>NW_026775571.1:82980247-83420247 GCF_030987335.1 Cornus florida | reverse complement strand
CCCAAAGTCAAAAGACCAATTTAATATTTTTACATATTTTCTCATTATAGTAATGAAAACAGAAACACAAAGGTTTCTCATTACTAAACAGGCTAATGCAATATTCTAAATCAATAATAACTAACACAACAACTTTAAATACTTAACGCAATAACTTTAAATTGACAATGTAATAATTATGTAAAAACCTTAAATTATTGATTTATTTGTGGTTTCAATATTAAATTCATGAATTTTTTAGAAAAAAATTTGATGAAGAATTCACAGTTGGTGGAAGACATGCACTTTATTTTTGTTAAGACAATTATAAAATTGGCATTTGGATATATACAATACAGTCCTTAAGCAACTTCTTTGTTAAGTTATTTCTTCCTCTTCTAGTTCATAGGCAAAAAAAAAAAAATTTAAATTTTGTTTGCTCGAATCGTATGGGACCTATTGGTAATATATGCTATTATGATGTTTATGCATTTGCTTCATAATTACGGTTTAGTGGTTTACATCTATTAGAGGCCAGAAATCCAAGCCCAGGTAGATATATGGTTTTACTATTCGAGCCAGTCCGGCCCATTTTAACCTTTTGTCCGACGTTTATGGTTGGCAATGAATTCCGAAACTTAAATTCAATTTAATAATTATACGGCCCAACACATTTGGGACCTGTTACACGTGTCAGAATGTGTATAAAAAACTCCTAAATTTTGAAAATGTGTGCAAATTGTCACATGACCGTCAATTTTTATAAATTTTTTTTATTTATTAAAACCCCAAAACAACCTTAATAATCAGTTTCTAATGAGATTAATATATATATAATGATATTCAAAAGGAATATCGTTAAAATTAGTTCTTTATCACACATATATATCTATGTTTATGTACGTATATTCGAATACGTTGCACCCATCTTTTTTTGATAAAAAGGGATGGTTTTGAAATAATTACATTCGCATGACTACTACATGGTCTTACGTAACGCACAAAACCATGTTGTAGGTATGTGTTCAACACAATTAAATTTAATTTTAACATGTTATTTCAAATAATGTGTGCAATTAGTGTGAAAATAAAGCATGCTATAACAGAGATGGCGTAAATCCTCTGCTGTGAGCTTTCTATGCGGTCCCCTGTTGTGAGTTTTAAGTGGTTTATATTTTGCCACATCATTCTTCATTTAATAGCTCTTAAGGCAGAGTTTGAGTAGAATTGAGACAGCGTTTGGATTCTTCTTCATTACCATTTATAAGTATCTTCACACACAAAATAAATTATGCACATAATACAGACTAAGTAATGTCACATACAAATGTAACTCAATTCAACATATTATGTTTGGCAATTACACCACCATTTATAAATAACATTTTACCACCATTTATAAGTATCTTCACCCTTAAATTAAGATATGCACATAAATGGTGATATTACTTTTAGACTCTTGTGATGTTACTTTTTAGATCATGTGATATTACTTATAAATAGTGGTGAAATGTTACTTATAAATGGTGGTCTATCTTCACTCTTAAATTAAGGTATGCACATAAATGGTGATGTTACTTTTAGACTCCTGTGATGTTACTTTTTAGATCATGTGATGTTACTTTTTAGAAAGCGGGGTTATCTATATTATGGGGATTGAAGAACCTAAGGAGGGAGGCATAGTCTCCAGGTGATGTTTGTAGTTGGGATGGGAGGATCGGGCAAAACAACTCTTGTTAAGAAAGTGTACGAGAGGGTGAAGGACGAAGGGTTTGAGTGCCATGCTTGGATCACTGCTTCAAGGTCAAGAAAGAAACGTGAGATCTTATGGAGGATGTTCAATGAATTCTGCAATCAACCGGTTGAGCAAACTCCCCAGAGTTTCTCCAACGTCGAGGTTGACCTGGTTGACCTAACGAACAAACTAAGGGAGCATCTGCAAAACAAAAGGTATGTTGTAGTTTTTGATGATTTGTGGATTAAAGATGTTTGGGAAACCATTAAATTTGCATTACCTGGAGGTAATCACAGTAGAATAATTGTCACTACGCGAAGAGGCGATATAGCTTGTTCATGTAGAGATGACTCTACTGGTGTCTATAACATCCAGCCTCTTCCTATGGAAAAGGCTCAAACACTCTTTTGCAAGAAGGCTTTCCCAGGAAGGAGCATATGTCCTTCAGGGTTGGAGGACTGGTCCCAAAGAATCTTAACAAAATGCGAAGGATTGCCACTTGCAATCATTGAACTAGGTCAAATTCTGTCAAATAAAGAGAAATCTGAATCTGTATGGAAAAGATTGCTTGAAAGCCTTGGATCAGAGTTGAGCAGAAATGGCCGCCTTTCAAATACCATGAGAGTACTATCTCTAAGTTACAGAGACTTGCCGTACCATCTCAAGTATTGTTTTCTATACTTGAGCATTTTTCCCGAGAATGATTATCCAGTTAGGTGCAGAGTATTGATTCGGCTGTGGATAGCAGAGGGTTTTATAAGAGAACAAACAGGCAAAGAACTTGAAGACATTGGAGAGGAGTATCTAAAAGAACTCACCGACAGGAATCTGATACAAAGTGAATTGGATTTTGATGGGAGGCCAAAAACTTGTCGGTTACATAATCTCATGCATAAGATTATTCTCTCAAAGTCAAGAGAGGAGAATTTTTACAATGTTCTCTCAGATTCACAGAGAAACATAGGTGACAAACCCCGCCGATTATCTATCCAAAGCGGTGGATTCAACATGTTGCATAGGAACTTTAATTGTGTTCGCACACTTTTTATGTTCGGTGTACCCTACAGCTCCATTCCAGAATCCTCTTCAAGCGTGAAATTATTGAGAGTTCTGCATCTGGAAGGTGCACCATTGGAGGAATTTCCTTCGGAAATTTTGGAGTTACTGCTCTTGAAGTATCTGTGTTTGAGAAATACCAATATCAAAAGCGTTCCCAAGTCTCTGGGGAATCTTAGGTACCTAGAGACCTTGGATCTTAAGCAAACTAGAGTTACAAAGCTGCACAAAAAAGTACTCAAACTTGAGACACTTCGGCATTTGCTTGTTTATCGCTATGACATAGAACATTATACCTCTTTTGATTGTGTTAAAGGATTCGAGGTATCAGCAAAGATCAAGTCACCAAACTTGCAGAAGCTATCATTCATAAAGGCAGATAAGCATCACAAAGTGATTCACGGACTACGAAATCTGACACAACTAAGAAAGTTGGGGATCATTGATCTTCCAGGAGAAGATGGGTCAAAATTGTGTGAGTCAATTGACCAGCTGCGAAACCTCCAATCCTTGAATGTAACATCATTACGAAAGGATGAAGTTGTAGATCTACAAGCAATCACCAATCCTCCACAACTTCTTCAACGCCTGTATCTGAAAGGGCGATTAGAAAGGTTACCAATTTGGATTTCCAGACTTCATGACCTGGTAAGGATACGTCTTAAGTGGTCCAAGTTAACACACTACAATAACCCCATTGATATCCTTCAACATCTTCCTAATCTATTGGAGCTCCATCTGCTCGATGCCTATACTGGAAACCAGTTAGATTTCACTGCCAGAAAATTTCGAACTCTTAAGATCTTGGAACTTGAGCAATTGGAACAATTGAGAAACGTCAGAATGGAAGAGAATACCTTAACTCGTCTCCAAAAGCTGATTATAAGGCAGTGCAGTAACCTGCAGCAGATTCCAGAGGGTATTAAAAACCTCACTCGCCTCAAAGAGCTTCACTTGTACGATATGCCCAACAGATTTGTGGCCCCACTCAAGAATGGTGGAACATTGAGTCATCTGGTTCGCCATATCCCAAACATCCAATGTTATTACCTCGCGAGGAATTGGGTGCCAGAAGCTCTCAATCTCACGGCTAACTAATCCTATTTGATTCATAGTCCGACTCTACGATGGGAGCACATACACAGTAATCAGGTCAGCATAAGCACTATCAAGTTAGGTACCTTGTAATTCCATCTTTTTTGCTTCATCAAAATAAGATGTATTAAATTATGATGTACTTTTTTTATAGGAAACTACAGTCTGAAACACTTCTAATATCTGTTTTAATATTGGTTATGAAATTTGACAGTGTAAGGATTAGATCCATGGTTGCACAGCCTTCAAAAACAAACCCAACCCAGATGGAGGGAAGGGTATATGGGAACCGTTTTCCACCAAGAAGACCCTATTGTCAATTGTTACCACATTTCCGCAAGAGGAATAAACCGAACACCATTGTCCTCATAAGCAGCCATCACAATTGCTTGCAATGCCTCGGATTTATGCCATCAAGTCTCAAATCAAATTCAAATGCGTCTCCAAACACAAGTTTTCTCTCATCGCCAAGTCCCGTTTACACCCAAATACGAACACTCTTATCATCTTTTTAACAAAAATCCATCTCTTGTTTACACCAAGAAGTCGAAGCCTCCAAACCATAGATTTTCCCCATCTCTCCGTCTGACATAAAACAGACCATGGGGGATCTCTTCAAAGCATCCTAGCACATTCAAACATAACCCTTCTCCATTACCCATCAAATGTCTTGCTCTCCTCATTATCATCATCCTTTGTCTTCTTCACATTCAGCCTCTGTACCTCCACAACTCTCTTGCCCCTCTCGGTTTTACTACATTTAGTGCATGAATTTCTCCATATTTTTGCCGAAACTTCATTTAGTCTGGAATTTTAAGAAGTTTCTTTACCATACATGTTTTTGATGTTGTATTTGTCTACTTTATATGTTAACTCTATAATGCGTAAACTATACTTGTGTTTTTGCATTAAAAAAATATATGTATAGATATATATTGGTTTTACTTTATGTACAAAATTTAAAAAATGATTTTTGCTTAATGATTAAGATCTTAATAATTCAGTAACTATTGGATTTTCAGTTTTCTTTAAGCTGCTTATTCAAAGATTCAAGCGTTTTGCTTGAAATAACCGGACAATTAATTTGTCTAGCAAATTTTTTTGAAATTTAATAGATTTTTCTTTATTATTATAATATCATTGTCTTTTGTGTACTTCAATTGGCTTTATTCATTTTCTAAAATTTCTTATTTCAAAATTTTCTAAACTTATTGGTTTTATAGGGTGTCTTGCTATATTACAGAGATACATATAAACACTCTCTCTCTCTCTCACACACACACACACACACGAATGTGAACAAGACAAATAATAAAACAAAATTTCAAAAGAGATTCAAAACAAATTAACTATAAAAATAGAACGGAGACGAAAATTTAATAAAAATCCAACAATATAAAAACTAGCCTTATACTGTAAAAGGTCTTCATGAGAACAATTCTTTATGCCAATGAAACCTTGAGCAGCTATTAGGCTTCAGCTTCTTCAATTAGTCGTCGATAGAGAGCGCTTGCACAAACAATTTGGTCTGAAAAGCAAAATTAATTCACTATATATATATATATACATATATACACACACTCCTATAAACTACAAAAATCCTAATTTTTAAATCATAAACAATTAGAGAGAATCTTAATAACAAACAAACAAACTCTAATTCCAAACATACCAAATTTCTTTGAAAAGTAATTGTTGTTTTCTTGTCTTGTCTTCTTCTCAAAAGAAATAATTACAGGGACCACAGGACTACCACCACCTTAAAAATCTCAAAAGATCTGGATTTTGAATTGTGGCGACCTTGTGGGCGGGTGTGTGTGAGCGTGTGCAGGGGGCACCAGTAGGCTACCACACTGGGCGAGTTATAGGTGCACAATCCCACATCGTCTGGGTGTGGATGGGGCAAGTGCTATATGTAGATTCAACACCCTTCTATGACACAATGCGTTTTAAAGCCGTGATGGCCGTGAACCCACCAGAACTTTGTAGTTAAGCGTGCTTAACTTGGAGTAGTACCAGGATGGGTGACCCCCCTGAGAAGTCTCTGGTCTGGGTGAGCCAAAAGCGGACAATATTGTATCAGAGCCTGACTCAGCCGGAAGTGTGGCCAACGAGGACATTGGGCCCCAAAGGGGGGGGGGGTGATTGTGGCGACCTTGTGGGCGGGTGTGTGTGAGCGTGTGCAGGGGGCAGCAGTAGGCTACCACACTGGGCGAGCTACAGGTGCACAATCCCACATCGTCTGGGTGTGGATGGGGCAAGTGCTATATGTAGATTCAACACCCTTCTATGACACAATGCGTTTTAAAACTGTGATGGCCGTGAACCCATCAGAACTCTGTAGTTAAGCGTGCTTAACTTGGAGTAGTACCAGGATGGGTGACCCCCTGGGAAGTCTCTGGTCTGGGTGAGCCAAAAGCGGACAATATTGTGTCTGACCAGGGTGAGGGTCGTTACATGAATAAAGCTTTAAGAAGTTCACATTCTAATAGAGTTATGTACCTTGAATGAAAGTATTAATCTCCATTGTAAGGGCATCCGCACCAGCCTCTCTGAATTTTGGTTCTCTAAAAACGCCATATCAGTTTTTCCAAGACCCACATCAGCAATTCCAAGAGTCACGTCAGCAGTTTTCGCTCTCCAAAAACATGCATTCCATTAGGCTCTCTGAATTTTCGCTCTCTAAAATAAAATAATAATAAAAAATTAAAATTATTGTTTTTTTTTTTAACTTTTCCTAAACTACTATATTTTTAACGGCTATATTTTTAAAAATTAAATTTTTAACCGCTATATTTGTAACGGCTATATTTTTAAATTTTGAATTTTTATCGGCAATATTTTTAAAATTTGAATTTTTAACGGCTATATTTGTAACGGCTATATTTTTAAAATTTGAATTTTAAACGGCTATATATTCATCTTATATAATGAAACTCATTTGCTCATTTGAAAATCATCACTATAATCATCTCTCTCCATTGTAGCAAAATATCATCATCCATCTTTTTCAATTTCAAAATTCGAATGGCTTCGTCATCACAAGCTTTTCCTTTGACAGACTCTAATTTTTCATCTTCCTCGTCATCCTCTTCGGAAAGTGATCCTTTTGGGTCGTTGATTCAACAGGATCAAGACAAATTCTATGAGATTATGAATTCAGTGAAGCCAAAGATAGTCGAGCAAGTATTTCAAGTCTGTAAAAAGAAGCAGTACATTCATCGTGACCTAGAGGGAAGCAACTATCAGCTAATGAAAGACTACTTCAACGAGAGTTGCACATATCCACCGGAGTACTTTCACAGGCGATTTAGGATGCGACGAGAACTTTTTCTTTGTATCCTTAATGATGTCAAAGCTTATGATGACTACTTTGTCCAAAAAAATGATGCAACTGGTCGTCTAGGGTTGTCTTCTATACAGAAGATGACAACTGCTGTTCGTATACTCGTATATGGTTGTGCAGCCGATCACTATGATGAGTATTTTAAAATCGGCGAGAGCACTGCCATTAAATGCCTGAAGGCATTTTGTAATACTATTGTTGTTGTGTATGCAGAGGAGTATATGCGCCCACCCAACGAAGCCGACATAGCATGGTTGTTTGAAGAAGGGGAGCAGAGAGGTTTTCCGGGTATGCTTGGTTCTATCGACTGTATGCACTAAGAGTGGAAGAATTACCCAGTGGAGTGGCAAGGCACACATAGGGGACGATCTGGTAAGAATACTCTCGTATTGGAAGCAGTTGCCTCACAAGATTTGTGGATCTGGCATGCATTCTTCGGAGTGCCGGGTTCACACAATGATATAAATGTGTTGGATCATTCCTCGGTATTCAACGGCATCATCAATGGCCAATTACCTTCGGTTAATTATGTAGTGAATGGACATCACTATAGAATGGGGTATTACCTGTCTGATGGTATATACCCTAAGTGGGCAACTTTGATGCAGATTATCCCGCACCCAACCACTTCAAAAGAAAAATTATTTGCTCAGCGACAAGAGGCAGTAAGAAAAGATGTGAACAGGATTTTGGGGTATTGCAGATCAAGTGGGCAATAACGCAAGGACCAGTGCGTTACTGGGAGAAAGACGACTTGCGCCTCGTAATGAAAACGTGCATCATCCTTCACAATATGATCATTGAAGATGAGCGTCATGCAAATGTTAGAAGATGGACTCCGCCACTGGAGGATACAATCTTGATTCCCACTTTAAATCGATGCCCATCAGTTTTAGCGGCACATATATCCTCTCGCCAACTTCAAATTCGCAATAGAGAGACAAATACGCGGTTGAGGAATGATTTGATGGAAAATCTGTGGAACCACTATGCTGATGAAGATGTTTAAGTTATGTTGCATTTTATTTGCTTTAAAGATGTTATGACATTTCGTGTACTAGAATTTTTATTATGTAATGGTTTTTTAAGATTAAAAATAATGAATTTGAATAAGAAAATAAGTATTAGAAAATTCTATGGGAATAAGTAGATGAATTTGTAATTTTAATTTTTTTTTTTTTTTTTTACAAAAAGTGTTAAAAAAAAGTTTTTTTTATTTATTTTTGGCCCAAATAAATAAGGATTACAAAATAAGGATTAAAAATAATTAATTGGAATAAGAAAATAAGGATTACAATTTAAACCAAAAAAAAAAAAAAAAAACAAATTTTAAGGAAAAAAACCAAAAAAAACAAAAGCTTTTTGAATTTATTTTTGGCCCAAATAAATTTCAACTTTAAGGATTACAAAATAAGGATTACAAATTAAGGATTAAAAATAATCAATTGGAATAAGAAAATAAGGATTACAATTTAAAGCAAAAAAAAAAAAAAAAAAAAAAAAAAAAACAAATTTTAAGGAAAAAAACAAAAGCTTTTTGAATTTATTTTTGGTCAAAATAATTTTTTTTTAAGGATTAAAATTAATGAATTGGAATAAGAAAATAAGGATTACAATTTAAAGCAAAAAAAAAAAATTAAAAAAAAAAAACAAATTTTAAGGAAAAAAAACCAAAAAAACAAAAGCTTTTTCCATAATTTTTTGGCTCAAATAAATTTTTTTTTTTTTTTTTTTTTCCGATAAATAGTGCCTAAACAATATATTCTTTATTTAATGAATTTTATTTTATTTTTTCCTCAAAAAAAAGAGCTCATTTGAACTTATTTTTAGGTTTTTTTTAAGGCACTATTTGGTGCACTGTTACACAACTATTACAAAGTGACAAAAGAAAGGCAACCAAACGGCGCTGTTTTGGACCCCTAAAAAAAAAAAAAAAAAAAAAATACCCCGATCGCGGGCCGGCTCGCTGAATACCGTGAGCCTCAAATGGGCCCTACCATTTTGAAGAGGCCGCTGGAAGACCCAAAGCAGGTTTGGCTCGCAGAATAAGGCTTCCGCTAGTGGGCTGCGGATGCTCTAAGGTTTGAAGCGAGAGTGAGGCGTGAGGATTGAAGCGAGAGTGAGGTGTAGGTATTTGATCTCGATCATGAGGCGTGGAGCAAGAGTTTACATGTTTGAGGTGATTTAATAAAAAAATAGAAAATAAAAAATCAGAGACAAAGTGTATGTCCAAACAAGCCTAGTGGGCACTTTAGTCAATTTTTATTTCAGATCTTACACAGTTAACTTTCGTCTGTTAAATCACCCCCTTGAATAGTTGATGGGGGTTTTTTGACAAAAAAAATAAAAAAGGGGTGTTTAATTCAAAACCCTAATAGAAAAGGGGTGTTTAATGCCGTTCACCCATGATTAAATTATTATATTTTTTTAGTAATTAATTTTTTTAATCAAATTTTTAATCACAACTGAGCAAGAGATGATTACGGGGTATGCTGTTCCTATGTTTTGTTTTTGTTTTTATTTGTGTATGGTGTCAAAACGTTTTGTAAATGGTAATGAAATTTCAATTTGATGTTTTTATATGTTTGGGGTAATAAAGTAATTTTCTTAAAAAAAAAATTCTTAAATAACATTTTTAAATTTATGATTATATTTTTCAAAATTGTAATTTTTTATCGAATATGTTTTTATATTTTTGTTTTCAAAATTTTTGAAATAAATAAAAGTTACCAAACATGCTTCCTATTACTTTACAACAAAACATAAAATTTTGTTTCGTATTAAAACAAAACGCTAAAAATAAAATGCATACCAAACGCACCCTATATTTATATATCTTTGTCTACAATGATGTAAACAAATTTCAACTTATTTGAAAGAAGTTGCGAAGCTTTCAATATAGTACATTGAGTGCTCTCCCATGTCTTTTTGTTTTGTTTTTAATTTTTTTTTGTTTAATTAGAAGGTCCATCCCACGTCTTTTTGACAAGTTTTGTGATTTTAAATTTGTTTGGTATGTGTTTTTATTTTATATTTTTTTGTTTTGGATCCGGTAGTGTAGCATTTTTATTGGGCTCAATATTTTGGTAAAAAAAAAAATGATTTATTTTATACAGTACTAAAATGCTAAATAAATGGTGTCCCAAAGTTAAAACACCAATTTAATATTTTTACATATTTTCGAGTTCTAGAAATGAAAATAGAAACACAAAGCGTTACTCATTACTAATAGGCGCTGATGCACTATTCTAAATCAATAATAACACAACAACTTTAAATACTTAATGCAATAACTTTAAATTGACAATGTAATAATTATGAAAAGTCTTAAATTATTGATTTATTTGTGGTTTCTATATTAAATTCATGAATTCTTTAGAAAAATTGAAGGAGAATTCACAGTTGGTGGAAGACATGCACTTTATTTTTGTTGAGACAATTATAAAATTGGCATTTGGATATATACAATACAGTCCTTAAGCAACTTCTTTGTTCAGTTATTTCTTCCTCTAGAGTTCATATGAAATTTTTTTTTTTTTTTTAAATTTTGTTTGCTCGAATCGTAATGGACCTATTGGTAATATGTGCTATTATGATGTTTATGCATTTGTTTCATAATTACCGTTTACATATATTAGAGGCCAGAAATCCAAGCCCAGGTAGATATATGGTTTTACTATTTCGGGCCAGTCTGGCCCATTTTAACCTTTTGTCCGATGTTTATGGTTGGCAATGAATTCCGAAACTTAAATTCTAATAATACGGCCCAAAATTTTTACCCGTGTCAGGATGTGCATAAAAACTCCTAAAATTTGAAAGTGTGCGCAAATTGTCAAATGACATTATGACCGTCAATTTTTATAAATTTTTTTTTATTAAAACCCCAAAAAAACCTTAATAATCAGTTTTTTATGAAATTAATATATATATATATATATATTTAATGATATTCAAAAGGAATATCATTAAAATTAGTTCTTTATCTCACACATATATATCTATGTTCGAATACGTTGCGACCATCTTTTTTGATAAAAAGGGATAGTTTTGAAATAATTGCATTCGTATGATTATATGGTCTTACGTAATGCACAACTAAGGGTGTTCAAATAATCTGTCAATTCGTCAATTCAGTCCATGCGATTCGATTTGGTTTTCTAGTCTCATGATTCCATGATGGTTTGAAAAATTAATAACACATCGGTTAACGAATTAGGTGCTGAAAAAACCAAACCAATCCGTGGCAATCCGTTCAAATTTTTTATAGGTGTGTGTGTGTATATATATATAGTGTGTGTGTATAACTGTATATATAATAGTGTGTATTTATTTATAATATAATATATATATATATATAGAGAGACAGAGAGAGAAAGATATATATTGAGTAAAGTGATAGGTATTGCATTATAAACAATTGGGAATCTCACATTTTCTTCAACAGATGCTCCTGCTGGCTTCTTAGATTGGTTACCAGATAGGGACGATTGCAGCGGACGTTCCATAAGTTGGATAACAGTACACACAATTACATAGGAGAGCCGCTCTCATTAGCCAAAGCTAAAGCACAACAGATCTCCTTTGTTTTCTTCTTTCTTCTCGGTAAATCTTCTGCTCAATAAATTTTCCTTCTTTTTTGGCAAATCTCCTTTCTTCTCCGATAAATCTTATTCCTTCTCTGGCAGCGTCGTCGACTTCCAATCTATGGAAACGTTCAATCCGTAAAACTGAACCGATCCAACCAATCTGTTATTTCACGGATTGATTTGGTTTGGTTTGAGTATTCTCACGAATCATTTCGGTTTCACAATTTATCAATTCGTTAAGACCAGTTTGAATAACCTTTGACCTCTAATCCGAATCGATCCGAATCGGTACACAACACCATATTGTAGGTATGTGTTCAACGCAATTAAATTTAATTTTAACATGTTATTTCAAATAATGTGTGAAAGTCAAGTGTGAAAATATAGCACTTTATAACAGGAACTGGTTAAAAGACGTGCCCCCACTTGAACCAAATTCAGGCTACACACCTACTTCTAGGACCTTTCTTTCTTGACCTAAGATGCGTCTTTGTGGATCCTCTGCCACACGATTCTTTGGATGACCCAAAAAGAAGTTTTTCTGAGAACCTCATTCTTTAGTTCTACTTTTTAAAACTATTGAATCGAAGTTTAAAAACAAAAGAGAAAAGAAAATGTGTGTAAAAAAAAAAAAAAACACACACACACACACAGAGACTCCGTTGATGAAAACTCATGTGGAACCTCATTTTGCTATATTATTTTCTTTAACCTCATTTTGTTATATTATTTCTTTTAGGGAGGTAATTAAACACATCCCATTTTAGCACTCCTACACTATATTTTTCAACATAAAATTAAAAAAAAAAAATTCATCAGAATGGAGTGTGTGCAATAATTGAGAGTTCTTTTCAAGAATAATTACATCATTTCATATTTTTTCAAAAAGCTAAATGTAATGCAAAAGTGATAAGGATTACAAAATACACTCACTAAAGTTTATGCATATGATTTACCTTTACTTAATTATTTTAAAATAAGATTCCTTGTGCTTGCTAATTGCATTACATAAAGATAGAACAAACTCTTGCAAAAAGACTAATTGGCTACTTTCACTTTGCCTTTTCCATGCAGCTTGACAGAAAATGCTGTGAACTTTCAAAATAGCCACACACACTGTAACGACCCCAAAACTAATGCCAAGAATTTTTTCTTTTTTTTAAAAAAAAAAAATTCGGCATAACCTCCCCTAAAAATGGACCTACCGCAACCTATTTAAATACATATTTAACCTGTCATGCAACTAATTTCCGAATTCACGGCAACAAAAGATAATGATACAACCTACTAATCTAGACAATGCTTCAAGCTAGGATTATCCTTCCATTCATCAACAAGTTACATATCATCAAGTTCGCATCCCCGCATCCCATATGTCATCAAGTATCATAAGTGTATTACATGATCATGGTTCTTCAAAAGAAATTTACATCATTACACTTTTGGAATTTTACAAAAATGAGGGATGAACAAAGGAGTAGTCTATTACAAAATAACAAGGAAAATGCTCCTCTAGCAACTTTCAAAGTTGGGGTGGATTGTCGTCCACCGGTTCTTTTCCAAGACCTGAAAAAAATATATAGATATAGGGGTGAGCATATAGCTCAGCAGAGACACTTAAGACACAATTCTTGTGTCCTAGTGAATCCAATCAAAGTATAGGCCAATGGGAGATAGGGATCATACAACGTAGGGGATCAAATACAACATACAATTCAATTCCAATTATAAACAATGCAATACAATGCAATGAAATGCAATGCATGTCAATGACACTCCCCATTTTCATTCTCAAGACCATCACTTTCAAACGTTAATACAGCCTGCCCTTTGGTAACCTCGCCGCGACACGAGAGGAAGATTGGCTAGTGTCCCTGACCCTTAGTAACCCCGCGGCGTCATTATGGGGCCCAGCTAGCTCAACCACGCTAGGGCGACTCCCTAGTCCCCTCTAGGCTATATTAACCTCCGGCCCGTTGGTAACCCCGCAGCGACCGGGTTTATCAAAACCAATTTTTCCAAACACATCACCCAAAATTCCCATTTTTCTTTTCAAACACCAACATCCCTTCCTATGCAACCCAATAAAATGTATGTATCTTACATGATGTCAATTCAATGATAAATGGGAATTTAACACTCTACAACAAGTACCATTTCATATAACATTATAGCATGCTTGTAAAATAATAATCATGATAGAAACTCACTATATAAACATGCTATCTATTCAATCAAGTAACACATATTCACAAAACATGGCATATTCTCAAATATCTCAGTTTAAACAAGAATCAAAGCAATCAAACATGCTGTAACACAATTAGAAGAGCATGATTCAGTATGGAACAAGATTCCATGGCTTAAGATGTCCCTACCTCAAGATTGCACCAAAACCCTAGAAAAGGGGTCCTCAAATTCGAGCTCCAAGGAAGACTCAAAACTGGAAATTGATGGTAGGGATGCGTAGAGCTCGACATAAGCTTCGTTTTGCCTCAAACGGCTCCCAAATCTACCAAGAGATGATGAATTAATCAAATATTCAAGTTGCAAAGGAAAAAGAAAAAGAAAAAGGCAGAGAGATAGAGCACTGGCCGAGAGAGAGGATTCAGCGGGGAGAGAGAATGAGCATAAAAAAAAAAGTCTCTAAACCATATGTTTGAGTGGGTGGTGGGTCCCGCCGATTTTCTTTTCTTTTCCCTTTTCTTTTTGTTTCAAAATACTCCACATATAAACAAAATGCACCACATACATATATAAGACACAAACATTACATTCTCCCCAACTTATAAGGATTTCGTCCCCGAAATCAAGACATACCTGAGGAAGAAAACAACGCTGGGTACTTGGACCGAACCTCTTGTTCGAGCTCCCAAGTAGCTTCCTCGACTCCGTGGTGTCTCTAAAGGACTTTCACCATTGGTATCGTCTTGTTCCTCAACACCTTCTGTTATGTGTCAAGAATCTGAACTGGTCCTTCCTCGTAGGAAACATCCTCATCAATATCCACATCAACCCAACTCAAAATGTGAGATGGATCCGGCTCGTACTTTCGTAACATCGATACATGAAAGACATTGTGAACTATGTCCATCTGTGGTGGTAAAGCAAGTCTCTAGGTAACCTCTCCTACTCGGTCCAAAATCTCGAATGGTCCAATAAATCGTGGCGATAACTTGCCACTCTTCCCAAATCTCATCAACCCCTTCCGTGGAGAAACCCGTAGAAAAACGTGGTCTCCAACCTCAAAGGATAACGGTCGTCTCCGCTTATCCGCATAGCTCTTCTGTCGGCTCTGAGCTGTAAGTAACCTCTGTCTTATCAACTTAATCTTCTCAGTAATCTCGAGTACAATGTCAGGTCCTAAGGCGGCTGTCTCGCCTACCTCAATCTAATAAACAGGAGACCTACAAGGTCTACCATACAACGCCTCAAATGGAGCCATCTGGATACTCGCTTGACAACTGTTGTTGTAGGCAAACTCAATAAGTGGAAGGTGATCCTCCCAACTACCACCCAAGTCAAGCACACATGCCCGAAGCATATCCTCCAAAATCTGGATAGTACGCTCCGACTGACCGTCCGTCTGTGGATGGAATGCCGTACTAAGATGCAACGCTGAACCAAACGCTACTTGAAGTCCTTCCCAGAACTTTGAAGTGAACTTAGCATCCCTATCTGACACAATGGTTACAGGAACTCCATGCAACCTTACAATCTCCTTCACATAAAGAACACCAAGCTTCTCTGCATCATTTGTTGCCTTAATAGGCAAAAAGTGAGCCATCTTGGTCAATCTGTCAATGATGACCCATACGGCTTCATTGCCCCTTCTTGACCTTGGAAAACCTGTCACAAAATCCATAGCAATATGCTCCCATTTCCATTGAGCTACAGGTAATGGTTACAACAAACCTGCTGGCCTCTGATGCTCGGCTTTCACCTGCTGACAGGTAAGGCATCTAGCCACAAACTGTGTAACATCATTCTTCATCCCGCTCCACCAATACTGACGTCTCAAATGGTGATACATTTTAGTACCACCTGGATGAACTGCAAAGCGGGAAGTGTGAAACTCCCATAGGACGTCCTCACGACAACATGTGGGAACCACAACAAACCTCTAAACCGTAGACCCCCATCTGCATGCAAGGCCCAATCTTTCACTGTCTCACCACTAGAGATCAAAGCGTGGATGGCATCTAAGTCCGGGTCCTGTCTCTGTGACTCAATCACTCGTACAACAAGAGTAGGCTGAGCCACAAGACTAAATAAAAATGCCGACTCACAGCAAGCATCATCATCACAACACTGTAATCCCATCTCTGCCAGATCTTCAAGCATCTTCCACTTCCGAATAGCTAAACTGGCCAAAGTTCCATGAGATTTTCGGCCTAAGGCATTCGCTACCACATTCGCCTTGCCCGGATGATATTGCAAGTCAAAATTGTAGTCCTCCAAGAATTCGACCCATCGCCTCTGTCTGTTGTTCAAGTCCTTTTGGGAGAAAATGTACTTGAGACTTTTGTGATCTGAAAATACCTCGAATCTCTCACCATACAAGTAATGTCTCCAACACTTCAAGGCAAATACGACTGCCGCTAACTCCAGGTCATGAGTAGGGTAGTTGTACTCGTGAGTCTTCAACTGTCGAGACCCATAAGCCACTACTCTACCATCCTGCATCAACACACATCCCAACCCGTCACGTGAAGCATCACAATAGATCACATAACCCAAGCCACGCTCAGGTATCACCAACACTGGAGCTGTAGTCAATCTCGTCTTCAACTCCTGAAAAGATGAATCGCAGGCCTCATTCCAGACAAACTTGACCCTTTTCCGAGTCAAACGGGTCATAGGAGCTGCCAAACGGGAGAAATCCTTCACAAATCTCCGATAGTAACCCGCTAAACCAAGGAAACTGCGGATCTCAAACACATTCTTGGGTCGCTCCCAAGTCAAAACTGCTTCAACCTTTGATGGATCAACTGATACTCCACCTTCTGAAACAACATGCCCCAAAAACTTCACCTCCTGTAGCCAAAACTCACATTTTTCGTATTTGGCATACAATCGGTGCTCCCGCAAAATCTGTAAAACAATACTCAAATGGACCTCGTGATATTCCCGAGTCCGTGAGTACACAAGAATGTCATCCACGAAAACTACCACAAACTGGTCCAAGTAATCGTGAAAGACGCGGTTCATCAAGTCCATGAATGCCGCTGGCGCATTAGTCAAGCCAAAAGGCATAACAAGGAACTCATAGTGTCCATACCGTGTACGGAATGCTGTCTTCGGGATCTCCTCATCCCTAACCCGCAACTGATAATAGCCAGACCTCAAGTCAATCTTCGAGAAACAACTCGCTCCCCTCAACTGATCAAATAAATCATCTATCCTTGGCAAAGGATACTTGTTCTTGATGGTGGCATGATTCAACTTCCGATAATCATTGCACAACCTCAAAGATCCATCTTTCTTCTTAGCAAATAAGACCGGTGCGCCCCACGGTGACACATTCGGTCGGATGAAGCCTTTCATCCTCAAATCATCAAGCTGCCTCTTTAATTCTTCCAATTCAACTGGGGCCATTCGATATGGTGCCATAGAAATCAGCGCGGTACCTGGCATCAAATCAATAGAGAACTCCACTCCTCGGTGTGGAGGCAACTCTGTCAAATCCTCGGGAAACACGTCCAGAAAATCACAAACAACCGCAGGATAATCCTCTTTCCCAACATCATCTTCTTCGGCTATAAGGCTAGCCAAGAAGTAATCACCATGACTTCGTCTACGAACTCCATAAAAAGATGAAATGTGGGAATCACTCCGATCTCCCACGAAAAAGAAACAGTCTCCCTCGGGAGTGCAAACTGTAACCCTCCCTCTGAAACAGTCAATCGTGGCATGGAAGAAAACTAACCAATCCATCCCGAGAATGACATCAAAGCTAGTCATCTCTAGGAGGATAAGGTCAAACATAAAGGTCCGCTCGGCTATCACAATGGAGCAATCCCGCACAACTCGGCTCAATGACACTTAAACTCCAACTGGCGTATGAACACTCAATGCCCGTTCCAAGAAACTAACTTCCAACCCCGATGCAAGTGCAAATGATGATGAAATGAAAGAATAAGATGCGCCAGAGTCAAACAAAACACGGGCCCAATAACCAAACACTGGAAATATACCTCGAAGAACTGACGGTCCAGAAGATGCATCGGTCTGTGCCAGTGCAAAAACACGTCCCTGTGGTACCTGTGCCTAAGGACTGCCAACCTGAACACCTGACTGTTGCACTGACATAGTAGGAGTATCCCTCCTAACTGACCGTGAACCCTGTGAAGACATAGTAGGCTGTGGTGGTGGTGGTCTGAAACCTGACTGAACTGTAGCCGATTGTGACGGCCTTTGCTGTGACCCTCTGTCACTAATGGTGCCTGCTCTCTGACTCCGACAATCACGAATCAAGTGACCCTGCTGGCCACACCCATAACAAGCCTTCGGAGCTGACGAAACTGAAGACGATCTCATCGGACAACTGGACTTGTAATGTCCGGGCTGCTGACACTGAAAACAAATAACTGCACTCCTGTCAGGTCCAGCTGGCATAAGAGTGGTAGGAGCAGATCTTGTAGACTGTTGTCCCTGAAACTGAGATGGATTGCCCCTGTTCCTTTTCTAAGAAGATCCCTCTGAGGATGGCCCGGTACCCCTCTTTTGCTTCAATTGCTCTCTTCTTGCATCCTTCTCTCTATTGTCAGCCTCCAGCATCAAAGCCCTTTCCACTGCTTCAGAGTAAACCTTAATAAACTGTGCCGTGATCAACGGCCTCATTCGATCATTAAGACCCGAGACAAACTTCCGAGTCTTGTTAGCTTCATCTCTCACCACTTCTGGAGTAAAACGGGAGAGTGAGGTGAACTTGTTCTCATACTCCGCCACTGACATGTTCCCTTGAATAAGATTATGAAACTGGTCTTGTAACTCCCATCTTTTAGAAAGCGGAAAGTACTTCTCATAAAACAGTTCCTTGAACCTGTCCCAACTCATCTCTTCAATCTTGTACTGGTTAGTGATCGACTTCCACCAAACCTTGGCATCCATAGCAAACTTGTAAGTTGCTAGGATGATCTTCAAGTGATCCTCTGTCACATCCATTGAGGTCAACTGAGTTTCGACTTGATCCATGTAGTTGTCGGCTACCATTGGGTCCGCACCGCCCTCAAACATAACCGGCATCAGCTGAGAAATCCCCTTAATGATCTTGAGACGCTTCTGAGCTGGAGTCTCCTCAACTCGAACTGTAGGTTATGGTACCAACTGCGGCTGAGTAACAATCGTTACCCTCACGACATTTTACAACAAACGATTAAACTCCAGTGCCACAGAACCTTCACCCACTTCTACGGTTACGGGTGTTTCAACATTCTCTCTTCTTGGGGGAACAGCTCTTGGGGGAATCAAGTCCTTAAGAAGCATGTTCTCATCATTTAGCTCCTCCGGATTGGAGCTGGAGCTCTCACCAACATCACCCCTTGTTGGCCTAGGGCCAACTTCTCTTGGTTCCTCACGCCGTGACATCGTGCTATAAAACAAGAAAACGATTCAGAAACATGACACTAAGGTCCACTGTGGACGACTCAACAAGAATTAATACCGTACAACACTTAGCATGCAAGACTATGCAAGAAACATTTTAACATAAACAAGTAAGCAAGTAAGCAAGTAAGCACATAGGCAGTTAAGCATGCTCATTTAAATAAAATACCACGTAGCAAGTAGTCAAGTAAACAATACAAACAACATCCCATGCGACTCTATGTAGGGCTCTACCCGTCGTCCTAAAGGTTTTCGAACCTTTGCTCTGATACCAAATTTGTAACGACCCCAAAACTAATGCCAAGATTTTTTTTTTTTTTTTTTTTTAAAAAATTCGGCATAACCTCCCCTAAAAATGGACCTACCGCAACCTTTTTAAATGCATATTTAACCTATCATGCAACTAATTTCCGAATTCACGGCAACAAAAGATAATGATACAACCTACTAATCTAGACAATGCTTCAAGCTAGGATTATCCTTCCATTCATCAACAAGTTACATATCATCAAGTTCGCATCCTATATGTCATCAAGTATCATAAGTGTATTACATGATCATGGTTCTTCAAAAGAAATTTACATCATTACACCTTTGGAATTTTACAAAAATAAGGGATGAACAAAGGAGTAGTCTATTACAAAATAACAAGGAAAATGCTCCTCTAGCAACTTTCAAAGTTGGGGTGGATTGTCGTCCACCGGTTCTTTTCCAAGACCTGAAAAAATATATAGATATAGGGGTGAGCATATAGCTCAGCAGAGACACTTAAGACACAATTCTTGTGTCCTAGTGAATCCAATCAAAGCATAGGCCAATGGGAGATAGGGATTATACAACGTAGGGGATCAAATACAACATACAATTTAATTCCAATTATAAACAATGCAATGCAATGCAATGAAATACAATGCATGTCAATGACACTCCCCATTTTCATTCTCAAGACCATCACTTTCAAACGTTAATACAGCCCGCCCTTTGGTAACCTCGCCGCGACACGAGAGGAAGATTGGCTAGTGTCCCTGACCCTTGGTAACCCCGCGGCGTCATTATGGGGCCCAGCTAGCTCAACCACGCTAGGGCGACTCCCTAGTCCCCTCTAGGCTATATTAACCTCTGGCCCGTTGGTAACCCCGCAGCGACCGGGTTTATCAAAACCAAATTTTCAAAACACATCACCCAAAATTCCCATTTTTCTTTTCAAACACCAACATCCCTTCCTATGCAACCTAATAAAATGTATGTATCTTACATGATGTCAATACAATGATAAATGGGAATTTAACACTCTACAACAAGTACCATTTCATATAACATTAAAGCATGCTTGTAAAATAATAATCATGATAGAAACTCACTATATAAACATGCTATCCATTCAATCAAGTAACACATATTCACATAACATGACATATTCTCAAATATCTCAGTTTAAACAAGAATCAAAGCAATCAAACATGCTGTAACACAATTAGAAGAACATGATTCAATATGGAACAAGATTCCATGGCTTAAGATGTCCTTACCTCAAGATTGCACCAAAACCCTAGAAAAGGGGTCCTCAAATTCGAGCTCCAAGGAAGACTCAAAACTGGAAATTGATGGTAGGGATGTGTTGAGCTCGACACAAGCTTCGTTTTGCCTCAAACGGCACCCAAATCTACCAAGAGATGATGAATTAATCAAAGATTCAAGTTGCAAAGGAAAAAGAAAAAGAAAAAGGCAGAGAGATAGAGCACTGGCCGAGAGAGAGGATTCAGCGGGGAGAGAGAATAAGCATAAAAAAAAAGTCTCTAAACCATATGTTTGAGTGGGTGGTGGGTCCCGCCGATTTTCTTTTCTTTTCCCTTTTCTTTTTGTTTCAAAATACTCCACATATAAACAAAATGCACCACATACATATATAAGACACAAACATTACACACACACACACACACACACACACAAAATCTTTATGTGAAGTCCATGCCAATGCTCATGGTCATTGGCCTCAATTGAAAAGAAATTTCCAATATATTATGATCCCACCTGTTTTCTTTATTGCGCACCCAATTCTATTATAATTCTTTATTGACTCCAAAAGAAAAGTGTGTGTCTGTGTTGGTCTTACTCAATAATATCAGGCTTATCTAATAATGCTTTAAAAATATAGGGTAAAGTACACAAACACCCTCTGAGGTTTGGTATAAGGACAAGTAGATACAAGTTAGCCTATTTTTGGACAATCACACCCCCTGGTCAAAAACTTGATCCAAACAGCCCCTTAAATTTTGTAAAAAGTCAAGATTGCCCTTTAATATTTTATTAATTTAAATTATAAAATATCAAAACTTTTAAATGACTCTTTTACCCTTATACATTAATTACACCAATACATACATATATATATATATATATATATATATTTATATATCTATATGTATATTGTAAACCTATCAAACCCAGACCTGGCCATGACACCACTTCCACACCTTCCAACCATCGGCCGACGAGTGGTTCACCATCTCCTTCGTTTACATGTTGGTTACTCCTTTCACTGACACCTTCATCCTCCAAGAACCCCTCAAATAACTCCTCAGCCGCCGCCGCAAGTTTCTGGCGTGAAGCGGACAGATCAAGGATTGACAGAGATATATTCCCTACGCCGGCGTCTTTGATTCTTGACGGCGGTAGAGAGTTGATGTTTGAGTGTAGAGCGAAGCTTTGAGTATAGAGTGATTGCTGAAGGAGGGGCGTTTGGCTTTATTCTACAATTGGTTCCGTCATCTTTAGATCTGGATGATGTGGACAGTTGAGGATGAAATCGGTGGTTTCGCCGCCAATAAGGGTTGCTGTGAGCTCTGTATGTGAGAGAAAGCTTGTAGATGTGGCCGTTGTTGGTAGGAGGTGAAGCCGGAGCAAGGGTTAGCAAAGGTGGCTTCGGTCGGTTTCTAAGGCCGAGAAATTGAGGTGGTTATCACCGGCGGCAGATGGTGAGCACCACAACCTCGTCTGTAACTTACAAGGGTTTCATGAAGGAGGTGGTGAACCCCAGCGACAGATGGTGAGGTTCGAAAAACATCGCTGAAGAAGGAGCGCGTGAAGGTGTGATGATGATGAGCGTGAAGGGTGAACCCCGACGGCTGAGGTGTGATGATGTGGCGGCAGTGGCGGAGTTTGAGGTGTGATGTTGGCGACGGCGGAAGGGTGATGTTGATGGCAGTGGCAGTATATGTAGTGTGTGTATATACACATACAGATGCTTCTCGGTTTCGCCCGCAATTTCTTTCGCCGATGCTTCTGGGTTTCGCCGCCACCGTCGCAGTCATAGCCGCCGCCACCCCCACTGTCGCAGCCATCACCACAATCTCTCTCCTATCTTCTTCCTCTCTCTCCTCTTCACCTCATCTCTTCAACTAAGGCCGCCCCCTCTCTTCCCCCTCTCTCTACACCCACCACTACAACCGCAGCCACAACCACCATCCATCTGATCTCCCTTCTCTCTCCTCTGGTGAACTGTATAAGGCGGGTTCGGGTTTGGGTTTGGGTTTGGGTTCAATCAAAGGGTATTTAAGTCAATTAAAATGTTAATTTTATTTGAAAGGGTAATAAGGTCAATTCACCATCTTCAGGGTCTCTTTGTCCATTTTTCAAACTTGAAGGGGTGTCATTGTCCAAAAACAGACTAACTTTCCTCTGCTTATCCTTTCCTCAAACCTCAGGGGGTGTCAATATACTTTACCCAAAAATATATTAATATCTTGATTATAATTATAGTGTTCGACTTAAAAGTTCTCATTTGAAGCCATAAAAATTAAAATTACGAGCCCTTTTAGTTAAATCTTTTGTTGGGCATCTCTAATTACTTATTTGTCTGTATATATATGTATTCATTGTTTAAGTTTCACCCAACTGGTAAGTCAGTCAACGTGTACTGGCAAAAGTCCTGCAAATAAATTTATTGAAACAAATTCATAAAAAAACCATATAGAGGGCAGTCTTCTTGTATCCTCCAAAAATTCAGAATTAGAAAAGAACACTTACAGAGTGAGAGATATGGCACAGGACGCTGTCTACTTTCTACTTGATAAGCTTCAAAATTGGCTGGAGGCAGAATGGAAGTTGCCGGGAAGGATAAACACGGAGGTCGACAACTTGAGAGGTGAATTCAAAAGCATTAGCGCACTTCTGAAGGATGCCGATACCGAAAGAGAGCACAATAACCAAGTCAGTGACTGGCTTCAAAAACTTCGAGATGGAGCTTATGACATCGACGATCTTCTCGACATTTTTACGTTTCATATGGTTCAACAGTCTATTAGCCACGGCCTTGAGTTCGTCACCAAATGGAGAGCATGCCACCACATCGATGAGCTAATTGAAGGTATTAACATGAAACTCAAAAGCATCAAAGAAGCAAAGGAGAGATATCATCATAGCATCAGTCCGTCCCAAGCCTCAAGTTCGACGACTGGAAACGACACATACCTTGCTCCAAGAATAGATCCTCTGTTCGCTGAAGACACTGATATTGTGGGGATTGAAAAACCTACACAGAAACTGATTACTTGGGACAAAAAGGGAGGCAAAGTCTCAAGGTGGTGTTTGTAGTCGAGATGGGCAGATTGGGCAAAACAACTATTGTTAAGCAAGCTTATGAGACGGTGAAGAATGAAGGATTTGAATGCCATGCTTGGATCACTGTTGGAAGGTCAATAAATAAAGTGGAGCTCTTATGGAGGATGTTCACAGAATTCTGCAATCTGCCGCCAGTAGAGCCAACTTCCCAGAGCTCATCTCACTCCAACGTGGTCCACCTGACGAGCAAACTAAAGCATCATCTGCAAAACAAAAGTTATGTTTTAGTTCTTGATGATTTGTGTAATCACAGTAGAATAATTGTCACTACACGAAGAGGCGATATAGCTTTTTCATGTAGAGATAACTCTACTGATGTCTATAACATCCAGTCTCTTCCAACGGAAAAGGCTAGACAACTCTTCTACAAGAAAGCTTTCGCAGATGGCATATGTCCTTCACGGTTGGAGGACTGGTCCCAAAGAATCTTAACAAAATGCGAAGGATTGCCTCTTGCAGTCATTGAAATCGGTAAAATTCTGTATAAACAAAACCCTGAATCTGTATGGCAAACATTGCTTGGAAGCTTTGGATCAGAGTTGAGCATAGATGGCCGCCTTTCAAAGACCATGAGAGTACTATCTCTAAGTTACAATGATTTGCCGTACCATCTCAAGTATTGTTTTCTGTACATGACCATTTTCCCTGAGGATAATTACCCAGTTAGGTGTAGAGTATTGATTCGGCTGTGGATAGTAGAGGGTTTTATAAGAGCACAAACAGGCAAAGAACTTGAAGAGATTGGAGAGGAATACCTAGAAGAACTCAGCAACAGGAACTTGATACAAAGTGAATTGGATTTTGATGGGAAGCCAAAAACTTGCCGGGTACATAATCTCATGCACAAGATTATTCTCAAGAGGAGAATTTTTGCAATGTTTTTCTAGAATCACAAAGAAACTTTGGTAACAGGAACCGTCGATTATCTGTCCAAAGTAGTGGACTCAACGAGTTGGATGGGAACTTTAAGAGTGTTCGCACCCTTTTTATGTTCCATGTACCCTACAGCTCCATTCGAGACTTGAAATTATTGAGAATTCTGCATCTGGAAGGTGCATCATTGGAGGAATTTCCTAAGGAAATTGTGGGTTTACTACTCTTGAAGTATCCATGTTTGAGGAAGACCAATGTCAAAAGCATTCCTGAGTCTCTGGGGAATCTTAGGTACCTAGAGACCTTGGATCTTTAGCAAACTAGAGTGGCAAAGCTGCCCAAAAAAGCCCTCGAACTTAAGAAACTTCGGCATTTGCTTGTTTATAGCTATGACAGACATTATACAACTTCTGATTGTGTTACAGGATTCGAGATATCAGCAGAGATCCAGACACCTAGCTTACAGAAGCTATCATTAATAAAGGCAAATAGCCATCACGAGGTGATTCATTGGCTAAGAAATCTGACACAACTAAGAAAGTTAGGGATCATTGATCTTCCAAGAGAAGATGGGTCAAATTTGTGCCAGTCATTTGAAAAGCTGGAAAACCTTCGTTCCTTGAATGTAACATCATTAAAAAAGGATGAGGCTGTAGATCTACAAGCAATTACCAATCCTCCACAATTTCTTCAACGCCTGTATCTGAAAGGGCGGTTAGAAAGGTTACCAAATTGGATTTCCAGACTTCGTGACCTAAAAAGGATACGTCTTAAGTGGTCCAAGTTAACACACTACAATAACCCCATTGATATCCTTCAAGATCTTCCTAATCTATTGGAGCTCCAGCTGGTCGATGCCTATACTGGAAACCAGTTAGATTTCTCAAAAAACAAATTTCAAAGTCTGAAGATCTTGGAACTTGAGCAACTGGAAGCATTGAGAAAGGTCAGAATGGAAGAGACTACCTTACCTTATCTTCAAAAGCTGATTATAAGGCAGTGCAATAACCTGCAGCAGGTTCCAGAGGGTATTAGAAACCTCACTCGCCTCAAAGTGATTCACTTGCCTAACAGATTTGTAGCCCCACTCAAGAATGGTGGAACATTGACTCATCTGGTTGGCCTCTACGAGTCATAGTCCGACTCTATGATGGGAGCACATACACAGTAATCAGGTCAGCATAACCACAATCAAGTTAGGTACCTTGTAATTCCATCATTTTTGCTTCATCAAAATAAGATGTATTGAATTATGAAGTACATTTTATAGGAAACTACAATCTGAAACACTTCAAATATCTGTTTTAATATTGCTTATGAAATTTGACAGGCTAAGGATTCATGCAATGGCTGTTTTTATATCGAAGTAAGTCTTATCCTCTTCACAAACTCGGTGCTTAGTTAGATTAACAATTTTTATTCAACTGGGTGTAGTGAGAAAAAAGCAAAAGGTCGGTATTCTCCATTGTAGATGATGTGATCTATCTTTTATTCAGATTACTGATGAGTTGCTTAATAATCATGCCAGGTGATTGAGGCAAAGATGGGTGTGACGTGCTTTCATAGAACTGAGATGATGCCAAAAAATCAGAAAACATGGACAACAGGTAAAAGAAAAGTTGTGGCACCATTCAATGATGTTGAAGATCTAGCTAATAACTATTACATGACATTTCATTGCTGGACTTCTTAAGTTTATTATTGTATTTGGGCAATGAAGGACAGTAACTGATTTGGGTTTGGAGTTCTCTTTCTTCTTTGGTAAGCAGTTTGGAGTCATTTTTCGTGTAAACTGATTGTTCATTTTGGATGATGCATTGATCAGAGTTATGTTCATCAAAAGCATAATTATATGGGTTTTTTTTTTTTTTTTTTATGGATTTTATTATCCTAGTTCAGTTACTTTGTTATTCGTTTAACTATAGAGATAGCAGTACATAGTGTAACGACTCCAAAACTAATGCCAAGAAATTTTTTTTTTTTTTTAAAAATTCGGCATAACCTCCCCTAAAAATGGGCCTACCGCAACCTGTTTAAATGAATATTTAACCTGTCATGCAACTAATTTCTGAATTCACGGCAACAAAAGATAATGATACAACCTACTAATCTAGACAATGCTTCAAGTTAGGATTATCCTTCCATTCATCAACAAGTTACATATCATCAAGTTCGCATCCCATATGTCATCAAGTATCATAAGTGTATTACATGATCATGGTTCTTTAAAAGAAATTTACATCATTACACCTTTGGAATTTTACAAAAAATGAGGGATGAACAAAGGAGTAGTCTATTACAAAATAACAAGGAAAATGCTCCTTTAGCAACTTTCAAAGTTGGGGTGGATTGTCGTCCACCGGTTCTTTTCCAAGACCTAAAAAATATATATATAGATATAGGGGTGAGCATATAGCTCAGCAGAGACACTCACTACAAGAAAAGGAGGCTTTTGGGACGGATTATTTGGGACGGTTCAAAAATTGTCTCAAATGAGCCTAGTTTTTGGGACAATAATATATCTACCGTCCCAAATGAAATATCTACCGTCCCAAATGAGAAAAAAAAATGACCGGGAATATTTTTGGTGGGAAAATGAGGCTCTTGGGACAGATCATTTGGGACAGCTTAATAATTGTCTCAAATGATCCTGCTTTTTTGGGACGCCAACATACTTACTGTCCCAAATGAGCTAAAAAATAACCGGGAATTATTTTGGTGGGAAATTTTGGCTGCTGGGAAATTTTGGCGCTTGATTTCCTCCCTCCCTAATTCCAATTTTCCCATGTGCAAAATATTAAAAAATTTCCATACTACACCGTTTTGGGTATTTGTAAAGTTGTAAACCCACTCTTTGTCTCTGTCATTCTCATTTCTATCACTATATAACTTAACCTAAACATTTATCATCTATCTACTCTCTGTACAGCAGACGCCGCACCGGCCAGTTGCAATTATCTCACGTTGGCCAGTTCGGCTTCTCATCTCTCTCCCTCATATACTTTCTCTGTACAACCGACGACGCCGCACCAGTTGCAGCTACTTCATGCGGGTTCGGCTTGCCACACTCTTCTCGGCGTGAAGCGATACACATACGAAAAACCTCTCTCGTGTCAATCGGAGCTAAGAAGCATAGTGATCGGAGGATCGATTGAATTTGGAAGGTCTGCTTTTTTGCTGCTTCTAATCTCTCTCGTGTCAATCAGAGCTCACTCTCTCTATCTCTCGATCGGTGATTGAAATCGACAATTATCCGTAAGTTTTTGCAATCAATCGTATGGTTATTGTGTGCGTAATTTCTTTAATGGCGTCCACACTTTTGATAAATTTTCCCTAATTTTCAAATCATGAATCATATGTGTGTTTTTGAGAATTCTACACTGGTGGATTTAGATCTTATTGGGATTTGGGGCACACAAACTTTTATGCCTATATTTGTGTTATATATGTTTGTATGAAGTACTTGTGTCAACATTGGTGCTCTGATTAATTATGATATAGAGTAAGAAATTTATATAAACATAGTTATATGATCTACTCCAGTTGTCTGGTTGTTTGCTAGAATCATCATTAGGCGAGCTTGATATGGCTGGACTGGTTGGTTTAGAGGCAAGCTGTTGATTGGTAATTTTTAAAGGTGGTTCTGATTTAGTGGTTCCTAGAGAGTCTTCATTTTGGATGATAATTTTTAATTTTTGAAGAATTAGTTTAAGATTTCCCAAGAATATAAAGCTTCCAACCCACAATTATTATTATTATTATTATTATTATTATTATTATTATCACTATTATTATTTCTTCCTGTGAATCTGATCTTTCTATTGAATATCTGATCATGGGCTAAAATAAAGACTCAGATTTCTCATAATTAACCGTTACCAGTTAGGAACGATACCGGGCAAGTGTAGCCTTAGGAACTTGGCTTAAACTACCTAATTTCTTAAAAGGTTAGCGTAAGTTTTCAAATCATGAACAATGTGTCAAATAAATTTTTGTTGGACCCTGATAATTCATGGAAAAATGAAGTGTTTTGACTCTTAATGTGTTGGAACAGAAATAACAAAAATATAGAATGGGTATTCTGCTTACAGCTTTAATTTAATGTCTGACTGCTAGTTTTTGAGCCTTCTCATCCTTGGACAAGCCCTTTCCCACCTAAAATCATCAAGTCTTGTATTAATACTAAAAAATATATAAAATAAAATGTACTGAGAGAATATGTAGGTGGTTATATAATCTACTGTGGTCTTGGTCAATATTCAAAACAAGAGAAGTCTTGATTTTCTGTCAAAGTAATTTTTACTTTTATGTTTCTAGAAACCAAATTCCCCCCATTGTTCTTATTGATTTGTACATCAGAGAGGTGCTTATTCTTGATCTAGATTAATCTCATTTCCAGCATTTATGTTTCTTGTCTGTATATCTTGGTAATTAAAGTTGTTTATAAAAATGAAACCGATTGAACTGTGATGTTTTCTCATGTATTCTTACTAACATGTAGTGACTATATTTTCTGACAGGCCTTCCAGTTATTGCCATTGGTGTAGGATTCAGCACATGTGATAAAGCTTCTGTAAGGATTATTGTTTTCCCCCCAAATTCCCTTTGACATTCATAATTATGCAATGTATGCATGTATATTCTTATAGACTTGTTTTACTCTCTCTTTATTGTTTCAGTGTTCTCAATGAGGTCTCTCTCTCTCTCCTTTCTTTTTTATTTTATTTATGTATTTAATTTGTGTTTATATTCAACTTGCATTAATTATATTATATCTATACTTGAATTTATTTATTTTACCAGTTACATGGATAAGGCTTGGATTCATCATCACACCAGGGGTAGTAAAGAGTATCATAAAGGTATAAGAGACTTCATTAAGTTTGCTAAAAGACATACAGATGGGCTAGGTAGGATCAAATGTCCGTGTCGTCGCTGTAAAAATGGTGACTATATTGCAATTGAGGAGGTTGAGACTCATCTATATAAGTGTGGGATGTACAAGGAGTATACTAATTGGATATGGCATGGGGAGGCTAATGTTAACACCACTGCTAATGTTAATGCAGAAGCTAATGTTAATGCCGAACATGGGGATAATGCTAATGATGAAGGTAGAAATGAAGACAATGTATTTGATTTGTTGGATAATGTACGGATGGGTATGTTCACCAATGTAGAACAACAAGAAGATTCGCCTGAAGTTGATATAGGAGGAAGTTTTGATAGATTGCTAAATGACGCACAATGCGAATTGTGGCCAGGTTGTAAAAAACAATCTAAGTTGTCAGCAATTTTGAAGTTGTTCCATGTGAAAGTTACAAGCCGAATGACCAACAAATGTTTTGACATGTTGCTTAAGGTGCTAAAGGAATTGCTTCCCGATGACAACACGTTGCCAAAGTCCTATTATGAGACTAAAACCTTGTTGCGTGATTTAGGTCTTGGATATGAACCGATCCATGCATGTAAAAATGATTGTACTTTATTCTGGAAGGAGAATGAAGGTAAAGAATGCTGTCCACAATGTGGTGAGTCGAGGTATAAGTCTCGAGAAGGTAAAGGAAAAAAGATTCCTCAAAAAGTTCTTCGGTACTTTCCTTTAAAACAAAGGCTTCAATGGTTGTTTATGCATAGGGATACAGCTATAGACATGCGTTGGCACAAGGAGAAACATGTCAAAGAGACAAATTTGTTGAGACATCCAGCAGATTCAAAAGCTTGGGAGGAATTTGACAATAAGAATAGTTGGTTTGTTGCGGATCCTCGTAATGTTCGTCTTGGGTTAGCATGTGATGGATTCAATCCATTTGGTAACATGAGTAATGCTTATAGTGTGTGGCCTGTAATTATTGTGCCCTACAATTTGCCACCTTGGATGTGTATGAAGGAACCATATATGTTTATGTCATTACTTATTCCTGGTCCTAAATCACCTGGTAATGACATTGATGTGTATCTGCGACCGTTAATTGATGACTTAAAAGAATTATGGATAGATGGTGTGATGACATATGATGCCTACAATAAATCAAACTTTAAGCTGCATGCAGGGTTGATTTGGACTATACATGACTTTCCCGCTTATGCAATGGCATCCGGATGGATGACAAAGGGTTTTTTGGCGTGTCCAAATTGTAATAAAGACACATGTTCTTGTTATTTGAGTCACGGGCAGAAGATATGTTATTTGGGAGCTCGTATATTTTTGTCGTCCAATCATGCTTACAGGAAGCGTTTCAAACAATTTAATGGCAAGAAAGAAGACAGAGAGCCACCAAAGCAGTTGACGGGTGATGATATTCTGGAACAATTTAATCTCCTACCCGAGGTTAGATTCGGAAAGGGACCAAACAATAAGAAGCGGACTCGTGAGAAGAAGGAACTTAATTGGACAAAGAAAAGTATATTCTTTGAATTGCCTTATTGGAGAACACTTTTGTTGCGACACAACTTAGATGTTATGCACATAGAGAAAAACATATGTGATAATGTGTTAGGGACATTAATGAACATCGAAGGAAAAACGAAGGACTCATTCAAAAGTCGGTTGGATTTAGAAGCAATGGGAATTAGAAAAGAACTTCATCTTAGGCGTAATGGTGAGAAATTTGAGATGCCACTTGCGCATTACACATTGTCAAAGGATGAAAAAAGGCAATTGTGTGATTGGTTGAAGTTAGTGAAGTTCCCAGATGGCTATGCATCAAACATAAGTCGATGTGTGAATGTCAATGAAGGTAAGATATCTGGATTGAAAAGTCATGATTCGCATGTACTCTTACAGCGTCTCCTCCCTCTAGCTATACGAGGATTGTTGCCCGATGATGTTTGTAATGCGATAACAGAGCTTGGTTTATTTTTTAAGGAGTTGTGTTGTCGGACCCTTAAACTAGATGTCTTAGAGGTATTGGAAAGGGATATTGCTATCATATTATGCAAGTTAGAAATGATATTTCCTCCATCATTTTTTGACATAATGGTGCACTTAGCTCTGCATTTGCCACGCGAGGCCATCATTGCAGGACCTGCACAATATTGATGGATGTACCCTATTGAAAGGTACTATACATTTGTAATACAAAAAAATATTTTGGAAACATTAAACTAGACATCATGATTTCGTAATATTTTAATTTTTATGTAGATTTTTACGTACTCTCAAGTCTTACGTGCGTAATAAAGCACGTCCTGAAGGGTCCATCGCTGAAGCTTATGTGGACAATGAATGCGTCACATTTTGCTCAAGGTTTCTTCAAGGGATTGAGACACGATTCAATCGAGAAGAAAGAAATTACGAGGGCGACTATTGCACCAATTGGTCCACTTTTTCAGAGCTCAGGCAAGTGGTTCGTCCTTTAGGGGCTGGAAGTTTAGAGATACTGGATATTGAAAGCATGCAAAAGGCTAAATTTTACGTGTTAAATAACTGCGCAGAAATTGCTTCATATGCAGTGTAAGTTATATATTCTCTATGTTTTTAATACTTTATTTATAAATTTTGAAATGTATCATAATATCACTTAATTGTTTAGTGCACACAAGGCTGAACTCGAGAATGAAAACAAGGATAATGTACCATTAAGACATGTAAAAGAATTTTCGAGATGGTTGGGAACACGAGTAAGTCCTTAATGTACTTCATATCCCTATTATTTGTTTTAAATGTGGTATCTGTATGCATTTATTTAATGTTCTAATTTTTTTTAATAGATAAAGGAAGAGCGTCATTATCAAGAGTTAGAAATTAGTGATGACCTGTATTCATTAGCTTGTGGACCTGATTTTCGGATAAATCGATATTCTGGTTGCATTGTAAATGGGGTCAGGTTTCATACAAAGGAAAGGGAGAAAAATCGAAAAACTCAGAATAGTGGTGTGTTAGTCAAAACAGAGGATGTTGATTACTATGGTGTCTTGACAGATGTCATTGAGTTACAATATCCTCTTAAGAGAGGGGTAATCCTATTCAAATGTGATTGGTTCAACACAAGGACAGGTATTAAGAGGGATACTTATTTCAAGAGTGTAAATGTAGCCCGTAAATGGTACAAAGATGAGCCTTTTGTGTTGGCAAATCAAGCAAAACAAGCCTTTTTTGTCAAAGACACCAAATTACGAGGCACGTGGGAGGTCATTCAAGATATAACACATAGAAGCTCATATGACGTTCCCGAAGTGGAGGATAACAGTAGAGTTGAGGATGGAATGTATGCTAAAGCATATCAAGAGGATGAACCATGCATTGTGGATAAGGTTGTTGAGGCGACCAACTTTGACATAGATCCACCAACTTTGAATAGGGATGGCTTGGAGGTTGAAAGTCTTGATGCTGAAATAATTCTACAAAGTAATGAAGAATCTCATCATGAAATTGACTGTTTTGACAATGATGATGAAATCTTGATTGAAGACAATTCAGATGATGAAGAAGAAGATGATAGTGATTTGGATTAAATGTTAAATATATATATTTTTTCTGTTTAAAAATTGAACACATGCAAATTGAAATGTTGAAATTGGTTAAATTTGTCTTCAGTACTTAGCTTTGACTTTTAGAATATGTGTTTTATTTTTTTGAGTTATTATTAATCTCTTTTTCGTTCTTTTAATTATCTATTGTTTGGCTATTTTGATACTTTCCTTTGCCACTTAATTTTTATTTTCTAATTTATTTGTTTCAAAACATGTTATAAAAGATTTGATTCTCTTATTGCTATAATCTACTATGGCGTCCAATCGTCGGTCCTTGAGATCCAACAATGACCTTGCCCAAAACATTAATGCATCTTCCCAGCCACAGCCACAACCAGCAGTGGAAGGTGATTTTTTTATGATCTTTACATTTGCTAAACTTGTCTTTACATTTGAACTTGGTCCCAAAATACTCCTACGTGTTACTCTCATGAATTCATTTTTCAGGTTCATCAAGAAATGTCAAGAGGCGTGGCAAAGCTGTAAACATAAAAAGCGCAATGGGGGGATTGTTCCGATTAAGTTTACAGACGGTTATTTGAAACCGGTGGAGGAAAATTCAGATGTTTGGGAGAGAGAGCTTGGGATGATTGCTCGAGAACATATACCACTATGCTATGAGACTTAGCCAGATGTCCCAGACTATCATAAAAAGTTTTGTTACACTAAAATAATGGTATGTCTTGCTTAACCCATATCTTAATTCCTTTTTGCTACTATAACGTATAATTTTTTTTGTAAATTTTTAGTTTATAGTATTTTTAATGACTGTCTTTCAAAGTCAGTCAGCAGGATTAAGTGCTGTTCATTCCTACTTTTGTACACTTATCATATTGGAGTTGTATTGTGAAATTGAGCTACTTTTGTAGTTTTATGTTATTTCAGTTCCAGTATTCATTTCAGATTCAGTTTTATACTGATGCAACATAACCATTTTTTTTGCTAAACAATTAAATTATTATATACTTCTAACTAATAATATTACAATTCATAAGAGAAAAAAATGGTTATGTTGCATCAACATGATCAAGTAAACAAAATTCATCATGATTTTCCTTAGTATAATATCAACCTTCCATTCTAAAAAATAATCAGTTGTTTGAAGTTCCATAGCTTTTGGTCCGCTATCATCATGATTTCCCTACCCTCAGAGGGAAAGGTCCTTCCCTTTTGGTCCGGTTGTTGGCGAGGAGGGATTTGGACCCCCAACACCATGGTAGGCAGCCACCTGTTATAATCGTCTTAAGTACAGGCCCAACCATCTCAAATGGATCTGTTCTAGTTGTTTTATTTTCCTAACAATTATATCATGATATTATACTACAAAAATGCTGGTTTAAAATGTTGAATATATGTTGTACACATGTCCAAGAGTATCTGAGAAGTAATCGGTATGTGGGGTGAAATTAAAACATTTAATTCAAGTAATGGATTTCTTTAAGAAGTATTGAACACAAATAAGCCTACCCAGGAGCATCCGCGTACGAGACATATAATATATTAATATGACTCCCTTTCAAAAGTATACATGCTTAATAGGATGTAATGGATATGCAACTACATCTCTAGTATCAAATCTATTATATTCGTTAATAGTACACCAAGACATCAGTATAAGTTCGCACACAAACACAAAGGAACCACGCACATTTTCTTAATTACTGAAGAAATAATGCCCAAAATTTTGAAAAATCCAAATCAAATTACTGGAACACTTGCTGAATCTTGAGAATAACAATCCCAATTATACAAAGCCACACAAGACCTGATAAGATAGATCAGTCATTTAACTTTCCAGAACAAAAAATATAAAATATCCTGAAGACCACAAGCTTCAGCACTACACGAGGTAACCATTTTGTCCCTCATCCTCTGATCTTGATTGCGAACAACTTCGCTACCTAAAACTTTGTTCCAACCGAAAGGGGTTGGTTGGGGGGACAGTATGAAGTCTGCTGTCTTAAATCTTAAAATGAGGAGAAAATTCTCACCTTCCATCAATCACAAGATCTTACCTGAATCACTTAGTAATGCAAAGTGCCAAAATATGGAAAAAGATAGTTCAAATTTACCATGACTCACTCATTGACAACTGAAAACTTCCTGCTGAATCCGAGACCACTTAATCCGAAGGACTTCAACATCTCGTTGCCTGTCATATGGACATTTTAAGGTAAGCATATTGATTTCAAAGAAACCCACGTCTACTTCAAGAAAGAGTGATTAAGATGTAGGAAAACAATCTCTAGAAATTTTAGGATGTCAAACAGCTACAGAAGGTTATAAATATCAATGTCTGTCTTCTTCCAGGATTACATTGAAAAAGTAAAATTCTCAACATGTGGTGGATCCATTCAAGTCATATCCTCTATTGCTCATTCAGTATAATCCATGGCAAGCTTTACATTTCCAATTGGCTATCCCACTCCAACTTACAACATTGAGATAGATAGCTTATAGATAAATGGATGGATAGACGTGCGCGCGCGTGTACACATGCATATCTAATGACACTACTATATGTTATGAAAATCTAAAACTCTAACAAAAGAGTCTGAAATTTACTTTTATGCATCTATTTGGTCAGTTATGTTACATTAAATAGGAATCTGATGTTATTTTAGTTGTAGTAGTAAATACAGATATGTAGTTGCTTTGATGGCCATGGCCCCAGAACATTCTTCAGATGTAGGCACCTATGTCACCTTTTAGCGGGTTACAAAGCTGGATGTTTCATTAATATGATAAGTGTACAAAAGTAGCTCAATTTCACGTATAATTTCAAAGTCAGTCAGTAGGATTGCTGCTAATTATACTTCTTCTAAATGACATTTGTTTTTGGCTTATTCATGTGAAAAATAAAGGGGGAATTCGGAATTGACTGCAATATTGATGAAAAAGCAAAGGAGGGTGCAGATCTCTCATTGGCCACTACTCATAGAAAGTTCAGGAATCGTTTGAAAGATCATTTTAACAAGTACGAGACAGAAGAGAGTGCACGCCGCAACCCACATCCTCGTGTACTTTACGAGGACTGGCAAATCATGTGCGATAGGTGGATGACAGACAAATTTCAGGTTAATATAGACTACCTAGTTACTTGTTTTTTTTTTAAATGTTTCTTTCTTTTCCTCATTTTTTTATTTTTTAAATTACATTGTAGGAAATTAGTGCTAGAAACAAAGAAAACAGGGGAAATGTAGAAATGTTACATTCTGCTGGGTCAAAGTCTTTTGCCAAAATTCATTATGAGTTGGTAATATATAACACAATACTTTATTTTTATTTGTGTATTTTGTTCTCATTCTACAACCATACCTTGTAATGTATTAAAAAAATAAAAAAATTACAGAAAGAAGCTGATGAAGATGATGAACATAGCGATGAAGACAGTGAACATCATCTCGAAGGACCTGCCATCAAAATGTACAAGAAAACACATTACAAGGAAGATGGTGGATGGATTCATGATGATGCTCGCAAAACATATGTAAGTTATGATTTTTTTACCCCATAGAAATAATTGTCGGGTTTTAAGAACACTTTAATGTATATGTTTCAAAAGCAAAGAACTTTAATGTATCTGAGTTTACTTTATGTAGTCAATTCTATTTTTCTTTCTACTCTTTTTCCATCCATCCAATAACTTTAGGGGATTCAATATATATATATATATATATATATATATATATATATATATATATCTTTACCCCAAATGGTAAGCTTGCAATTATGTGACTAAGAACACAAATAACATCATTTTTTCATATAATGCCTACAGTATTTATTTCTGGAGTCCGGTCTCATTATGTGAAAATCATCTTTTTCATGTGCTGGTGTGCTTAATTTGCTTATATGTGTTATGTTTCTTTTGTTGTTTGTTTCATTTTAAAGGAAGTGAGTTTGTTGAGATTACCTTATAAGATTTTGATTTTATTAGGTAATTGCCCGATGAAGACTTTTAACACTTGTATAATTATAGTTGCAACATTTCATGCTACTGTCCCCAACTTTTTGTATGGAGCACACTAAACAAATTATTATTGATGTCTTTCCAAATTAATCATGAACTTTGGGGATAATGCATGAATAATAGATCTTGAATATAGAGCTGTCATTGAGAAAAATATGTAGTAGAGTGAAAATATAATCTTCTCGCGTTTTGACAAGATAAACACAAAGGTTGTACTCTAAACCTAACCTTTGAACTTATTTTTTACTAATCTTACCTATTTTTCTTTATGCCTCTGTAGGATTATATATATATATATATATATATATATATATATATATATATATATATGTTGTACCCAATGTTCCAGTTTTAAGGGTTTGTAAGGATTATAAATTATTGTTGCTAGTTGGTTGATTTGCTATATCTTGCTACTTGGAGATAAGCAAACAAAATTTCCCCCTCTAAAGCATGTGATTGTGATAAAGTTTCAGAATATCGAACAGTTAATGTGGCATTCCAAATGGAAATATTCTGGAACACAATTTTATTTCTGTAATATTGGCTGTTTCTTGTCAAATGTCCTATTTTTTGTGAAAGAATATTTGGTTGGAGTTGTTAAATGGCTGTTACTTAGTTGCTCGGATCATCTAGCTAGAACGGTGATTATCCATGTTACTAAGCTCCTTCAACTCTTGCTTTTATATGCGCTGTTGGTTTTGCTTTTCTTTTATAATTGTTTTCGTCTTCTGGGTTTGGGAGGTATGTGATTGATTCTGTTTACGTACTCCAGACTGAATGACATGGTTGAGCTATGAGACAGCCTGGTATGCTGCGTGTACAGTAGATTGTTTGCTAATTTGTGTGCCATTTCACTGGAATTCTCTTTTTGTGATGTTTTAATGGCCAAAAGTAATTATTTATTTATTTATTTTTGCTTGAATGGGTTCTCTATGGAATCTTGATGTTGGTAATTCCTACGTACGTAAATGGAGCTTTTGTCTGCATAACTGAAAGAGGATGATAGGAGTTCTGTTGCAGCAAGATGATCAGTCCTAGAGTGCTGGAGAGAAGAGAAACCTATACATTAGAGAATTAGAAAAAAAAGGGAAAGGTTTAATTAGAGAATTAGAAAAAAGGCAATAACAAATTTACCAAAAAAGAACTTTTCTAGGACAAGAAGTGGGGATGAAACTAGAACAACAAAAGCATGTTTAACCCATCATCTATAATTGTTGGTCTTTAGCTAGCAAAATCTAGTATGAATATGTGCAAATTTGTTGTGATATTTTAGTGGTCCAAGTGTTTGGACACTTTATGGAAATTAATGGTTCGCCTTTATGGGATTTTGATGCAATCATCTTTTATTTTTCATGATGAGTCTGTTTTTTTTCTGGAGTAATTTGGTTATGATGTTAGTTGTTTCTAGAGTAAATTAGATTTGTTTGGGTTGGTTCATCCAGCTGTTGGTCATTGTTAGCAGTCGTAGTTGAAGCAGATGGTTGCATATGATTAGTTTTGGAAGCTTCCTCAAATTTGTATATATGCTGCACTGATTGTATGTAAATTTCCTATAAGAGTTGCGTGTTTCTCTTTGTTTTATATGCGTACTACTGAATTTCAATAGCATGATGTGTATGGAGATGGCTAATAATTGTTCTTCATTTAATTTACTTCATTGATTTTGCAAAATGCAGGAGAAAATGGTGGCCCAATCCTTAGATCCATCTGTTTATGTGGATGGTAATAGTTCAGTCCCGGTGGATGAGCAGATTTTAGTGAACTGTCTTGGAACAGGAAAGGGTACATATTTTCGTGGCTTCGGTTATGGAAAGAAGGCTTCAGCATCCTCAAGTCGTAAGAGGAAGATAAATGCAGAGTGGGAGGCAGAGTTGGAGGCTGAAAGGAGGAACTCTAATAGAGCAGAACAAAAATATGATGAATTGATGGAGTCCGTAAATGAATTGAAGGCAACTGTGAAAGGTATGTTGGAGAATCAAAGGGTGTCTTCTCCTCAATTCATGTTCACACCATTCGGCGGATATCGTCCTGCACTTGGCAGCCCGCAGCAGCAGCAGCCTACTTATGGACCTTTTGGTAGCCTATTAAATAATTCGCAGCCACCAATGTTTGGCCCGTTTGGTCAGAATGATGAATGATTCCAACTATGTTATTGATATTTACATATTATGCTATTAGGTACTGATATGACCATAATTGATATCACTTTTTTTTTAAAAAAATTAATGGTTATTAAATTTAACTTTTTTGTATTCATTTTTACTTTACATTTACTGTCTTTATAGTTTTAATGAATATATAAGATATAACAAGCAGGCAAAAAAAGATTTGGACTACTGAAATACTAGCCGGCATACCACTACCATTAAAATAATAATAATAAAATGGAATAATAATAATAATAATAAAATGAAATTCCCAAATACTTAATTGGGACAGAAAAACATCCGTCCCAAATACTTAATTGGGATAGAAAAACAACCGTCCCAAATATTTAGTTGGGACAGAAAAACATCCGTCCCAAATACTTAATTGGGACAGAAAAACATCCGTCCCAAATACTTATTTGGGACGGAAGATTCGCTTCCGTCCCAAATAAGTATTTGGGACGGATTTTTATTCTGTCCCAATTAGTCCGTCCCTAAAACCCTTTTGGGACGCAATTAATTGAGACGGTCACATTAACTGTCCCTAAAAGGTAATAGGGACAATTTTAGTACTTTTAGGGACGATTTTTTTTGTCCCTAATAACTAAAATTCTTGTAGTGACTTAAGACACAATTCTTGTGTCCTAGTGAATCCAATCAAAGTATAGGCCAATGGGAGATAGGGATCATACAACATAGGGGATCAAATACAACATACAAGTCAATTCCAAGTATAAACAATGCAATGCAATGAAATGAAATACAATGCATGTCAATGACACTCCCCATTCTCATTCTCAAAATCGTCACTTTCAAACGTTAATACAGCCCGCCCTTTGGTAACCCCGCCGCGACACTAGAGGAGGATTGGCTAGTGTCCCTGACCCTTGGTAACCCCGCGGCGTCATTATGGGGCCCAGCTAGCTCAACCACGCTAGGGCGACTCCCTAGTCCCCTCTAGGCTATATTAACCTCCGGCCCGTTGGAAACCCCGCAGCGACCGGGTTTATCAAAACCAATTTTTCCAAACACATCATCCAAAATTCCCATTTTTCTTTTCAAACACCAACATCCCTTCCTATGCAACCCAATAAAATGTATGTATCTTACATGATGTCAATACAATGATAAATGGGAATTTAACCCTCTACAACAAGTACCACTTCATATAACATTATAGCATGCTTGTAAAATAATAATCATGATAGAAACTCACTATATAAACATGCCATCCATTCAATCAAGTAACACATATTCACATAACATGGCATATTCTCAAATATCTTAGTTTAAACAAGAATCAAAGCAATCAAACATGCTGTAACACAATTAGAAGAGCATGATTCAATATGGAACAATATTCCATGGCTTAAGATGTCCCTACCTCAAGATTGCACCAAAACCCTAGAAAATGGGTCTTCAAATTCGAGCTCCCAAAGAGGACCAAAAGCTGGAATTTCTGATACTGGCACGTAGGGCTCGTCGTGCTCGTCGTTTTGCCTCAAACGGCACCTAAATCCGGCAAGGATTGAGAGAATAATCAAGGGTTAAAGCTTGAAGTGAAAAAAAAGAAAAAAGAAAAAAAAAGAAGGAGCCGAGAGACAAACAGAGAGATGGACGCAAGAGAGAGAAGATGAGGTTACGGTGAAAAAAAAAAAAACATGGTCTTAACTTTTGTGGGTCCCACATTTTTTTTTTTAATATTTCTTTTCTCTTTTTTCTTTTATTTTTTTTCTTAATACACACCGCACACAGACATATATATATATAAAGGCACAAACATTACACTCTCCCCAACTTTAAAAGATTTCGTCCCCGAAATCAAGACATACCTGAGGAAGAAAATAACGTTGGATACTTGGACCGAACCTCCTGTTCATGCTCCCAAGTAGCCTCCTCGACTCCGTGGTGCCTCCAAAGTACTTTCACCATTGGTATCGTCTTGTTCCTCAACACCTTCTGTTGTGTGTCAAGAATCTGAACTGGTCCTTCCTCGTAGGAAACATCCTCATCAATGTCCACATCTACCCAACTCAAAATGTGAGATGGATCCGGTTCATACTTCCGTAACATCAATACATGGAAAATATTGCGGACCCTATCCAACTGTGGTGGCAAAGCAAGCCTGTAGGCAACCTCTCCTACTCGGTCCAAAATCTCAAACGGTCCAATAAATTGTGGCGACAACTTGCCACTTTTCCCGAATCTCATCAATCCCTTCCGTGGAGAAATTCGTAGAAAAACGTGGTCTCCCACCTCAAAGGATAACGGTCGTCTCCGCTTATCCGCATAGCTCTTCTGTCGGCTCTGAGCTGTAAGTAACCTCTGTCTTATCAACTTAATCTTCTCAGTAGTCTCGAGTACAATATCGGGTCCTAAGGCGGCTGTCTCACTTACCTCAGTCCAACAAACAGGAGACCTACATGGTCTACCATACAACGCCTCAAATGGAGCCATCTGGATACTCGCTTGATAACTGTTGTTGTAGGCAAACTCAATAAGTGGAAGGTGATCCTCCCAACTACCTCCCAAATCAAGTACACATGCCCGAAGCATATCCTCCAAAATCTGGATAGTACGCTCTGACTGACCGTCTGTCTGTGGATGGAATGCCGTACTAAGATGCAACGCTGAACCAAACGCTGCTTGAAGTCCTTCTCAGAACTTAGAAGTGAACTTAGCATCCCAATCTGACACAATGGTTACAGGAACTCCATGTAACCTTACAATCTCCTTCACATAAAGAACACCAAGCTTCTCCGCATCATCTGTTGCCTTAATAGGCAAAAAGTGAGCCATCTTGGTCAATCTGTCAATGATGACCCATACGGCCTCATTGCCTCTTCTTGACCTTGGAAAACCTGTCACAAAATCCATAGCAATATGCTCCCATTTCCATTGCGCTACAGGTAATGGTTGCAACAAACCAGCTGGCCTCTGATGCTCGGCCTTCACCTGCTGACAGGTAAGGCATCTAGCCACAAACTGTGCAACATCTTTCTTCATCCCGTTCCACCAATACTGACGTCTTAAATTGTGATACATCTCGGTACCACCTGGATGAACTGCAAAACAGGAAATATGAAACTCCCGTAGGACATCCTCACGACAACATGTGGAAACCACCAACAAACCCCTGAACCGTAGACCCCCATCTGCATGCAAGGCCCAATCTTTCACTGTTTCACCACTAGAGATCAAAGCGTGGATGGCATCTAAGTCCGGGTCTTGTCTCTGTGACCCAATCACTCGTACAACAAGAGTAGGCTGAGCCACAAGACTAAATAAGAATGCCAACTCACTACAAGCATCATCATCACAACACTGTAATCCCATCTCTGCCAGATCTTCAAGCATCTTCCACTTCCGAATAGCTAAGCTGGCCAAAGTTCCACGAGATTTCTAGCTTAAGGCATCCGCTACCACATTCGCCTTGCCCGGATGATACTGCAAGTCAAAATTGTAGTCCTCCAAGAATTCGACCCATCGCCTCTGTCTGTTGTTCAAGTCCTTTTGAGAGAAAAGGTACTTGAGGCTTTTGTGATCTGAAAATACCTCGAATATCTCACCATACAAGTAATGTCTCCAACACTTCAAGGCAAACACAACTGCGGCTAACTCCAGATCATGAGTAGGGTAGTTAAGCTCGTGAGTCTTCAACTGTCGAGACCCATAAGCCACTACTCTACCATCCTGCATCAACACACATCCCAACCTGTCACGTGAAGCATCACAATAGATCACATAACCCAAGCCACGCTCAGGTATCACCAACACTGGAGCTGTAGTCAATCTCGTCTTCAACTCCTAAAAAGATGAATCACAGGCCTCATTCCAGACAAACTTGACCCCTTTCCGGGGCAAACGGGTCATAGGAGCTGCCAAACGGGAGAAATCCTTTACAAATCTTCGATAGTAACCCGCTAAACCAAGGAAACTGCGGATCTCAAACATATTCTTGGGTCGCTCCCAAGTCAAAACTGCTTCAACCTTTGATGGATCAACTGATACTCCACCTTCTGAAACAACATGCCCCAAAAACTTCACCTCCTGTAGCCAAAACTCACATTTCTCGTATTTGGCATACAATCGGTGCTCCCGCAAAATCTATAAAACAATACTCAAATGGACTTCGTGATCTTCCCGAGTCCGTAAGTACACAAGAATGTCATCCACGAAAACTACCACAAATTGGTCCAAGTAATCGTGAAAGACGCGGTTCATCAAGTCCACGAATACCGCTGGAGCATTAGTCAAGCCAAAAGGCATAACAAGGAACTCATAGTGTCCATACCGTGTACGGAATGCTGTCTTCGGGATATCCTCATCCCTAACCCGCAACTGATAATAGCCAGACCTCAAGTCAATCTTCGAGAAACAACTCGCTCCCCTCAACTGATCAAATAAATCATCTATCCTTGGCAAAGGATACTTGTTCTTGATGGTGGCATGATTCAACTTCCGATAATCGATGCACAACCTCAAAGAACCATATTTCTTCTTAGCAAACAAGACCGGTGCGCCCCATGGTGACACACTGGGTCGGATGAAACCTTTCATCCTCAAATCATCAAGCTGTCTTTTCAATTCCTCCAATTCAACTGGTGCCATACGATACGGTGCCATAGAAATCGGCGCGGTACCTGGCATTAAATCAATAGAGAACTCCACTCCTCGGTGTGGAGGCAACTCTGTCAAATCCTCCGGAAACACGTCCAGATCACAAACAACCGCAGGATAATCCTCTTTCCCAACATCATCTTCTTCGGCTATAAGGCTAGCCAAGAAGTATTCACCATGACTTCGTCCACGAACTCCATAAAATGATGAAATGTGGGAATCACTCCGATCTCCTACGAAAAAGAAACAGTCTCCTTCTGGAGTACAAACTGTAATTCTCCCTTTGAAACAATCGATCGTGGCATGAAAGAAGGCCAACCAATCCATCCCGAGAATGACATCAAAGCTAGTCATCTCCAGGAGGATAAGGTCAAACACGAAAGTCCGCCCGACTATCACAATGGGACACTCCCGCACAATTCGGCTCAAAGACACTGAAACCCCAACTGGCATATCAACATATAACGCTCGATCCATGAAACTAACCTCTAACCCCGATGCAAGTGCAAATGATGATGAAATGAAAGAATAAGATGCACCAGAGTCATACAAAACACGGGCCCAACAACCAAACACTGGAAATATACCTCGAAGAACTGACGGTCCAGAAGATGCATCGGTCTGTGCCAGTGCAAAAACACGTCCCTATGGTACCTGTGCCTGAGGACTGCCAACCTGAACACCTGACTGCTGCACTGACATAGTAGGAGTATCCCTCATAACTGATCGTGAACCCTGTGAAGACATAGTAGGCTGTGGTGGTGATGGTCTGAAACCTGACTGAACTGTAGCCGATTGTGACGGCCTCTGCTGTGACCCTCTGCCACTAATGGTGCCTGCTCTCTGACTCGGACAATCACGAATCAAGTGACCCTGCTGGCCACACCCATAACAAGCCTTCGGAGCTGACGAAACTGAAGACGATCTCATCGGACAACTGGACTTGTAATGTCCGGGCTGCTGACACTGATAACAAACAACTGCACTCCTGTCAGATCCAGCTGGCATAGGAGTGGTAGGAGCAGATCTTGTAGACTGTTGCCCCTGAAACTGAGATGGACTGCCCCTGTTCCTTTTGCAAGAAGATCCCTCTGAGGATGGCCCTGCACCCCTCTTTTGCTTCAATTGCTCTCTTCTTGCATCCTTCTCTCTATTGTCAGCCTCCAGCATCAAAGCCCTTTCCACTGCTTCAGAGTAAACCTTAATAAATTGTGCCGTGATCAACGGCCTCATTCGATTATTAAGACCCGAGATAAACTTCCGAGTCTTGTTAGCTTCATCTCTCACCACTTCTGGAGCAAAACGGGAGAGTGAGGTGAACTTGTTCTCATACTCCGCCACTGATATGTTCCCTTGAATAAGATTATGAAACTGGTCTTGTAACTCCCATCTTTTGGAAAGCGAAAAGTACTTCTCATAAAACAGTTCCTTGAACCTGTCCCAACTCATCTCTTCAATCTTGTACTGGTTAGTGATCGACTTCCACCAAACCTTGGCATCCATAGCAAACTTGTAAGTTGCTAGGATGATTTTCAAGTGATCCTCTGTCACATCCATTAAGGTCAACTAAGTTTCGACTTGATACATGTAGTTGTCAGCTACCATTGGGTCCGTACCGCCCTCAAACATAACCGGCATCAGCTGAGAAAACCCCTTAATGATCTTGAGACGCTTCTGAGCTGGAGTCTCCTCAACTCGAACTGTAGGTTGTGGTACCAACTGCGGCTGAGCAACAATAGTTGCTCTCACGGCATTTTGCAACAATCGATTCAACTCTAGTGCCACAGAACCTTCACCCACTTCTACGGGTACGGGTGCTTCAACATTCTCTCTTCTTGGGGGAACAGCTCTTAGGGGAATCAAGTCCCTAAGAAGCATGTTCTTATCAACTGGCTCCGCCGGATTGGAGCTAGAGCTCTCACCAACATCGCCCCTTGTTGGCCTAAGGGCCAACTTCTCTAGGTTCCTCATGCCGTAACATCGTCCTATAAAACAAGAAAACGATTTAGAAACATGACACTAAAGTCCACTGTGGACGACTCAACAAGAATTAATACCGTACAACACTTAGCATGCAAGACTATGCAAGAAACATTTTAACATAAACAAGTAAGCACGTAGGCAGTTAAGCATGCTCATTTAAATAAGATACCACATAGCAAGTAGTCAAGTAAACAATACAAACAACATCCCATGCGACTCTATGTAGGGCTCTACCCGTCGTCCTAAAGGTTTTCGAACCTTTGCTCTGATACCAAAATTTGTAACGACTCCAAAACTAATGCCAAGAATTTTTTTTTTTTTAAAAAAAATTCGGCATAACCTCCCCTAAAAATGAACCTGCCGCAACCTGTTTAAATGCATATTTAACCTGTCATGCAACTAATTTCCGAATTCACGGCAACAAAAGATAATGATACAACCTACTAATCTAGACAATGCTTTAAGCTAGGATTATCCTTCCATTCATCAACAAGTTACATATCATCAAGTTCGCATCCCATATGTCATCAAGTATCATAAGTGTATTACATGATCATGGTTTTTCAAAAGAAATTTACATCATTACACCCTTGGAATTTTACAAAAAATGAGGGATGAACGAAGGAGTAGTCTATTACAAAATAACAAGGAAAATGCTCCTCTAGCAACTTTCAAAGTTGGGGTGGATTGTCGTCCACCGGTTCTTTTCCAAGACTTGAAAAAAAAACATATAGATATAGGGGTGAGCATATAGCTCAGCAGAGACACTTAAGACACAATTCTTGTGTCCTAGTGAATCCAATCAAAGCATAGGCCAATGGGAGATAGGGATCATACAACATAGGGGATCAAATACAACATACAAGTCAATTCCAAGTATAAACAATGCAATGCAATGAAATGAAATGCAATGCATGTCAATGACACTCCCCATTCTCATTCTCAAAATCATCACTTTCAAACGTTAATACAGCCCGCCCTTTGGTAACCCCGCCGCGACACGAGAGGAGGATTGGCTAATGTCCCTGACCCTTGGTAACCCCGCGGCGTCATTATGGGGCCCAGCTAGCTCAACCACGCTAGGGCGACTCCCTAGTCCCCTCTAGGCTATATTAACCTTCGGCCCGTTGGTAACCCCGCAGCGACCGGGTTTATCAAAACCAATTTTTCCAAACACATCACCCAAAATTCCCATTTTTCTTTTCAAACACCAACATCCCTTCCTATGCAACCCAATAAAATGTATGTATCTTACATGATGTCAATACAATGATAAATGGGAATTTAACACTCTACAACAAGTACCATTTCATATAACATTATAGCATGCTTGTAAAATAATAATCATGATAGAAACTCACTATATAAACATGCTATCTATTCAATCAAGTAACACATATTCACATAACATGGCATATTCTCAAATATCTCAGTGTAAACAAGAATCAAAGCAATCAAACATGCTGTAACACAATTAGAAGAGCATGATTCAATATGGAACAAGATTCCATGGCTTAAGATGTCCTTACCTCAAGACTGCACCAAAACCCTAGAAAATGGGTCCTCAAATTCGAGCTCCCAAAGAGGACCAAAGGCTGGAATTTCTGATACTGGCACGTAAGGCTCGTCGTGCTCATCGTTTTGCCTCAAACGGCACCTAAATCCGGCAAGGATTGAGAGAATAATCAAGGGTTAAAGCTTGAAGTGAAAAAAAAGAAAAAAGAAAAAAAAGAGGGAGCCGAGAGACAAACAGAGAGATGGACGCGAGAGAGAGAAGATGAGGTTACGGTGAAAAAAAAAACATGGTCTTAACATTTGTGGGTCCCACTTTTTTTTTTTAATATTTCTTTTCTCTTTTTTCTTTTTTTTTTTCTTAATACACACCGCACACAGACATATATATATATAAAGGCACAAACATTACACATAGATTTAAATTTTCTGTATTACTAACAATGGTTACCCTTTTAAAGGCAAAAAAAAAAAAAAAAAAGCTTCCAAAGAAGTTTATTATTTTGTAGTGAGCTTGTATCATTAAAAAAATGGTTTCTAGATATGCCATTGTCTAAGTGTAACTTTTTTAGCATCCCAATTTGAGCAAATTTTTATAATGTTCCATTGGAACTTTGGAGGGAAGCTGGCGTTAGTTATCCTATTAACTAATTGTCAACCCATTGTTTCTTGATGAGCCTACTCGTTTAAAGGCTAAACTCATTTATGCTAGAAATTGGATCCGGATTGATGCTTGTAAATACATTCAAAAGTCTATTAAGCTCAATCTCTCATATGAGAATAGGGTGGAGGTCCCACGGAAACCTCAAAAATGTGTAGATTGTAATTCTTTTCATCATTCTACCCAATATTGCCCTTCTAAATCCCACTACTACGCCTAAACAAGGATAGAGAATGAAGGAGAAATTGTCTCCTAAATCTAGCCCAAATGAGTGGGAGGATGTTAGAAAGTAAACGGGAAAGATGTTGTGGCTCCTCCTACTGTGGAAAATAGAAATTATAGCCCTAAAAAAGGATACTCCCGTTACTTCATTGCCAAACATATTCGGATCTCTTTCTTCTTTTTTAGGTGTGTACAGTCATAAATCCTAAAGAGTTAGATCCATGGTTGCACAGCCTTCAAGAGTTTGTGCACCTATTAATGGTAAGGTCTAATATGACCAAAAAAATTAAAAATCAAAAATAAACTCAAACAATATTCATCCTAGTGAGCATTCCATTCCTTACAGAAATAAAAACAAACACCGTTGCCTTGTATGCAGCCATCACAATTGCTGGCAATGCCTCCATCTTATACCATCAAGTCTCTAATCAAATTCAAATGCGTCTCCAAACACCAGTTTTCTCCCAACTCCGGCTCCCGTTTACACCCAAATGTGAACACTATAACGTCTTTTTACAGAAAATCCATCTCTTGTTTACACCAAGAAGTCGAAGCCTCCAAAACATAGATTTCCCCAATCTCTCCATGTCTGACATAAACGGACCATGGGGGATCTCATCAAAGCATCCTAGCACTTCCAAGCATCACCCTTCTCGATCCATTACCCAGCAAATGTCTCACTCTCCTCATTATCATCATCCTTTGTCTTCTTCACATTCAGCCTTTGTACCTCCACAACTCTCTTGCCTTCTCGTTTTACTTCATTTAGTGCATGACTTTCTCTATATTTTTGCCAAAATTTCATCTAGTCTGGAATTTTTAGGAGTTCCTTTATCATACATATTTTTGATGTTGTATATGTCTATATGTTTATTCTATAATGGGCAAACTATACTTGTGTCTTTGCATTAAAAATATTGGTTTTACTTGATTTGTACAAAATTTTAAAAAAAAGATTCTTGCTTTATGATTAACATCTTAATAATTCAGTAACTATTGGATTTTCAGTTTTCTTTAAGCTGCTTATTCAAAGCTTCCAGTGTTTTGCTTGAATTAAGCTAGCAAAAATTCTTGAAATTTAATCATTTTTCTGAATTATTATAAGATCATTGCCTTTTGTGTACTTCAGTAGACATTGACCTTCAATTGGCTTTGAATTGCTGCAGAAACTTTTTGGTTTTATTCATTTTTCTAAAATTATCAACCTTTTCCAAACTTGTTGGTTTTATAGGGTGTTTTTGTTGAATAATTTAGTGTTCTGCACCTTTAGTGACTCAGTCTAAGTTGTCCTAGTCTTTAGGGGTTTTGTTATTTTGTTTATGCAGAACATGGTCCATGTTATCTAGTTTTTAGGAAGTTAGTTTTGCACATTAGTGCCTATTTTAATGTTGTTTCAGTTGTGTACTAGCCTATATAAAGGCTGCAGAGTTCTAGAAAAGAATATATTTCAAGTTCTTTCTTTTGTTCTCTCCTTTATATTTATTTCTTCTTTTCTTGTTATCAGTGGTATCAGAGCTTGGTTGATAGAAAGTGAGAAAAGTACAGTTGAGAGTGCCAAACAAAACAAAAGAGAGTGTGTGAGATAAAGAGTTGTATAGCAACAGCTTTATTTCTATTTCATCTGGTTCCTTGTTTTTGCAGCAGCAGTAGAGCTGAAATGGCTTCTGAAAATTTTGTGCAGCCAGCCATTCCACGTTTTGATGGTCACTATGACCATTGGAGCATGCTGATGGAGAACTTCTTGAGGTCTAAAGAGTACTGGCATGTCGTTGAATTTGGTGTAGCAGCACCTGCAGCTGGCGTGGCACTCATTGATGCGCAAAGAACAGAGCTGGAAGGACTGAAGTTAAAAGATTTGAAAGCAAAGAATTACTTGTTCCAGGCCATTGATCGATCTATCCTGGAAACAATTCTTAGCAAAAAAACTTCCAAGGATATTTGGGATTCATTGAAGAAAAAATATCAAGGCTCGTTAAGAGTGAAGCGTGCACAGCTTCAAACCTTAAAAAGGGATTTTGAAACTCTACAGATGAGAGATGGTGAATCAGTTACTAGCTATTGTGCAAGAACTATGGGGATTGCAAACAAAATGCGATTCCATGGTGAGAAGATGGATGATGTTGTCATTGTTGAGAAAATACTGCGTTCCTTGGCATCAAAGTTCGACTATGTCGTCTGCTCAATCGAAGAATCCAAGGATATAGACGCATTCTCTCTTGATGAACTCCAGAGCTCTTTATTGGTCCACGAACAAAAGATGAACAGAAGTTCAACTACTGAAGAACAAGCTTTAAAGGCTTCTACTGTTACTCATTTCTCTAATGCTAGAGGAAGGGGTAAAGGTAAAGGTAGAGGAAGGGGAGATCGAGGCAATAGAGATGGCAACAACAGCAGGCAACATCAATATGTTGATCAATTTCAAGGAAAATGCAAGGGATGGGATCAACAATTTGACAAATCCAAGGTAGAGTGTTTTAGATGTCATAATTCAGTCATTATCGTTCCGAATGTTATACTAAACTACCTAACGACAAAGAAAAGGGAGAGAAATCAAATTTTGCAGAAAAGAAGGAAGTTGAAACTTTGTTGATGGCTGTTTAAGTCAATATGGAACCTGAGTCAGATGTGTGGTATGTAGATACAGGTTGCAGTAACCACATGTGTGGAAGTAAGTCTTCTTTTACTTACTTAAATGAAGGCTTTCATTCTACAGTGAGCTTTGGTGATTGTTCTACTGTGAATGTTATGGGAAAGGGCGATATTAATATTAGAACCAAGAATGGTTTTGTAGAAACAATTTCCAATGTTTTTTATGTTCCTGACTTGAAAAGTAATCTGTTAAGTGCTGGTCAATTGCAAGAAAAAGGTTATGTAATAACCTTTCAGAAGGGTGCTTGTGAGATATATGATCATTCTAGATGAGCTATTGCTATTGTTCAAATGAGCTCAAATAGGTTGTTTCCATTGAAGATCGAAAGTGCTCAACCTTGCTTAATGGCTGAGGTTAAAGATTCTTCATGGCTTTGGCATTTTCGCTATGGCCACTTGAATTTTGGTGGATTAAAGACTCTCCAACAGAAAAATATGGTGACAGGTCTACCTCAAATTGTTATTCCATCTCAAGTTTGTGAAGAATGTGTTGTTGGCAAACAACATCGTTCTCAATTCCCTCAAGGAAAGTCGTGGAGAGCAAAAAATGTCCTGGAGCTGATTCATTCCGACATTTGTGGGCCGATAAATCCATCTTCCAATGGGGGTAAAAGATACTTAATTACCTTCATTGATGATTATACTCAAAAAACTTGGGTAGGCGCGTGTTGAAAATGAAACAGGAAAAGTCATTAAACCTCTCCGTACTAATCGTGGGGGAGAATACTGCTCAAAAGAATTTGCAATTTTTTGTGATGATCAAGGTATTCGAAGGGAATTCTCAGTCGCTTATACACCGCAGCAAAATGGTGTATCGGAGAGGAAAAATAGAACCATCCTCAACATGGTGAGAAGCTTGTTGGAAAGAGGAAGAATTCCAAAGAGTTTTTGGCCGGAGGCAGTGAATTGGAGCATTCATGTGTTGAACAGATGTCCTACTTTTTCTGTTCGAAACATGACACCAGAGGAGGCTTGGAGTAGGAGGAGACCAGCTGTAGATCACTTCAGAATTTTCGGTTGCATTGCTTATGCACATGTTCCAGATAAGAAAAGGAAGAAGCTTGATGATAAGGGTGAAAAGTGTGTCTTTCTCGGTGTAAGTGAAGTGTCTAAAGCATATAAATTGTTCAATCCACTCACAAAGAAGATTGTGACCAGCAGAGATGTCATTTTTGATGAGGAGAGCACTTGGGACTGGAATAGGAAGCAGCTTACTCCAGCCATATTTGGTGGAGAAAACAATGAAGAAAGGCAGCAGCCTCTACAACAACAACTTCCAGTAGCCTCTGTCACTGAAAATTCACCAAATGAAGCTCCAACAACCGCTGAAACTTCACCAATAGCAACAGAAGCTACTGATGCAATAGCTGAATCATGTCTTCATCGTGTTCGAAAGAGGCCTGCATGGATGACAGATTATGTGGTAACTGGAATTGATCAAACTGAAGATCCAATCACTCACTTTGCTTTATTTTCAGATTGTGATCCTACAACTTTCGAAAGTGCTGTCAAAGAAACGAAATGGCGGAAGGCAATGGATGATGAAATTGAAGCCATTGAAAGAAATGATACTTGGGAGCTATTTAATCTTCCAAAATGGCACAATACCATTGGTGTGAAGTGGGTCTTCAAAACAAAACTAAAGGAGAATGGAGAAGTTGATAAATATAAGGCGTGATTGGTGGCTAAGGGATACAAGCAAGAGTTTGGAGTCAACTATAAAGAAGTTTTTGCTCCAGTTGCAAGGCATGATACAATCAGGTTGGTAATTGCGTTGGCAGCAGATAATTCATGGCCTATCTTCCAGTTGGATGTCAAATCGGCATTCTTGCATGGAAACTTGGAGGAACAGGTATTTGTTGATCAACCTCCTGGTTATATTAAGATTGGAAATGAGCATAAAGTGTATAGACTAAAGAAAGCTCTTTATGGATTAAAACAAGCCCCACGAGCTTGGTATAGTCGCATTGAGGCTTATTTTTTGAAAGAAGGTTTTCAAAAATGTCCATATGAGCACACACTTTTTATTAAAATTGGTGATGGAGGGAAAATGCTCATTGTCTGCTTATATGTAGATGATCTCATATTTACTGGCAATGATAGTGTCATGTTTGAAGAGTTTAAGGAGTCTATGATGATTGAATTTGAAATGTCTGATCTTGGTATGATGCATTATTTTCTTGGCATCGAAGTGGTGCAGTCTGCTACTGGAATCTTTGTTTCTCAAAAGAAGTATGTGCGAGAGATTTTGGACAGGTTTCAAATGAAGGATTGTAATCCTGTAAGTACTCCAACTGAGTTTGGTTTGAAGCTAAACAAAGATCATGGAGGAAAGAAGGTGGACAGCACACTCTATAAACAAATTGTGGGAAGTTTGATGTATTTAACTGCAACAAGACCAGACATTATGCACTCTGTGAGTCTAATTAGCAGATATATGGAGAATCCAACAGAGCTGCATCTTTTAACTGCCAAAAGAATCTTTCGTTACTTGCAAGGAACTAAAGATTTTGGGTTGTTCTACAAGAAGGGTAAAAGATCAGATTTGACTGGTTTTACTGACAGCTATTATGCAGGAGATCAAGATGATAGGAAGAGCACTTCGGGTTATGTTTTTATGCTAGGCACAGGGGCTATTTCGTGGTCATCTAAGAAGCAACCAATTGTCACTTTGTCAACCACTGAAGCTGAATTTGTTGTTGCAACAGCTTGTGCTTGTCAAGCTATCTGGCTGAGGAAGATTCTTGAAGAGCTGTATTTCAAACAAGTGGGAGCAACTACAATTTTTTGTGACAGCAGCTCAGCCATCAAACTCTCCAAAAACCCTGTGCTACATGGAAGAAGCAAGCACATTGATGTGAAGTATCATTTTTTAAGAGAAATTAGCAATGATGGAGAAATTGATTTAAAGCATTGCAGAAGTGAAGATCAGCTAGTTGATATATTTACTAAACCTTTCAGATTTTTTCCCTTTCACAATCTGAGAAGATTGCTGGGCATTTGCACTTTGGAGAATTCTGTTTGAAAGAAAAGTGTTGTCTAATTAAACTGAAGTCCAAAAGTTTTCAGTTTAAGGGAGGGTTTGTTGAATAATTTAGTGTTCTGCACCTTTAGTGACTCAGTCTAAGTTGTTCTAGTCTTTAGGGGTTTTGTTATTTTGTTTATGCAGAACATGGTCCATGTTATCTAGTTTTTAGGAAGTCAGTTTTGCACATTAGTGCCTATTTTTATGTTGTTTCAGTTGTGTACTAGCCTATATAAAGGCTGCAGAGTTCTGGAAAAGAATATACTTCAAGTTCTTTCTTTTGTTCTCTCCTTTATATTTATTTCTTCTTTTCTTGTTATCAGTTTTACTATATCACAGAGATACATTTAAGCACTCACACACACACACACACAAAATGTGAACAAGACAGATAATAAAGCAAAATTTTCAAAAGAGATTCAAAACAAATCTAAAACAAATTAACTATAGATATAGAACGGAGACGAAAATTTAATATAAATCCAACAATATAAAACAAACCTTATACTGTAAGAGGTCTTCATGAGAACAATTCTTTATGCCAATGAGTCCTTGAGCAGCTATTAGGTCATCGGCTTCTTCAATTAGTCATCCACAGAGAGCGCTTGCACAAGCAGTTTGGTTTGAAAAGGAAAATTATTTTCCATCTAACAGTGCCATTATTTTACTATATATATATATATATACAGCAAGTATGACCTTTGGATACGATTAAATTGTTATATTTCTTTTGTGGTAATTACCTTTTTTTTAATCACAAGTGAGCAAGAGATGATTTCTATATATATATATATATATATATATATATATATATATATATATATATAATAATGAGATAAACAACTTACAACTTATTCGTACGTGGAGTCTTCGCCCATGTAAGTCACACAATCCTCCTTAATGGTGTCGCTCTCGCGCTCCGCGTACTTTTCATGCGCTTTCGCTCTCATTATTACTATTTATGACTTAATTTTACCGTTTTCGCTCTCTCTTTCTTATTCCCGCTTTATGCGACTTAGTTCCCATGTTTTTTTGTTTTATTTTGTTTTTGTGTTTTATTTATGTATTTTTTTGTTTAATCAGAAGGTCTATCTATCCCGTGTCTTTTTGACCGTGTGTAAGTTTTGTGATTTTAGATCCGTTTAGTATGCGTTTTAGTCTCGTATTTTTTGTTTTGGATCTGGCACCACTGTAGCATTGTTCTTAGCCTCAACATTTTGGTAAATAATCATTTATTTTATACGGTATCAAAATGTTAAATATATTGTGTCCCAAAATCAAAATACCAATTTAATATTTTTACATATTTTTGCACCGTAGCAACAACACTGATGAACAATACTTAAAAAATGAAAAACTCTTAAATGACTTTTTTAAACTAGTCATTATATTTTTCAAATTTGTAACATTTTTTCATCAAACATGTTTTCATGTTTTTACTTTCAAGAATTTTTAACAAATTTTATGTTTCCAACACATGCTTTCCAATCACTACAAAGCACACTCCACAACAAAAAAGGGGCACGGGTTAGTTTGTAATTATGAAAACAGTTTCATGTTTTCATAAAACTGAAAATTGTATAAAAAAAACTCCTGTTTGGTTCTGTTTTCTGAAAACTCAATTATAAAAAGACCTATTTTCTGAAAATAGTCTTTTATTATTTTTTAAAAACTATTATTTATTTTTTAAGTTTCTAACAATTATTTTTAAAATTACAAACCAAGTGAGCCGCTGTGGCTGTTTCTAAAAGAAAACAGAACCAAAAAGTTTCCCATTGCCAAACTGGCGCCAAGGCAATATTTTGATGTTTATGCATTCGCATCATAATCACGGTTTACATCTATTAGAGGCCAGAATTCCAAGTCTAGGTAGATATATGGTTTTACTATTTCGGGCAAGTCCGGCCCACTTTAACCTTTTGTTTGGTGCTTATTGGCAATGGTTTCCGAAACTTAAATTAAATTGAATAAGAAAATGGCCAACACATTTGGGACCTGTTTCCTGTGTTACAATGTGCATAAAAGAATGTGCAAATCATCATATATGATCGTCAATTTTTATCTAATTTTTTTTATTAAAACCCAAAAATAACCTTAATAATCAGTTTTTTATGAAGTTACTATTTATATATATATATATATATATATATATATATTATCTCAAGGACATTAGGTAATTCAAGTTTTAAGTTGACAAAATGTTCTTATTTGCTCGATTTGAAAAATGTAAGGATTTATTTTAATACCAAAGGAGTATTTGTATATTCATTATATAATATGGATTTTTTATTTTTTATTTTATTTTTGTACTTTACCTCGATAAAATTAATATTATCCCTCGACTTAGGCCAGTTGGTACAAAATGAGCACCTTGTTTAATTAAAAATAAATAAATCAAGATATGACCTTATGGAGAATAATCTTCATATATTGTTGATTACATATGCATTGAACTCAAAGAATTGCATGATCACGAGATCGAATTACTAAAGATGATCAATTTGATTTTTATTCTTCTTACTTAGCTACTCAAAGATTTTGTTAAAAAAAAAAAAAAAAAAAAAAAAACCCTTGTGAATATAAGTTAGAAGGAAAGGCTTCAAAATTTCTTAACATTAGAATTATTTGAGAATTTGTTAGTAATTATCTGACTCATCTAAGATAAAGGGATAGGAGGAAGGGAAGGAAAAGTCTTGTTGCATCCATTGTTTTCAGAGAAGACGATGGCTTGGAAATTTATGTTTCGTTTGGTTGGAGAAATGAAAAAATAGATGGAATTGATAGGAGGAAGGGAAAGAAAGGTGTCTCTTTCACTTTTTGTTTGGTTCAATGGAATGAATAGTAAAAATAATAATGGAGACAAAAAATATAATAAAAATCCAACAATATCAAAACTAACCTTATAAAAGGTCTTCACGATAACAATTCTTTATGCCAATGGGACCTTGAACAGCTATTAGGCACATTGGGCTTCTTCAATTAGTCATTGATGGAGAGTGCAAGGCTTCTTGCACACACATATAGGGAGATGAGTTTTAGAGTTTGGAAGCATTTTGGTCTGAAAAGGAAAATTATTTTCCATGTCCACTGTGCCATTATTTTACCATATCTATGCAAAAATGATATATATATATATATATATATATATATATATATATATATATATATATATGAGTTGGTGATTAGAGGGGAGGGGAGGGGAAGGGGTCTCTCTTTCACACACATCAACTCGTGTTGATAACACTTCTCTTGCAAAAAGATGAGGGTTCAAGGCTCAACCACCAGACAACATGGTAATATTTTTTTAGTGCGTTGAATCCTCTACCATGTCTGTTATTTTATTTGTTATTATTATTATTTTTTTATGATGTGTATGTTTTGTGAGTTCGGCCTATTTGTTGTTTTGTGAGTGTTTTTTTTTTTTTTTTTGTTTTGGGTCAGATACTTTAGCATTGTTTTGGGTCGCAATATGTATCAGTAAATAATAATTTATTTTAAGGCAAATTTCACGAAATCCCCGATACTATCACTTTTTTTTTATCAAATACCCTCAACCTACTTTGAAAAACCCCCAACACTATGAAAATTAATTACATTGCACCATATCTGTGATAAAAAGACAAAACTACCCTTCTGATATACCAAATCAATTAAAAAAAGCCAAAATAGGTATTTTGCCAATTACTAAAATACTATTGGTGACATTTAAGTCACCAAAGTACAAAACGACCACCTCTTGAGTTGTCTCCGGCTACGGGAGGTCATTCGTCAATCAACGGGCCTTTGTCTGAAGAACCTGCAAATGTACCTCCTACACCAAACGACGCTGCTTTCAACATACTCGACGTCGGATCAATCATTGTCAGTTTGTTTAGTGTCGCTTGGTTGCTTGTAGTTGATCGGAGGTTTCTCTCTAGACGTAAATCTGCGCCGGAAGGCAGCGGCGGATCTGCGACTCCTTGATAGCAGTCATCTCTATCTCCAACTACTGGCAACTCCACATACTGGGTGGCCGCAAGCCGTCCTCGTCGCTGATTGCGTTGCACCCACCACCAAAATCAACAATGCTAAACCCAGTGGAGTGGTACTCCAAGCTTTGGAACTGAAACCCATCTTCGAAATTGACCTTCATTTGACCCAGTCACGATAGCCATCACCGTGCTCAGCTCCCTGCCATCGCCACCGTCGGTCAAATCATAATTAGCCGGAGCCATTCAAGGCCGAGTTATCCACGGCCGAACCAACCACCACCAACAGCTGAGCTCACCGCTATTCCGCGCTCTCTGCCGTGAGCTGTCCCGTCATCTCTGATTGCCCCCGTTAGAAATCCTTTGACGTCGCTCTCTGCCGCCTCTCTATCGGTGTTCTCAACTTCATCATCACACCACATACATCACGACGTCCTCACCGCCAACGCAGCCCTCTGACGTCGCTCTCACCACCACCCTCTGCCGCTGCTTTCTGTGCATCGTCAACACCACCAAAACCCACATACGCTGCCGCCTCTACCAATTCTCCATCAATCTCGACTCCTCTCCTTTACCTCCCTCGCCGACGAAGTCATCACATAACTTTCACTTTCTCTCTCTAAAATTGTTCTATCTCTCCATATATTGCTCTGTTCGCATCAACACACAAAACGTTGTCGTTTTGTGCTTTGGTGACTTAAATGTCACCAATGATATTTTAGTAATTGGTATATCTTGGCTTTTTTAATTTATTTGGTATATCAGAAGGGTAGTTTCATCCTTTTATCACATATATGGTGTAATGTGATTAATTTTCATAGTGTTGGGGGTTTTATAAAGTAAGTTGGGGGTATTTGATAAAATAAAAAGTTGGGGGTATTTGATAAAATAAAAAAAAAAAAAAAAGATAGTATTGGGGGTTTCGTGAAATTTGCCCTTTATTTTATACCAAAATGTTGCATAAATATTGTTCCAAACTTGCAATTAGGGCCGCACTAAATTTTTTTTTATTTTTTTTATAGTAATCTATCCTTATAATTTGTTTTTTTCAGTAATATAACCATAAAATATTACATTTGCTCTCTTGAAATTACGAAAAAAATATACTGTTACCTCCCAAAATTCATTTTTGCCCCCTCCCCCTACCGTACAGCATGACTCCGTCCCTGCTTGCAATATATTTTTATATTTTTTAGTTTATTTTTTTATTATAATTTTTTTATGGTGTGTATGTTTTGTGAGTTCGGCCTATTTATTGTTTTGTGTTGTGTGTGTGTGTGTGGTTTTTTTTTTTTTTTTTTTTTTGGGGGTAAGATACTTTAGCATTGTTTTGGGTTGTAATATGTATCGGTAAATAATGATTTATTTTGTAACCAAATGTTGCATAAATAATGCTCCAAACTTGTAACATTTTTTTATTAAATATGTTTTTATATTTTTGCGTCCAAAAATCTTACAATAATCTTTTTGTTACCAAACATGTTTTCAATCATTATTAATCACACTCCATAATAAAAATGTTGTTTTCGTTTTGAATGAAAACTGAAACGTAAAACGTTTCTGATGTAACGACTCAAAAAGATACTAAAATAATAATAAAATCTATAAAAAAATTCGGCATGACTTCCGCAGAAAACGTCCCTCAACAACCTGTAGAAATACAAAAATAAATGCAATGGCCTCACTGGGCCTTAAATCTAACTTATCATGTCCCAACGCACAATTCAAATATTATACTACATTCCCAAAATAGTTACATACATACAAAAGTCCCGTTCCTCCATCTCATCCAAACATGGAACCCACTTAAGTTACATCAAATTACAGTCCATAAAATGTAGATAGAATTAAAAGTCCATAGCTTACAACATTATACTAATTAAACTAAAGTGTCACAAGGTAGTTAATATTACATTTACAAAATATTAGAGTCTAATACAAAAGATAACAAAATAGAATGGGTCTTCAAGCTCATCTAAACTTGTGGTGGACCGTCGTCCGCCACCTCTTTTCCATATCCTGAAAAAATGTTAAAAATAAGGGGGTGAGCATAAGCTCAGTAGGAAGTGTCTAAGACACACTTCTTATGTCCCTGTGAATCCATACAATGAATAGATAAAAAGTGAACGGGATCATGCCATCGAAAAACACCCATTCTCAACCACAATAACAAGTATATAACAAATATCAACCAATCACAAATTTACCACGATGTCATGAAGTGCAATGTTATGCAAATGTCACTCCCCATTTCCGAAACAATTCCGTTTCAACAACCAAACCGTTAGTGTAGTCCGACCCAAGGCACCTCCATGGCGTCACGAAAGGAAGGTTGGTTAACTATCCACGACCACAAGGCACCTCCAAGGCGTCGCACCCGGTCTAGTTAACTCAACTACATTCCCTTCTAGACTACACCAACATCACGGACCACTAGGCGCCTCCTAGGCGTCCAGTTTTCACAATACTTTTAGAAAATATTTTCCTCAAAACAATTTTTTTATTTGTTCTAACAATTATTTTCCCCCCTTTCTCTTTCCCAATGGATACATGAATACTTCATGCTTCAAATCATTAATTTAATTATATATTTTCACACTTTTCCATTTACATTATCATCACAATTTAATGAAAATTTCTAAACATTCCTTTCCTTTATTTATTTATAACTATAGTATCCATTTTTCTTCAAGACAATAAATAAATAAATAATCATGGAAACATACAACACATTAAACACTAAGCATGCTCATTTATATGAACTCAAATAACACAAGGAGCACAATTATTATTATAATTACAAAGAACTACAACAATAACAAGCTAAGTAATTAAAATTTAGCATGCTTAGAATCAAATTTAAGGGGAAAAATTCACCAAAGGCCAAGAAATTGTAGATTAGAACACCCCTACCTCAAATTGATGAAAACCCCCAATTTGAGCCCAAGAATTCTAGAATTTTGAACTCCCTAGAGTGTACCAAATGATGATTGGCTCCTATCAAATTGATGGCCTCGACGAGCTCAACAACTTTGCTTCACAATGTTCTACCAAAATCCAAAAGATTAAAGCTAGATCAAGCTTTTGAGATTGCAAAAAGAAAAAAAAACAAAGTGAGATGCCGAGAAGGGAAAGGATGCAGCAGAGAGAGAGAAAGGAAACAGTTGACTCATGAAATGGCCTTATGGCCTTTTGTGTGTTAATATGTTGGTGGGGCCCACCAACTTTTGAGAAAAAGGAATAACTTTATAACTTTAATATATATATATATATATATATATATATATATATATATATATATTTATCTCACAAACAAACATTACATTCTCTCCAACTTTAAAAGATTTCGTCCCCGAAATTAGGCCATACCTAAGGGAGAAAACAACTCTGGATACTTGGAGCGAATCTCCTGTTCGAGCTCCCAAGTAGCCTCCTCAACTCCATGATGCTTCCAAAGAACCTTTACCAACGATATCGTATTTTCCTCAACACCTTCTGTTGTGTGTCAAGAATCTGAACTAGTCCCTCTTCGTAGGAAACATCCTCATCAATGTCCACATCAACCCAACTCAAAATATGAGACGGATCTGGATCGTACTTCCGTAGCATCGACACATGAAAGACATTATGAACCCTGTCCATCTGTGGTGGCAATGCTAGTCTGTAGGCAACCTCTCTTACGCGGTCCAAGATCTCAAAAGGTCCAATAAATCGTGGCGACAACTTGCCACTCTTCCCGAACCTCATCAACCCCTTCCTTGGAGAAACCCGAAGAAAAACATGGTCTCCCACCTCAAAGGATAGCGATCGTCTCCGCCTATCTGCATAACTCTTCTGTCGGCTCTGAGCTGTAAACAATCTCTGTCTGATCAGCTTAATCTTCTCGGTAGTCTCGAGTACAATGTCGGGTCCTAAGGCGGTTGTCTCGCCCACCTCAGTCCAACAGACAGGAGACCTACAAGGTCTACCATACAACGCCTCAAATAGAGCCATCTGAATACTCGCCTGATAACTATTGTTGTAGGCAAACTCAATAAGTGGAAGGTGATCCTCCCAACTACCACCCAAGTCAAGTACATAGGCTCGAAGCATATCCTCCAAGATCTGGATGGTACGCTCCGACTGGCCGTCCGTCTGTGGATGAAATGCAGTACTAAGGTGCAACGCTGAGCCAAATGCTGCTTGAAGTCCTTCTCAGAACTTCGAGGTGAACTTAGCATCCCTATCCAACACAATAGCCGCTGGAACTCCGTGCAATCTCACAATCTCTTTCACATAAACTACACCGAGTGTCTCTGAGTCATCTGTTGCCTTAATAGGCAAGAAGTGAGCCATCTTGGTCAATCTATCGATAATAACCCATACGGCTTCATTTCCCCTCCGTGACCTAGGAAGACCTGTCACAAAATCCATTGCAATCTCTTCCCATTTCCACTGCGCTACCGGCAACGGCTGCAATAAACCAGCTGGTCTCTGGTGCTCGACCTTCACCTGCTGACAAGTAAGGCACTTAGCTACAAACTGTGCAACATCATTCTTCATTCCATTCCACCAATACTGACGTCTCAAATTGTGATACATTTTGGTACCACCCGGATGAACTGCAAAGCGGGAAGTATGAAACTCCCGTAAGACGTCCTCACGACAAACTGTAGGAACAACCAACAAACCCCTAAACCGTAGACCTCCATCTGCATGTAAGGTCCAATCCTTCACGATCTCTCCACTGGAGATCAAAGTATAAATGGCATCTAAATCTGAATCCTGTCTCTGTGACTCAATCACCCATCTAACAAGAGTGGGTTGAGCCACGAGACTAAACAAGAATGCTGACTCACTGCCATCATCATCATCATCAAAATAATACAATCCCATTTCAGCCAAATTTTCCAGTGTCTTCTATTTCCGAATGGCTAAACTAGCCAAAGTCCCACGAGATTTTAGGCTTAAAGCATCAGCTACCACATTTGCCTTACCAGGATGATACTGCAAATCAAAGTTATAGTCTTCTAAGAATTCAACCCATCGCCTCTGTCTGTTATTCAAGTCCTTTTAGGAAAAAAGGTACTTGAGACTCTTGTGGTCCGAGAACACCTCAAATCTCTCACCATACAAATAGTGTCTTCAACACTTCAAAGCAAATACAACTGCCACTAACTCTAAGTCATGAGTAGGGTAGTTAAGCTCGTGAGTCTTCAACTGTCGAGACCCATAAGCCACTACTCTATCATCTTGCATCAGTACACAACCCAAACCATCACGTGAGGCGTCACAATAGATCACATAACCCAAGCCACGCTCAGGTATCACCAACACTGGAGCCATAGTCAACCTTGTTTTCAACTCTTGAAAGGATGACTCACAGGCCTCATTCCATGCAAACTTGATCCCTTTCCTGGTCAATCTGGTCATAGGAGCTGCCAAACGGGAAAAATCCTTCACAAATCTCCGATAATAACCCGCTAGGCCAAGGAAACTCCGGATCTCAAAGACATTCTTGGGTTGCTCCCAACTCAAAATTGCTTCTATTTTTGAAGGATCAACTGAAACCCCATCTTCCGAGACAACATGTCCCAAAAATTTCACCTCTTGTAGCCAAAACTCACACTCTTCATACTTGGCGTACAAACGGTGCTCCCGTATAATCTGCAACACTATACCCAAATAGACCTCGTGCTCTTCCCGAGTCCGTGAATACACAAGAATGTAATCCACAAAAACTACCACAAACTGATCCAAGTAATCATGGAAGACACGGTTCATTAAATCCATGAATGCCGCCGGCGCATTGGTTAAACCAAAAGGCATAACAAGAAACTCGTAATGTCCATACCGCGTACGGAATGCGGTCTTTGGAATATCCTCCTCTATAACCCGTAACTGATAATAGCCTGACCTCAAGTTAATCTTCGAAAAACAACTAGCTCCCCTCAACTGATCAAATAAATCATCTATCCTTGGTAAAGGATACTTGTTCTTGATGGTGGCATGATTCAACTTTTGGTAATCAATGCACAACCTCAAAGAACCATTTTTCTTCTTAGCGAACAAGACCAATGCACCCCATGGTGACACACTCGGTCGGATAAAGCCTTTCATCCTCAAATCATCAAGTTGTTTCTTCAATTGTTCTAATTCAATCGGTGCCATACGATACGGTGCTATAGAGATTGGCGCGGTACCAGGCATCAAATCAATAGCAAATTTCATCTCTCAGTGTGGAGGCAACTCAGTCAAGTCCTCCGGAAACACATCCAGAAAATCACGCACAACTGCTGGATAATCAACCCCATAAAACTCAACGTCATCATCGGCGAAAAGACTAGCCAAGAAGAATGTCTACCGATCTCGACCCCTAACACCATAAAATGAATGAGTGAGAGGATCACACCGATCTCCCACAAAACAGAAACAATCCCCATCCGGGGTACACATTGAAACTCTGCCCCTGAAACAATCAATGACAACTCTGAAGGATGACAACCAGTCCATCCCAAGAATGACGTCAAATCCCGTCATCTCGAGAAGGATGAGATCGAACTCAAGAACACGTCCGGCAATTATGATGGAACAACTCCTACAAACTCTACTAAGAGCAACTGAACCCCCGATAGGCGTGTCAACACAAAGCGGTCTATCTAACTGACTGACCTCTAAACCCAATGCCCGTGCAAATGATGAAGTAATGAATGAATAAGAAGCACCAGAATCAAACAATACACGAGCCCAAGAATGGGACACAAGAAACATACCCCTGACAACTGAAGGACTGGATGGTGACTCGGCTGGAGTGAGTGCAAACACGCGACCCTGGGTCTTCTGGCCCTGAGAGCTGCCTGCCTGATAACCAGACTGCTGAGTAGGTGCACTCGAAGAAGCTCCCCTACCAGGTCGAGAACTCTGGGCTGACATAGTTGGCTGAGACGGCTGAGGTGGTGGTGGTGGTTGAAACCCTGACTGAACTGTGGCAGACTGCATCAGCCTCTACTGTGAACCTCCAACTCTGCCCAAACCACTGCCCCGCTGTGGACAATTTTTCACCCTATGGCCCTGCTGGCCACACCCGAAACATCCACCAGACGCCATTTAAATCTGAGTACACTGGGACTTGTGATGCCCTGGCTGCCCACACTTGAAACAAATCATCTGAGCTACCTGTGTCTGAGTGCATTGGGACTTATAATGTCCCAACTGCCCGCATCTGAAACAAGTAACATTCGGTCTAGAAGACCCCATGGACACTGAAGCTGTGGGTGCAGATCTGACTGGCTGCTGTCCTCTGAACCCTGACTGCTCATGCTTTTGCTTCTTACTTGATTGACCTTCGGAGAAAGTACTCATACCCCTGTTGTGCTTGTAGGACTCCCTGATAGCCTTGTTGTCCTTACTCTCAGCCTCAACTACTAAAGCCTTTCGCACTGCTTTTGCATACTCTGTCGGTTCTGAAGCAGCTACAATTGGCCTAATGGTAAGATCAATGCCATCAACAAATTTCTCTATCTTTCCTTCTTCATCATTAGCAATTCCCGGTGCAAACCTCAAAAGTGATGTAAACTTGTTTTCATACTCTGTAACTGTCATACTTCCTTGCTTTAACCCATCAAACTCCTTCTTTAGTTCCCTCCGCTTAGGCGCTGGAAAGTACTTCTCATAATACAACTTCTTGAATGTAGCATATGTCATAGTATCCAGATTATGGGTGTGAGAAACGGTCTTCCACCAAATCTCAGCATCGCCCACAAAATTGTAAGTAGCCAATGTAATCTTTAACTTGTCCGTTGCCAAATTCATGGCATTAATATGCTTCTCCACCCTATCCATGAAACTATCCGCAACAAGCGGATCTGGACCACCCTCAAACAGAGTTGGCATCAATTTCACAAACTTTGCAATGTGGTAAAGAGTATCATCTAACTCATTTTTCTTTGGAAGTGGTGGTGGTGGTGCCGGTGGTGGCACAAACTGTGACGATGACGCACCTGTCGGTCGATATGCATCAAAAATAGCCTCCTGAACGGCTAACCTCAACTGCTCCCTATTTATCTGAAAAGGTGGGTCAACGGTCCCCCTCGCTTGTCCCTCTCTTGGTGGGACCAAATCACGCAATAAGATATCTTCCTCAACTTGCTCCTGATCCCTTTCCACGGGATTGGAGCTAGAACTTTCCCCGGGATCCCTTTGTGTTGCCATGAAGCTATAAGAAAAGGAAACGGATCAATTACGATGACACTAAAATACGCACGAGAACAAAGTCCTCACACGAATGATTTGACAAAAATGGAAACACATAAACACCTTTCATACTTCCAAAATACCCAACTAAGGATAAACATAATCATAATAATATACAACAACATTAACCACTTAACACATAATGATATAAGCATTTAAACAATTAAGCATGCCTTTCAAATAATTAAATACCTTAACACATAAACATATAAGCATGCAATCACGTAAGCAATTAAACAAGTAAGCAAATAACTCAACTCCCCATGCAATCCTAGGTAGGCCTCTACCCGTCGTCCTATTGGTATTCGAACCATCGCTCTAATACCAAATTTGTAACGACTCGAAAAGATACTAAAATAATAATAAAATCTATAAAATATTTCTGCATGACTTCCGCAGAAAACGTCTCTCAACAACCTGTAGAAAAACAAAAATAAATGCAATGGCCTCACTGGGCCTTAAATCTAACTTATCCTGTCCCAACGCACAATTCAAATATTACACTACATTCCCAAAATAGTTACATACATACAAAAGTCCCGTTCCTCCATCTCATCCAAACATGGAACCCACTTAAGTTACATCAAATTACAGTCCATAAAATGTAGATAGAATTAAAAGTCCATAGCTTACAACATTATACTAATTAAACTAAAGTGTCACAAGGTAGTTAATATTACATTTACAAAATATTAGAGTCTAATACAAAAGATAACAAAATAGAATGGGTCTTCAAGCTCATCTAAACCTGTGGTGGACCGTCGTCCGTCACCTCTTTTCCATATCCTGAAAAAATGTTAAAAATAAGGGGGTGAGCATAAGCTCAGTAGGAAGTGTCTAAGACACACTTCTTATGTCCCCGTGAATCCATACAACGAATAGATAAAAAGTGAACGGGATCATGCCATCGGAAAACACCCATTCTCAACCACAATAACAAGTATATAACAAATATCAACCAATCACAAATTTACCACGATGTCATGAAGTGCAATGTTATGCAAATGTCACTCCCCATTTCCGAAACAATTCCGTTTCAACAACCAAACCGTTAGTGTAGTCCGACCCAAGGCACCTCCATGACGTCACGAAAGGAAGGTTGGTTAACTATCCACGACCACAAGGCACCTCCAAGGCGTCGCATCCGGCCTAGTTAACTCAACTATATTTCCTTCTAGACTACACCAATATCACGGACCACTAGGCGCCTCCTAGGCGTCCGGTTTTCACAACACTTTTAGAAAATATTTTCCCCAAAACAATTTTTTTATTTGTTCTAACAATTATTTTTCCCTCTTTCTCTTTCCCAATGGATGCATGAATACTTCATGCTTCAAATCATTAATTTAATTATATATTTTCACACTTTTCCATTTACATTATCATCACAATTTAATTAAAATTTCTAAACATTCCTTTCCTTTATTCATTTATAACTATAGCATTCATTTTTCCTCAAGACAATAAATAAATAAATAATCATGGAAACATACAACACATTAAACACTAAGCATGCTCATTTATATGAACTCAAATAACACAAGGAGCACAATTATCATTATAATTACAAAGAACTACAACAATAACAAGCTAAGTAATTAAAATTTAGCATGTTTATAATCAAATTTAAGGGGAAAAATTCACCAAAGGCCAAGAAATTGTAGATTAGAACACCCCTACCTCAAATTGATGAATATCCCCAATTTGAGCCCAAGAACCCTAGAATTTTGAACTCCTTAGAGTGCACCAAATTATGATTGGCTCCTATCAAATTGACGGCCTCGACGAGCTCAACAACTTTGCTTCACAATGTTCTACCAAAATCCAAAAGATTAAAGCTAGATCAAGCTTTTGAGATTGCAAAAAGAAAAAAAACAAAGTGAGATGCCGAGAGGGGAAAGGATGCAGCAGAGAGAGAGAAAGGCAACAGTTGACTCATGAAATGGCCTTATAGCCTTTTGTGTGTTAATATGTTGGTGGGGCCCACCAACTTTTGAGAAAAATGAATAACTTTATAACTTTAATATATATATATATATATATATATATATATATATATATATATATATTTATCTCACAAACAAACATTACATCTGATTACTAAGGTGACATCAATTATGCAACAACTTTAAATTGACAATACAACGCCTTAAATTCTTGATTTATTTGTAGTTTTTATATTACATTAGGCTTTCCTAATCTAAAAGAATTACTCACACTGTTATTGTACTCCCATCAATACATACATTTTGCCTTATCTATGTTTGTTTTAGTGGAAAAGAAAAGAAAGGAAAACTAGTAGGAGAGAAAAGAAAAGAAGAAAAATGTGATTAGGTGAGAATAGCGATAACTCCTTATCACGTTTGGTTAACTAATGAATGAAAAAAAAAAAAAAAAAAAAAATGAAAAAAGAAAAAAAAAAGATAGTAATTATATTGAAATATATATATATATATATATATATATATATATATATATATATATATATATTAATGAATTAACAACTATACCCTTTCATATTAATTGGTTGAATCATGCATTTCATTTTTGTTGTGATAATAATAAGCTTCTGTTGGGCTGGCCTATAAGAATTGCCTTTACAGGCGAAGCTTCCTTGGTCTAGTAGTTAGTAAATTTGGCATTTGGAGATCTACAGTCCTTCTTGTTCAGTTATTTCTTCCTCCTCTAGTTGATATGCAATTTATTTTATTTATTTATTTATTTTTGCTGGAATCGTATTGGACCTGTTGGTAAATATATGCTCTTTATTAATGTTTACATCTATTAGAGGCCAGAAATCCAAGCCCATGTAGATGTATGGTTAATATTTCCGGCCAATCCCGCCCACTTTAACCATTGGTTTGATGTTTATGGTTGGCAATGGATTCGGAAACTTAAGTTCAATTGAATAAGAATATGACCCAACACATTTGAAAATATTTGTAAATTGCCACTTAATTTTATGTTTTTTTTTTTTTTTTTTAAATAAAATACTTTTAATAATCAGTGTTTTATGAAATTAATGTTTTTTATTTTTATTTTGTCTTAAGTGCATTTTGTGTATTTCAATGTCTTCAAATTGACAAAATGTCCTTATTTGTTAAATTTGAAAAATATAAATATTTTTTGAAACAAAAGAGTATTTGCACATAAAGTATATAACATGTTGTTTAATTTTTTTTTCTTTTTTTTTTTTTTTTTTAATAAATCATGTTATGACCTTAGGGAGAATAATCTTCGTATATTGTTGATTACATACATATGCATTGAACTTAAAAAATGCATGATTTCATCGAATTACCAATGATGATCATTTTGAGTTTTCGAAGAAAGTGGTGGCTTTGAAATAATTGCATTAGTACAAATGACTGTGTCATTTAGGATTCTTTCTGGTGTACATCAACATCTTGTTAAATTTAATTTTAATAAATTATTTTAAATTTAAAATAATTTATAAAAACACGATTTAACTGTACATATACAACACACTATAATAAGAAATTCTTTGTTAATTCTCTGCCACACCATTTAGGAATTTTTTTTTTTTTTTTTTTTTTTTTTTTTTTTTTTTTTTTTTTCTTGACCTCAGAAAAGTCATTGTGAACCATCTACCACATAATAATAAATAAAAATAAATAAATATAAAAATCTTTATGTGAAGTCCACATCAATACTCATTGGTATCCTTGATTAGTATTGAAAAGAAATTTCCAAGATTTAATAAGCCCACCTGTTTTCTTTATTTTGCTACTTCTACAATATTTCTTTGTTAGTCTCCAAAAGAAAGTCTGTGTGTTACTCAATAATATCAGTCCTACCAAAATATCTTTAAAAAGTTTTAAGTAATTTCCCTCAAAGAGATCAGGTGAGCTAACAATTTCTGCATCTTATTTAATTATTTTATTTATTTTATTTTTTTGTATTGAACCTGTGATCTTCAAATTATGATGTCACAATGGAATAACCTTTCCACCTTACAAAGGCTAGTCTTCTTCAAGATTAAGCAACTATGCAGAAGAAATAATAACAATTTCACTAATATGACACTTTCCAATAGGAAATATTAAAATTTTTTTTGTTCTTTCTTTAAATCATGATATGACCTTAGGGAGAATAACCTTCGTACATTGTTAATTACTGCCCAAACAAACCTAAAAAAATTTCCTTGTAAATAAAATATTTTCATGTAAAATATTTTTTTATTTTTTTCTTTTTCGGCGTTTGGGAACAATCTATAAAATATTTCTAAATTAACTTTTGGACACAATTAATTTTTTATTTCTTCCGTGTTTCTCACCAAAAGAGAATAATACCCATAATTAACTCTTTCTTTTTTCAATGTTCTTCACCAACATGAAATAGTACTCCCTATATCATTCCCCTCTCTCTCCTTGTTACTTTCTCTCTCTCTACATTAAACAATCCCTCCATGTTCTCCTCGTTACTTTCTTTCTCCACTCTCTCTCTAAAACATGTTCCCAACCCAAATCCGTTTCTAGACGAATCCAAATTTATGTCCCTCTTTTTCTTTCCTCTCACTCTTTGTGTGCATATAGAAAGAGAAGACTAAAACTTAGATTTTTATATTGAGACTTAGTAACTGTTTTGAAAATTTTCATTTCTCTTCTTATTAATACCTAGGTGTATCATGTAAGTGCATGTTGAATATTGAGACCAAAGAAATGCTTTGAACTTTCAGAAGGACCTTACTCTTTGAAAAAGTATTCGAAGTGTACCATTGGATCTTGTTTCTCACCTTTATATATATATATATATATATTCTCATACGAAACAGTCTTGTTGCACCCATCTTTTAAATAGAAAATGATGCCTTTAGCATTTAGTGTCAGTGAATATTAATGACTACATTGCTCATGCGAGCGTCCACTTGGACCAAATTCGAACCAAGTATCATTTTGGTCCATTAATTAGTTGAGAGATTGAGACATCCCTTGACATACCTGGTACTAGTATGTTAAAGAAATTATTAAATTTCATATTTTCTTTATTTTTGCACAACTACTTAAAAGATATTTCTTTCTTGAACTAAGAAGATAAGTCTTTGTGAATCCTCTACCACATAATTATAAATAAAAATAAATAAATAGAAAAACCATTATGCGAAGTCCACATCAAATACTCAGGTCTCTTTTGATTAGTATTGAAAAGAAATTTCCAAGATTTAATGAGCTCCAAAAGAAAAGTCTGCGTGGTACTCAATGCTAACATCAGGCCTACCTAGATATGCAACAATAATAATAATAATAATAATAATATAGAATATTATTATATATACAAAAATTAATTTTTTGCCCATTTTTTTTCTAATTGATATTCACAACTCTAATTTGTTTAGACTCAAAAGGAGTCGAACTTTAAACTGATAAGTCATGAAACACCAAGACCAAGTCACTTATCTACTTGAATCAACCCCTTAGGATTTATTACGAATAAAATCAGTAATTTGGAGCTTAGAAGTGAATGAGTGTTGGTTTTTTAAAAAATAAAAAATTAAAAATTAAAATTATTAATCTTCTATTAACTAATAATAGGTTTTTAAATTCCTTTGGGTTATATACTGTTTAAAGATTTATCACTACTGTTGCGTCCGGTCACCTTGAGCTCTGTTTTTCTTCACCTCTACTATTGAATCCTCCATCTCAGATCTGCACAATTCGTATATATATATATATATATATATACACACTGTTACACACACACAATGAGAGAAGAAGAGTCTTTTAATAAGACCAGTGTTGGTGAGGTGGGATTTGGGTGACGGATGAGCAGGATTGATGGGTGGAGTTGAGGAGGAACCTGTGGGATTAGTGGATCTCTAGAGGGGTGAATTGAGGATGATGATGGTCTGAAGATAAAGGAATAGGAAACGTGTATGTTTGGGATAGTTTGGTCACAAAAATAGTCAATAGGAGGTCAAAGGGTAACATAGTCATTTAACATCTCAAAAATACTATGACCCCACCAAAAATTGACATTTGGAATGTAAGGGTTAGTTTGGTGTGGTGGAATGAATTGAAATGAAATGAGAATGGAAGTGGGAATGGAATGAGAATGGAATGGAATGGTCATTCCTTTTGTTTAAAGGTGGAATGATTATGATAGAATGACCATTCTCTAAGAATAGTGGGGAATGATGATTCCAACTTTAAAATTGGCACCAAACACGAGAATAGAGAAAAAAAACCATTCCATTCCACGAACTAGCCCTAAAAGTAAAATGTTAAACCATTAATTCAAATGTAAAAAACCATTCCATTCCACGAACTAGTGAAATGTCAAACCACAAATTTAAATGTAAGTAAAATTTAAAATCAAAATGTTAATTTAGGTGAAATATGATCCAACCTCAAGGATGTGAGTGTAATTTGCCCTAAAAACATATAGCACATTATAACAGAAAACTCGTTATAAGACAAGTCCCACGTAATCGCCGAACTTGAACCAAAATCGGACTACACAATACACACCCACTTTTAGGACCTTTCTTTCTTGGCCTATCTTTTTTGGGGCGTAAATCACTTGCTGTGCAATTCCCATACTGTTTCCTACAGTGAGCAGTAAGTGGCCTTGGTTTGGCCACGTTTTACTCCACTTAATAGACACTAACACTGTGTTTAGCAGTTGAACCACTATTTATAAGTAACATTTCACCACCATTTTTAAGTAATGTTACACAAGTCTAAAAGTAATATCACATAGTCTAAAAAGTAACATCACCACCATTTATAAGTATCTTTCACCCTCAAAACGTGATGATGTTACTTTTTAAACTATGTGATATTACTTTTAGACTTCTGTGATGTTATTTATAAATGGTGGTGATGTTTCTTTTTAGACTATTTTTACATTTCACCACCATTTTTAAGTAACATTACAGAAGTCTAAAAGTAATATCACATAGTCTAAAAAGTAACATTACCACTATTTATAAGTATCTTTCACCCTCAAAACGTGGTGATGTTACTTTTTAGACTATGTGATATTACTTTTAGACTTCTGTGATGTTACTTATAAATGGTGGTAATATTACTTTTTAGACTATTTTTACATTTCACCACCATTTATAAGTAACATCACAGAGTCTAAAAAGTAACATCACCATTTGTAAAAGGAAACATCACCACTTTTAATTTCAAATAATAACATAAATGATATGTTGAATTGAGTTATGTTTATATGTGAAATTACTTTTTAGACAATGTGATATTACTTTTAATTGGTGGTAAAATGTTACTTATAAATAGTGGTGTAATTGGCCAAACACAGCCTTGGTGTCCATTAGCTGAAGAATGATATAGCCAAATATAGACCATATAAAAGTTATCACAGGAAACTGCATGGGAGCCTCACTGCAGGTGATTCGCGTCCTCTTTCTTGACCTAAGATGATGAGTCTTTGTGGATCCTCTGCCACACCATTCTTGACCCAAAAAGTAGTTTTGCGAACCTCATTCTTTAGTTCTAGTTTTTAAAACTATTTAATTGAAGCTTAAAAACAAAAGAGATCGAAAAGAAAATATATATATATATATATAAGAAAAAAAAAGAAACATGATGAAAACTCATGTGGAACCTCATTTTGCTATATTTTCCATTTTAGCACTCCTACACTATATTTTTCACAAGCGACTATGCATTTACAGTCGCATATCTGATTAGTTAAAAAAGTCAATTATAGAAGTTGTAATTAATAAATCTTTCCTATTTTTTTTGAAATTATAAACATTAACTTTAAGACCAAATTACCCTTTTAAATTATTTCTTCTTTCTTTATACCTACTAACCTTCCTTCTTTCATTTGTTACATATATTTAACTTTATTTTTTTTTCCTTTATTTTTAACAATTGTCTTTTTTTTTTTTCTTTCTTTCTTTCCTGATTGGATATATATGGCTATACTTCATTCTTTACTTTCTTTGTTTTTCGTTCACTTGTCTTTTATATATATATATATATATATATATATATATATATATTCCACCTTGATGGATTTTTTTATTGAATTTTATGTAATTTAATTGAAATAAAGGTATGAGATTGAATTTTAATTGAAGTAATATTATAAAATTTGATTTTTAGTTAATATATGAAATAAGAGAAGTATGGTTTCCAATCTATTCATAGTATGATTAACTACTATATATATATATATATATATATATATATATATATATATATATAATGAAAGAATTGAAAAAAAAGAGAGGAAAGAAACAATCAATTCATATAATTTTTTTTTCCTCTCTTTTTATCTAAAGAAGAGGGAGAAACAGTGAGAAACCATTCACACGATGAGCACACACACACACACACAAATAGGATATAAAAGAAAAAAGATATAAAAGGATAATTTGGTTTTAAAAGTTGAAATTTTATAGTTTCAAAAAAATAGGAAAGAGGCATTAATTACAACTTCTACAATTAAGTTTTTCAACCAATGCAATTGTGTTTAGCACTCCTCATTTTTTTTCACTAAAAAAAAAAAAAAAAAATACCCATACAATTATAAGGAGTGTGTGCAATAATTGAGAGTGCTTTTCAAGAATAATTCATCATTTCATATCTTTTACAAAAGGTATATGTAGTGCCAAAGAGATAAAGATCACAAAATACAATCTTTAAAGTTTATGCATATGATTTCCATTTACTTAATTATTTTAAAATAAGATTCCTTGTGCTTGCTAATTGCAAGGATAGAACTAACTTATGCAGACTACTTTGTGTTTATTTCATTATTTTTGGCCCAATGGAAAGTCGACATGTGGCGAGTTCCAATGGAACTTACCACGCTGAATCGCAACTCTAATAAATTATTATTGGAAGTTATGTAATATTACGTAATAATTGAAATCAAAGACAAGTGGGCCAATATAATCCTACCATGTAGGGTTTTCTATTTTTAAAGGAAAGAGGTGAGTCCTATTAGGACTTGTCATCTTTAAAACAAGAGCCCACATCTTCTTGTATGGAATGAGTTTTACTACATATGGTGAGTTCTACTAAGCTTACTATGATACTTACTGTTGTGGATCAATTCTGTTAAGGGATTGTTATCTTACCAAATATGGTAGGACCAAAGTTGGTTTGGCCAAAAAGAAGGAGAACGTGGGGTTGATTTTCTCCTTATTTTTAGGAGACTTCATTTAGCCAAGTTAAACAATGTTGCTAAAATGGAGGAGACGTGGGAGTTTAATTTCTATATATATATATATATATATATATATATATATATGCAAATATATATTTATCAGATTTGGCCCACGATGAAGTAACTGTTGTGGAGAAGGATTCCTTGGCGAAGGGAAGCTGCTAAAATTAAGGTGACGTGATTGTCTAATATGGAGGATGTATCTATTCATGGAAAAAACAACCTATGATAAAAGCTAAAATTAAGGAGGTGTGGTCTACTGAAGAAAAGGGTGTGGGATGATTTGTATCCATAAATATATATATTTATACATATATATTTATGTCAGATATAGTCCATGATGAAGAAGACGCTGAAATTCAGGAAGATTCAAGAAGGAAAGTTCAGTTAAAAGAGGGAACGTGGGTCTATAATTATTCTTATATACACTCATGTATATATGGAATTAGAGGAAGAAAAGGAGTTTAAAGAAGGATGAGATTATAAGACTCATGGACTCATGGGACACTTGGCTAAATAAGGATACGATAGTTGAATGTGGTGGTATTTCATGCAACTGCTACTACCAACTGAAGGGAAGTTATCCTAAAGCATGGTGGGCAAGTCTAGTTAAATCGTGTCTGGAGGGAGAGATATTTACGGCAGGGAGAAGAAAAACATAGAGACATGGGACACAGGTCAACCTATGGAGAAACTAAGTGGAAAATACATTGCAAGAACTACCTATAAACTGATATTGTGGAGGACATGGCTGAAGTCTGTAATAGAGAAGGGAGAAGATGGAAGGAAGAAGTTAAAACTGCCAAGAGATCATGGGACACTTGGCAGTTCAGAATCTAGCTACATGGAAATCGCTGGAGTTGACATTTCAAGTTGCTGCATGCATGGAGCTCTATAAATAGAACACTTAGAGCTAGTTTGCAAAACCTGTTCAAATCACACAGCAAAATAGCACTTCAATTCCTTACATTCATGTATCTTTACATTCATGTAATGCAATCTCAATATGTTTAATTCAAGTCCTGCACTTATTATTCCTACTTTCCAGCACTTTACTTTGAAGTCCTGCACTTTCAATACCGTTTTCTTTTCCACTAGCCATAGTTCAATCCGAAAGTCCTTTTTCAAGACAAAAAGAACCTTTGAAGGTGGTAATTCCAGTCCTTCATTCAATCGCCTGATCCCTGCAATTTTCTACTGGATAGTTGTTCGGATATCCACTTTAGAACTACAGCAGTTCCTGACACGCCCGACATCCACTTCTACTTTCCACTCACCTGGAAAGCAGAACAAACACTTCTCCGCGAGCCGAACACTTTGCCTTTGCCTTTGCCTTTTAGCTTGACAGAAAATGCTGTGAACTTTCAAAATAGCCACACACACACACACACACACACAAAATCTTTATGTGAAGTCCACATCAATGCTCATTGGCCTCAATTGAAAAGAATTTTCCAATAATAATGAGCCCACCTGTTTTCTTTATTGCGCACCCAATTCTATTATAATTCTTTATCGACTCCAAAAGAAAAGTGTGTCTGTGTTGGTCTTACTCAATAGTGTCAGACTTATCTATCTAATAATGCTTTAAAAATATATTAATATCTTGATGATAATTATAGTGTTCGACTTAAAAGTTATCATTTGAAGCCATAAAAATTAGAATTACAAGCCCTTTTAGTTAAATCTTTTGTTGGGCATCTCTAATTATGGACATCACAATGTATACTCTTCAAGTTGATGCATAAAATTGTTATTGTTACTTGGATCTGTTGAATTTACTGGATAGTAAATTAAAGAATTATACTCTTTTTGCTAAGACATACAAGTACTTATATGTCTGTACATATATGTATTCCTTGTTTAAGTTTCACCAAACTGATAAGTCACAGTCAACGTGTACTGGCAAAAGTCCTGCAATTAAATTTATTGAAACATTGTGTTGGGATTTATATGCCCTGGTATAGCAAATTATTATCTGGATTATAGTGACATATGTTCCTGACATATCTGAAATATTTATGATTTATATAATTGGTGAATTCAATGTATTATGTTTCGATTCACTATGAAATTGATAGTGTCCATGTAATTACAAGAAATATTTATATATATGTATGTGATGGCAATCAATGCATGATATATAAATAGTAATTATAAATTGTTCATAGTCGGTAATTATGGATGGACTCATAATTAATTAAGACTTGAACTGGATCCGCGTTAGGTTGAGATATATTGCGAGAGCCGTCGTATGCAATTACTCCCTATCACCGTCATGGCATTTGACTCTTAAGCATGAGAAAAGTATAGACTCTTTTATTAATTAATAATTACTTTGATTTGTTCGGCGGATTCTTCGGGATCCTTAGACCGACACTTTGGGTAGTTATGTAATTAATAGTTAGAGGGTTATATTTTCAATATTTGCATCATTGCTACTTGTATTTATTTGGTATTGATTATGGTTGATCACAAAGTAAATTCGAAGGCCTTCGTATGTTTTTAGACAAAATGATTTATTATATATTTATTTATTTAAATTATTATTTTTGTCAAACAAATATTTTATTGTGATCGAGCCAGAAATAATCAGAGGTACCAAAATAGATATATTAATTAAGTAGTTGGATTGATGGCTTTATTTATCCGATAACTAATTATGCATAGAGGGGTCAAAGTGCAATATTGACTTAGAGGTTATTTATTATTTAATTGGAGTTCAATTAATTTCTTTTAGTGGAGTAGAAATTAATATGAATTAATTGAATTGGGTCCATGGACCGGGCCAATTATTAATTCATTGTAGCCAATAAAATAATAGGCCCAATGGATTCTCACTCATAGCCCAACTTGATATTGGAATCATATTAGATTTGAGACATATGAATTAGAGATGGAGAAGGATTTGTTGTTTCCTTTTCTTTATTTTTATGTTGCCTATAAATATACATGGTCTATGTATATTTTAGGGGGTGATTTTGAATGAGCAAGAAAAAGGAATTTATTTTCTCTCGCTAGAAAATTAGGGTTTATGTTCTCATCTAATGGAGGCTCCCACAAGCCTAGTTTTCCAAGGTCATTCATGGAGGCTTATGAGTGATTCCTAAAGGCAAAACAATTACCAAGAAGATGGAGATCCAAGAAGAAGGCATCTTGCTAAGGGATCTACAATAAGTGAGAACATTCACTTTAGAGGAGAGATCTAAGGTTTACTCAAACCTTGATGTAAGTATTCAATCTTTTAATTGAATGATACATCATGTTTTATTTTTACACAAAACTTGTCTCTATGTAATGAATCAAGATCTATGAATTTAAATCCCTCAAAAAGTTTTTAAAACTAGCACGTTTCCCAACACATTGGCATTCATAAAAAAAACCATATAGAGGGCAGTCTTCTTCTATCCTCTAAAAATTCAGAATTAGAAAAGAACACTTACAGAGTGAGAGATATGGCACAGGATGCTGTCTACTTTCTACTTGATAAGCTTCAAAATTGGCTGGAGGCAGAATGGAAGTTGCCGGAAAAGATAAACATGGAGGTCGACAGCTTGAGAGGTGAATTGGAAAGCATTAGCGCAGTTCTGAAGGATGCCGATACCGAAAGAAAATGTAATGCAAAAGAGATAAGGATCACAAAATACACTCTTTAAAGTTTATGAATATTATTTTCATTTACTTAATTATTTAAACATAAGATTCCTTGTGCTTGCTAGTTGCATTACATAGAAGATAGAACTAACTTTTGCAAAAAAAAAAACACTAATTGGCTACTTTCACTTTGCCTTTTCCTTTTCCTTTTCCTTTTCCTTTTCCTTGTAGCTTTTGACAGAAAATGCTGTGAACTTTCAAAATAGCCACACACACAAACACATACACAAAATATTTATGTGAAGTCCACATCAATGCTCATTGGCCTCAATTGAAAAGAAATTTCCAATATATAATGAGCCCACCAGTTTTCTTTATTGTGCACCCAGTTGTATTAATTCTTTATTGACTCCAAAAGAAAAGTGTGTGTGTGTGCCGGTCTTACTCAATAGTATCAGACTTATCTATCTAATAATGCTTTAAAAATGTATTAATATCTTGATGATAATTATAGTGTTCAACTTAAAAGTTATCAGTTGAAGCCATAAAAATTAGAATTACAAGCCCTTTTAGTTAAATCTTTTGTTGGGCATCTCTAATTATAGGCATCACAATGTATACTCTTCAAGTTGATGCATAAAATTGTTGATATTTATTAGTTGGATCTGTTGAACTTACTGGATAGTAAATTAATAAATTATACTCTTCCGGTTGATTAACTATAGATAATTAGAAGAAATGTTCAGATTTAGTAGGCATTCAGGAGAGAACCCACATATGCACTCAAAAGTTCTACAGTCTCACTCGTGATTTAGTTCCTTTCCATGAAAATCCTTCAAATATATTGGACTACAACACAAATTTGACATGACACGGACATAACAGAATATTAAAATTTGAAAAGAAAACTAAAACATAAACATGGTAAGAATTCGTCAATAAATAGATAATAATATATATGTTCAAAAAATTAATTTTGCCCAGATGGATGTTGTTTTTGTTTTCTATAACCTTATCATGTTTTTCTATTAACCCATAAATGTTTTTGGAACCTCATTACACACACACACACACACCTGTCACTAATATAGATTATAGAGGCAAATGATTGGCCAGTGATACTTTAGTTCACTTTCACTATTATTGTCTTTATAAAGTTTCCTCCCTCTAATAATTTTGCTCCATTCACTTGTTTACTATAAATCATGTGTAGTCACATTCTGGCAGTACTGCACAATGTAATGTAGGCATGCTCCATTAATGTTTGGGGTCCTACATTACTTCATAGTGGAACCTAATCTAACTGAAGAAATATAGGTCTAACATTCATAGATTAAGAAACGATTAGGAAGAAATAACTATTAGGGAAGGGGGTTCGAATACAAACATACCCATTTAGGGAGCAAGGTATTCTATTAACTAAATCACTGAGTAATGCTTAAAAGTTATTTCGCTGTCTGAATATGACACTAACTTCAAAATATGAGAAACATAGTCAAAAGGCGGTAAAAGTATGACGTAAAGAAAATAATTTATGACGTAAAGAAAATGATGTATAATCTAGCTGAAGTACTTATACGTATGTATATATGTATTAATTTTTGAGACTTTTACGTATAAGTGATGGTAGCAAAAGTATATTACTAGATCATTGACGTAGTTTGTATATTTACTATTTCATGAACCAAAAGTGGAGACCTTTTAATTGAACCCCTTTATAAGCTAAAATTATATTTTCACCCCTAAAGTTTATTTTATGCACAATTTAACCAAAAAAGAACTTTTAGAGATTTTAATTAGATGCTACAAAATATTCACTTAAAGTATTTAAATTTCTAACGATGGATTTATCAAATGCTCTTTCCTGAAGACATAAAAGCAGAATGTAGATAACGTAAAGAATCTAAACAAATTAAGAAATAATTTTATTATACTTGTAGGCAAATAAACTTTCCCCCACAGAACTGTTATATGTCTCAGAAGAATTATAATTATAAGCGTAATAAACCTAAAAAATATAATCTACACAAAAACAAAACCTATAAGAATTATCGTAATAAAAAACCTTATTTCAAAAATGACCCAAGACAATTCAAAAAGCGCCCTTAGTACAAAAAACAAAAAATAAATAAAGATAATAATAAAAAAGATAATAAAGTTAACACACTACCCTCAAAAGAAAGAAATTGCAAATGTTTTATTTGTAGAGATCCAGGTCATATAAGGCCAAATTGCCCCTATAGATACAAACAGATTCTTATCAGAAGGATGTAAGAAAAAATTAATATACTTGAAGTTATTGAAGATCAAATAGAAAAATTATATGAATTAGAAAGTATTTATGATTCCAAAGATGATAATGAAAGTATATATAGTATCGAAAGCATAGATAACGATTTTGATAATGATGAAAACTTTGAAGAAGGATTTCATTTAATAGAAGATTTCATTTACACTATAAGTAATCCATTATGTCAATATACTTTAGTTAATTTTCATTTTTCATCTTATAATTGTAAACAATGTAATACATCTATTAAAGAATGTCATTATTATAGAGACCACTGTAAAACTTTATTATGTCATGACTGTTACACAAAATATGAAGATAAACAAGAAGATACTATAGTCAAATTTATAAATTCAATATATAAACCATCTAGTCTAATCCAATTCCCAGTAACATTACAATTTAAAGAAAAATTAGTTCAAACATCAGCTATTTTAGATATTGGAGCATCTAATAGCATAATTCAAAAGTATTTAGTACCAGATGAATCATTAATAAAATTAAACTATAATGTTAATATGAGTCAGTATAATAATCAAAAACTCCCAATAACTCACTGTGTTCAAAATATTCTTATATTAATTAATAATGAAAAATTTATTTTACCACAAACTTATATACTTAATTATATTCCTAGTACTTATAATTTTATTTTAGGATTAAATTTCATAAATTCACTCACTGAAGGATTCATGTATACCCCTACGGGTTTACAGTTCTTTAAAAAAAGAACCTTTATTCCATCCAACCCTCCTTATATTCCTTAGAAAGAAAAATGAGCTATTACGTAAGTCAATGCTTTACCTATGACAAAGAAAACTACAGAAAACTGATTTGATGTAATCGAATTTTTAGAAGATATTTCTGAAGCATTAATGTTTCTCAGTTATTTAAATAAACCAAAGATTTTCCTTAATAATAAAGCTATACTAAAAAATCCTAAATTAAATATAGATGATCTTTTAAGACTAACGGAAACCACTGAGATTTTAGGAGAAAATCCCCAAAAACACTGGCATAAAAATAAAATCGAAGCAAATTTGAATATAATAAATCATTTCATAACTATAAAAACTCAAAATAATCCTCATACCCTAGATGATCAAAAATAGTTCCAAAAATACATTAAAGAACTTCTATTATTAAATGTAATACGAAAAAGGAATAGTAGACATAGGAGTCTAACTTTTATGGTTAGAAATCATGCCGAAATAAAAAGAGGAAAATGTAATGTTCCCGATTTTTTTTCATTTTCTATTTTCGGGAATTTTTCAGGATTTTTCTTTTCGTACCTCGTTTTGCATGCCAAACACCATGGGGTGTGCCGGGTGAGTGTCGAGAGTTGGTTTGGGCATTTCTTCAAGTCCAGGACTCGAAGAAATAGATTGTTGGCCATTTTGACATTTTTCAATTTTTCGGGTTGGGAGGTCCCGAGCGGGACCCAATAGCGGTATTGTTGTGCACGGGAATTAATTTTTTTTTTTTTCAGGGCCGTTACTCTTTATACATGATTTTATGATGAGTATTTATATGATTATGTATTTAGAAATGTGTGGTTGTGATATATAAATGAGATATTTTTTTGGTGGGCCCCATATATTATACACTTATAACATTTATCACATGGCTTTTTTTTAGCCAGAATCTCAGTATTCCTCTCACTTTCTCGTAGCTATCTTTCTCTCCCCTTATTCTCCTTTTATTTTTCCTTTCTTTTATACCTCATTTTTCCTCCTTAATTTTTCGGCCAATCGGTTAGATTTTCGGTATTGGTTCCTTGACAAAAAATGTTCCTCTCGTCATTCTTTATCACATAGTTAAAGGATTTAATTTTTAGAGGAGCGGTGATTATTTTACAAATTTTTAAAATTTTTGGATCTTAAACTTCGGAGGGGGTTTTGGGCTACTTGGAGTCGGATTCCAAAGACACACATTTGGAACAGTAGAATCTCCTCGTTGTCGGCTACATTCCCACCAAACCGTTTTTCGTTCCGCCACTATTGACCGACGTTGACTTCTGTTGACCGGCATTGACCGCGTTGACCGGTGTTGACTTTTTCGGCCGGGGATGCATTTTGGCTACTTTTGAGGTAGGAATGTCTAAACTATTAAGTTTTGACTTTAGTTGAATTCATTTACTTGATTTCTTGTTAAGCATGATTAAAATGATAAATTTGAAATTTTAAATGTGAATTATGTCTTTATGTGCTTATGTGGTAAAGCATACTCTAGATGATATTGATTGTGTATGTATATACATATGTGCTTGGTTGCAAAGGTATTTAAAGAGCATGCCTTACATTGAAATGTTTTCTTGAGGTTATATGTATATACATGATGACGACGATGAGTATATATGGCTAAATTGATAAAATGCAAGCATGTGTATGTCAATTTCATTCATGCATGATTTCATTCATGGAATGGGCATGGTTTGGGAAAAGTGAGGTTGAAATGATATTTTTTAAAGAAATGTGTTTGGAAAGGATATTGAGGAAATAATTTAGAAATGAATTGAATTTCGCGAGTCTAGGACTAGCTTGACCTAGAGGGATTGCGACCTGGTGTAGGGCGTGAAAAAGTTGATGCTAGACCCTTTAACGGTTGCCAGGTGTGATACCCCTCGATTTTAGAGCCACCGGTGATCAAGTCCGAGCACAGATCCAAGGGATACTAGACAATTAATATGTAAACAAGCAAAAGTACAAAAGAATTACAAATAAAAGAATACGCTGAAAAGAATTCTAAATATAAAAATCCTCCAAAATAATAGATTAATATAATTTAATCTTTCCAATCGGTACAACTCAAAAATCCATCCAGTGGACCCCTAATAATTCCAAATGAAAAAAAATTACTGAACCAAAATCCAAAACTAATATATAAAAGGAAGTCCTACATAATCGGAAGAGTGAGTGACTGTATTTGCTTCATCACGATCAAGCTCTAAGCCTGGTACTGACGAATAGCTGAAATATAAGAGTGGGTCAGGCTCACATGCAATTTCAATCCTACTACAATCCATACATAAACCCGATACACAGATACATCCCAGATAGCTTGGCAATAACTAAAATAGTCTATATAGATATAGATACACACTATAGGATGCTCACTAGCCTATAGTTATCACACCTGAGTAGAAGGTAACATGCAAAACGCACGTAGTGTAGTAATGCACACCTAGACCTACCAGGGAACATCATTAGGTCCAATTATCCATCCGAGACGACATACGCACCCTAACCATGATCCTGAGAATTAAGCTCATATCACAATACCATAAGTATATATATAAATCTTTCCTAGTACAGAAAAATAAAACAACCATCCGTTATGTCGTTCAACTGTTTTAGTTGACAGGACATGCATCCATGTAGGATCTAACTGTTTTAGTTAATCCATTACGTATGTATGAAGAGGTAGGACTTAGTGTTTTGATCTAATCCATCCCCTATATGCCACCGTCCCATACCGGTGCATATAAGGCATATGATTCATAAATGATGCACATTCAAATGAACATCAAAGACAAACATAATAGAAATCAAATATAGACAAAATCTTATTATGCATCCAGTATATGATTATAATCATAAAGCCTCCGTTTAAATTGCTAAAGAAATGATAAACAATTCAAACTATCCATATCCACATAATTAACAGAACAGAAATTAAAACAGTTTATCAATTAACATCCATAGCATGGTATAATGATATTCAGAATTGTAAACTGATCGCATTATACTATAATTACAAAAATACTTTCATACTAATCCATTTAATTTGCTAAATTAAAACCAGCAAACAAATCCTCCTCTTGACGGCATGCAAATTACTATTTAAATCTCACGACGTCCATTTAATCTTTAACTATAAAACCTGTGCAAGATATAATGACACTCATAAGTCTAAACTGCACATCATATGAAACCCCAATAGTATTTTATACTAATCCATATAAATTAGCTAAAACAAAACCAGTGAGTAAAACTTCCTCAACTCCTGACATCATGGAAATTAATATCTAAATTTCATGACGTTCCTTCCCAGATCATACACCCATATTCCTGGGCCTTAATTATGTGATATATATCTTTGATATGAAATCCCAAAAATTTCTTTCATTTAAGTCCATTCAATTAGCTAAACAAACTAGAAATTAAGTCTTCCTCCTTCCTAGACAGCATGCACATTAATCTTTAAAAATTCATGATGTCACTTAATGTTAGCACACTAACATATACTAACTATTTTAAGGGTTTAACAGGTTAATTTTAAACATTTAAAACCCTCCTTCACTTCCCAAAAATCACTTTCAAGCCCCTGGAACCCAAAAACTTTCCGAAAACACCCGTAGGTGTGCACCAACCAAGGGAGCCGGCTCCCCCATCATAGGAGCCGGCTCTCAAGCTTCCAGAGCTGGCTCTCCCTCATTAAGAGCCGACTTTCTCACCTAAGGAGCCGGCTCTCTCCCTGAGAGCTCAGCTTTTCCGCCTCTGGTTTTTTTTTTTGCTTTCAGCGAAGTTCCAGTTATCTGTTCTAATTTTTTTTTTTAAAGATTCTAAGGTTTAATCCAAGTCCTAACAGTACTAGAAACTCCTCAAATTCCATTATAAATTAATTGACAAAAGTTTAAACTATGATCGAAACAGTTTATGAACAAAACAGTTACAGTTTAAACAAAGGCATATAACGGCTTACAGTTTAATTTACCATGCATAACACATCCGTTTTAAAGTTTAATTAACTTCCTGGAGACCATAAAGAATGCACAGAACACAATTTTACAGGAAGGAGATAGAACAAAACTTGCCTTTAGGTTTCAAACCCGGTTTGAAACCTTTCAACGTCGTCTCTAAATTCTCTGACAATGATCGACTACCGGTAAACCTCCAACTGCTTGGTTTCAATCCCACAAGCCATCCATTCCTTCTTCCTTGGTACGACCTTCAGTCCACAGCTGAAAGCCTAACTGGTTCTCTCAATTTCCTTCTGTGTTTTTCCCCTCAAACCCTCTCTGTTTCTCTCTATCTTCAGTTACGAGAAAAAGGGTTCTAAAAACCCTTGCAGACACAATGCTTATATATATATAGGCATCTACAACACCAAACCCTAATTCCAACCTAATTATAATTCGGCTAACCTAATTACGTAAAACATAAAACCCTACTACATACGACACATACAAAATACCACCCAATTTAGTCCACCTAAGCATACACAGAATTTAACAAATAAATTATATAAGCTACTAACTAATACACGTCAATTAAATCACCACTAATCAAATAAGTAAACTAAATAACAATTAAACAATTAATTTAAAATATATAAACAATTACACTTAAACAAATAACCAGATAATCACATTTAAATGCACATAAAACAAATAATCAAATTATCAATTAAAATGCACCTAAAACAAATAATTAAATTTCAATTATATCCTTTTAAGAATTAGGGCTATTACACCAGGTTTTACCAGAACTGGAACCAGGGATAGCTATCAATCTCGTTTCGGTAAAGTCAGTTAGCGGGTTTTCAAAAAGTGAGTATTGGGTTGGTATAGACCAAGTTTGGATGTGAAGCATCACACTTCATATCATGTGCATGATTTTCATTTCATATCATGTGCATGATTTTAAAGAATTGTGATATATGACTGCGTGTATTGATTGTTATGTTATAAATGATGTACGGACTCCAATTGCAAAACCCCAGCTTCTTTTCTATTCCCGTTCTTTAGTTGTTGGCTTAAGGGAGTCCAAAATCGGTTTTTTAGGTATTACCTACTAAGCTGTTGAGCTTACCCTATTCTTAACATTTTCAGGAAACCGGAGGAGTATGGACGTATGACTTATATCCACGGACTTAGGCGCCGTTGCCATTCTACTTGTATTTGTGAGTTTTCTGTGATGTTAATGATATGATGTACTATGAGTCTTGTGATGACGTTTATATTTTATGAATTGACATAGGAAATAACTATAATGCCTTATATGACCTCGGGTTCGGGTAAGGACCCGGTTAGTAATTCAGACCCCTAAGTTCGGATCGTTACAGAAAAGCTCGTATGGTTATAAATTATAAAGGTTCAAACGATAATACTTATGATGACAGCTATAAAATCCCTAATAAAGATGTTTTAATAAATCAAATACAAGATAAAAAATGGTTTTCTAAATTTGAATGCAAATCGAGATTTTAGCAAATTCGTACGGCTGACGAATCCATTAAATGGACTGCATGCACATGTCTTGAAGGACATTATGAATGGTTTGTTATGCCTTTTGGATTAAAAAATGCGCTACAAGAGTTCCAACGAAAAATGAATACCATATTCAATAAACATTCAAAATTCTGTTGTGTTTACATAGATGACATTCTAGTCTTCAGTCAAACTAAGGAGGAACATTGAAAACATCTTGAAATTATACTAAATGAATTTATAACGCAATGATTCGTTATAAATAGTAAAAGGATGATATTAGAAAAACAATAAATTGAATTCTTAGGCTTATTAATAAAAGGAGGAAAAATAGAATTACAATCACATATTGTTTAAAAAATTTTAAATTTTCCTGATAAATTAGAAGAAACCAAGTTATTACAAGCATTATTAGGATTATTAAATTACGGTCGCAATTTTATTCCAAAATTAGGACAATTAATAGGACCATTATACTCTAAATTAGGAAAAAAATAGTCAAAAATATTTTAATACTCAAGACATAGAACTCGTTAAGAAAATTAAATCTCTAGTCACTTAGTTAGAACCCTTACAACTTCCACTTGAAAATAGTTACAAAATAATTTAAATAGATGCATCAGTACAAGGATGAACATGTTTACTTCTTCAAAGACCTACAAAAGAATCTTCTCGAGAAGAAGAACAAATTTGTTGACATGCAAGCGGAACATTTAATAAACCACAATCTACTTTACCATCAACAGATCTAGAGATCTTAGGAGCAATAAACTCTATTGAAAAATTTCAGATATTCCTTAATAAATAATTTTTTATTAAAACAGATTGCGATAATATAGTTAAATTTGCAAACAAAGCAAAATAACAGCGGATGTCTGCAAAAAGATGAATTTTCTTTATTGACTGTATTACTGGAAGAGGTTTTAAACCTATATTCTAACATATCAAAGGAAAAGACAATTATTTAGCAGATATTCTATCCTATTTATTAATTGATTATTAAATTTTACAGGTATGGAGAAGAGTAATAACAACATCTATAATCTTATACCAAACACTTCTAATCCGCTTTTAACTATCCAAAACCTAGCTTAACAGTTCCGCGCTAGACATAATTTTTTTTCGGACTAAAAACTTATTTTAGATAATCTCTGGTTTAAAAGAAATGCGCCCCATAAATCCATCGTCAGAAATTTAAATACCTTAAGTGAATATTTTGTAGCATCTAATCAAGCATTTCATAATCTCCAACAAGAACACCAGATTCTCATTTCTCATTTTAAAAAGTTAAATTTAGCTTATCAAAATGCAACAACAAACCCTACAGCTGAGCTAACCTTTTCTGAACAGAGAACTAATGAAGACGAAAATTTTCAGAAAGTTCAATTTCTGCAGGTACAAATAAAGTATGCCAACCTACTACCCATTTTCTCCCCGACTTACAGAGAAATCCTTAGACAACAAGTCGAGCTCTTTCCTGAAAACATAAAAGAACTAATCCTTGAAGAAGCAAAGTCTGATGGATACAAAGAAAGGGTTGATATCCAAAACTACCAAAGGATCTTGTTACCATTATCTTTCTCTACGCCTTGTACAAAATTATGACGTTATTTCTATAGTTTTGTTAAATATAGACCTTATTTTTTTATTGTCCCATTGATATCACCAGAAAGACATGTTTCTCAACAAAAACCATCTGTTGCTCCGCAAGTAAACTCATAGAACTAGGAATGGTGAATAGCATTATCATACCTAAAGACATGCCTTTAGAAGCTTTTAATTTTTCAGATCCCTTAAACCAAGCCATTCTCTTTGAACAATCTCATTGGCACCAAAACTACATGCCAAAAAGTCCAATTTTCCTTCAAATCCATAGCACTCCCCCAGAATGGGTAAAAGATGGAGCTGTAATTCTTGAACAACATAGGATCTGTATTAGTTCAGAACCAGTTTAAGTTCAAAACAAGTTACAACACACCTCCTTTGTTAATGATTTTCGTAACCATATAGAAGTAGCCACATTTGACCATTTAATGTATTATAAAGCATACCGACAGCTTAATCTAAGTTTTAATCATGATTTCAGATATTTAGATCATAATATTAATATGGAGATTTTTATCAAAACCAAAATTCCATATGTCATCAAATCTCCCCCAGAAATTGAAATCTCATCAGAAGTTGCTGCTATAATGAATAAGGAAGAAGAATGCGTCAGAAGACTACATGCTCAGTTAGATAATCTGTTAGATGAAGGAAACAACAGCTCACCAGACAGCACTAAAGAGAGAAATCTATTTAATATGCTAGATGTGTAATAATTTCGCTAGAAGAATCCAGAGAGCACTCCAGAGTCAAAAAGTCTACATTAGAATTCACTTTCAGGGAACAGTTGTGGATAAGATTCTATCAAAAAGCAAATTTTGAAGATAAGTGTAATGTTCCCGAATTTTGTCATTTTCTAATTTCTGGATTTTTTTTTTAATTTTCGGGGGTATTTTCGTCCTTTCTTGTTTTGCATGTCGGATACTGTGGGATGTGCAGGGTGTATCCGTGAGTTAATTGGGGCGTTTCATTGATTTTAGGACTCTTGAAAATGCACCGGTTGCCATTTCAGCATTTTTCCGTTTTTAAGGCCAGACGGTCCCGGGTGGGATCCGCTACCGGAATTGTTGTGCACGGGAGTTATGTCTTGGGCCATTTGCATATCATACATATTTATTTGTGTTTAATTTTTATGTTGCAAGTTTTTATTGTGTGTGGTGGTAGTTTATTTGGTGTATATGTTGATTTTGTGGTGTAAATTAAAGAAAGTGGGATTTTTAGCTTAGTGGTGGGGCCCACTCCTCACTCACTTTTGTTTAATGGCCAAGAGGTCACCCAAGGCCTCACTTACTTCTCTCTCTCCCCGACTACATCTTTTTCTCCCTCATTTTCTCTTCTTTTTCTTTTTCTTTTTGCACCAAGACTTCAAACTTTGATTCCTCTTTCATCCTTTGGAGTTTTTGGCTATTTGTGGCAAAACGAAAAGCTCGATGAGATTTTCAAGTTGATACAAACAATTTCAGCTTTGGTGAACCTTAGAGATTTCGAATTCTAGGGTATAATTTGGGGGGTTTTCTTCTTCTTGAGTCAGGGGTGTTCTAACGCTTGATTTATTGTACTTTTGTGAGTTTTCTAACTTAAATTGATGTCTAACATGTTCAATTGGTATAAATTCTTACAAAAATTATTTAAATGATAAGTATGGAATATATGTGACTACTTGTTAGTTGTTTTGCGGTGATTAAGTTGGCCTATATGAATTTAAAGCCATGTCTTATATGCTTATTATACAAAGTCAATGTTGAATGAAAGCTTGAGTTATGCATTTTAGAAATTTACTTGGATAGTATGTGTGAAGATTTTATGGTTGAATTGACGAATTAAAGCATGAAGCATTCATACATTCATTGGGAAAAGAAAAGGGAAAAGTGTTTTAAAACAAATGAAACTTGTTTTGGGAAATGAGATGTTTTTTAAAAGTGTATGCGAAAACCGAACACCTATGAGGTGCCTTGTGGTCATGGATAATTAGTCAATCCTCCTTTCGCGATGCCTTGGAGGTGCCTTGGGTCGGATTACACTAACGGTTTGGAAGTTGAAACTGAAATATTTCGGATATGGGGAGCGACATTTGCATGACATTGCACTTCATTAGTATACACAATGTATATATGTTTGGATGACATTTGTTTTATACATGTCGTTTGTAACGACCCGAACCCGCAAGTCCGAACCGTTAACCGGGTCCTTACCCGAAGCAAAGGTCACCTAAGTCAATGCCATCAAATTCAGTATGTTACATCATTATTTATTTTATTATCATGATCCACAAAGATCCCAAGCGACTTCACAAGACTCAAGATTAACTTTACCAAGAGAAGAGGACGAGATGCACGAACAATAGACAAACCGGTCGACCGAAGTGGTGCTTTGGCCGACCGAAATAGCACCTGTGCCGGTCAACCGAAATGTTCATTCTAGTTGGCCAGTTCTGATCTGGATAGCAAATGAAGTCTCGGGACGGTTTGGTCGGCCGAAGTGGCTATTTCGGTCAACCGAAATGGTCATGCGGGCTAAAAATTTGCAGAAAACTCCATGCACCTGGGAGTGAACAATTGTCAAAAATGGATCTTTAAAATTGAGTGATTCCATACCATACACATACAAGATTGATGAATATAAATTACAATATGCACTTAGAAGTTACATCAACGCTTTTATACATGATTCTTTACAATCTTTAGCAAAAACACAAAGGTTTACAAAAATATACATTTCCAAGAACCTCGTTTAGAACTTTGCAAAAAGGCCTAGGCTGCATGTACAAAATACAATATCAACTAGTCCCAATCTCGCCTAGAATGGTGGTGGGTTGTCATCTGCTACTTTTTTACCCAAACCTGAAAAATGTTAAATAATGGGGTGAGCATAAGCTGAGTATGAAGTGTCTACGACACACTTCTTATAGCCCCGTGAATCCATACAATGAGTAGATAAAAAGGAACGGTATCGTGCCATAGGGATCACATGCTCTTAACCACAACAACAAGTATATAGCAAATATCAACCGATCACGGATTTACTACAAATGCCATGAAGTGCAATGTTATACAAATGCCACTCCCCATCTCCGAAACAATTCCGTTTCAACAACCAAACTGTTATTGTAATCCGACGGGCACCTCCAAGGCTTTGCATCTGACCTAGTTAGCTCAACCACACTCCCTTCTAGACTACACTAACATCACAGATCACTAGGCGCCTCCTAGGCGTCCGGTTTTCACAAACACTTTTAGAAAATATTTTCCCAAAACAATTTCAGTTGTTTTAAAAACACTTTTCCCCCTTTTTCCTTCCCAAATGAATGCATGAGTGCCTCATGTTTCTAATCATCAATATAACCATAACATTTTCACACATACTATATAAAACAAATTCTCTGAACTATATAACTAAAGCTATTATTCAACATTAACTTTGCATGACAAGCATATAAGGCATGAATTTAACTTCATGTAAGTATGTTTAATTACCATAAAACAACTAACATGATTAATCACCACAAAACAACTAACATGTAGTTACATATATTCCATGCTTATTATTTAAACATAGTTTTGAACAAATTTTACACCAATTGAACATGTTAGACATCAATTTAAGCTAGAAAACTCACAAAAGTACAAGAATTCATGCATTAGAACACCCCTACCTCTTAATTAGAGAAAAAGCCCCAATTTATGCCCTAGATTTCGAACTCCCTAGGGTGCACCAAAACTGAAATTGCTTATACTCACGCGTATATCTCGCCGTGCTCTCTGTTTTGCCCCAAACGGCACCCAAAAACTCCAAGAGATAAGGAAGTAATTAAAACTTGAATTTTTTGTAACAAAAGAAAAAGAAAAATGAATAACAAGAGAGTGAGAGAGAAATTTACGGGGAGAAAGAAAGAATGGGGCTGAATTGGCCTCTTGGCCACTAAAAATCAAGTGGTGGGTCCCTCCACTCACAAAAATCCCACCTTTGAAATTTTAACACCATAAAATATAAACACTTGTGTACCAACTACTACAACCACACAAATTACTTACAATATTAAAATTATACACAAATAAATATGTATGATATGTAAATGGCCCAAGACACAACTCTTATGCACCACAATTCAGGTAGTGGGTCCCACCCGGGACCGTCCGGCCCGAAAATAGAAAAATACCGAAATGGCAACCCTTACATTTTCAAGAGTCCTGAACTCAATAGAATGCTCCAAACAACTCTCCAACACACCTGACACACCCCACGGTGTCCGGTACGCAAAATAAAAAAGACAAAAATGCCCTTGCAACAATGAAAAATCTTTAAAATGGAAAAAGATGAAAATCAGAAATATTACATCATTGTGGTTGTTGACATGTACTCCCTTTAGCATGACTCCGTTTCCTTTTATCTATTCATTGTATAGATTCACGAGATTATAAGAAGTGCGTCTTAGACACTTCCTACTGGGCATTTAGCTCACCCCATTATCTTAACAATTTTTCAGGTTCGGGGAAAGAAGTGGCGGACGACAACCCACCACAATTTTAGACGGGATTGGGACTTTTGTTGATGTTGTATTTTGTATATGAAGCCGAGGTCTTTTGTAAAGTTCTAAGTGAAGTTCTTGGAAATGTAAATTTTGTAAACTTTTGTGTTTTTGTTAAAGATTATAAAGAATCATGTATAAACGGGTTGATATTAACCATGAATGAATGGAGATGTATATTCAATATCTTGCATGTGTTTGGACTGCAATTCTTTAGTTTAAGGACCATAGTAACCCTCTTATCTACCTTCATGTCATGGCATTTCCAGTGGCAGGGCTAGCTCGCAGAGCCATTTCGGTCGGCCGAAATGCCTGTTTCGGCCGACCGGTTCTTCCAGTAGCTTCAACTACTGTAGGGAATCACAACCGGTCAACCGGTTGGCCACTTCGGCCGACCGGTTCAGGAGGGGTTTGCTTCGGTCGACCGAAGCATCACTTCGATCGACCGAACTGATGCTGCTTGGCCTTTCTTATTCCTTGTTCTGGCATAATTCATCTAGAATCATGGGAAGTTACATAGAGCTTGTGAAGTATAAATATGACCTAAGAATAATGTTTTTGGCACTAGACTCGGAATGTTGACTTAGGTGGTCTCGTGTTCGGGTAAGGACCCGGCTAGCGATTTGGACCTACGAGTTCGGGCCATAACAAAAAGAATCCACTGAAAGCAGATTCTGAAGCCACAAATTTCTAAAGGACAACAGCTTAATGATAAAGGTGTCTTGCAATAATTCAAAGAACCTTATCTCCAAAACATCTTACATCTCAGCTATCTATGCAGCATCTGCAATTTCGAACATTGATCCATCCCTCAAATCACTCTATAAAAGGAAGCTTTCAGCTCAAAAGAAGATCATCGAGTTTAGAGCCATCAAGTTTTAGCTCCCATCAAACATTCACCCATAGCTTCCTAATGTGTTTTCTTTTGTGATTTCTTTCAGTATGTTTCCTTTTGTAAAATATTGTGTGAGTGTGTTTCCATGTATACCGTCTTCATGAAATAAATTATCTAGTTTGTTCTTATTCCAAAAATTCCTTTTCAGTATTTAGTATTTTTAGTTTTTTCGGGCAAAAGACTTCTATCGACAAAAAGATCAATTATATAGATTTTATTTAGCCAGACAGTGTAGATCCTAGAATTTTCTTGAATCCGGCTAACTAGTACAAGCAGCCTTAGTTTTAATTTAGTATTTTGTTTTGTGAATTGACTCGAACTGTTGGCTTGTTGGTCCGTTTTTGCCAGTGTTCAGGCGTTTTTACAGGGCGTTATCAAAGCGTTATCAAGTTCGGCAGTCATTTCTATGATTTTATTGTTAAATTTATCTCTATGTTATTGCATGCTTCTATATTGGTAGCATTCGATTTAATTTTGATATCAGAGCTATACTGTTTCGCTAAATTTAATTTATATATAAGATCTTTTGCCTGAATAAGTCTATAAGTCCTTATTTATCTACCGTGAAAAAATTAAAAATTTAGAAAAATATTAAATATTTTGTTCAAGGATCTTTCAGTATAATTATTTCATGTTCTAAGGTTTTTATGTTTTTGGGTCATTATAATAATATAGCTTGTTGTGTGGTCCAAAGTAGAAATTAAGTTCAAATTATAGAAATAGTTCATGTGGTCCTTCCAAGTGTTTAAAATAGTTTGTGTGGTCGTCCTATTTTCTTGTTGTTTCAAGACTTTGACCTCATTATAGTGTAGTATTTGCTCCTTAAGCCATGTATCGGTAGTTATTCCTTTATTTTTTTCACTTTTACCCAACTGAACAATCAGTCAATGAAAGTGTACTGGCAACGGTTTTGCAAATAAATAAATAACTTTGAAATATCTGTCAGAATTATTGGTGCTACTCAAGTGGTATCTTTGCCATTGAATGTCTCAGTTTCATTTTTAAGTTTAGAGATCATGAGATGCATTAGTGAGAAAAAGAAATGAGATGACACCTTGATATGACCCTTTCATGCATTCACACACACAAATACTGTCATTCATAAAAAACCATTGAGAGGCAGTCTTGTATCCTCTACAAGTTCGGAGATAGAAAAGAACACATACAGAGAGATATGGCAGATAATCCTGTCTACTTTCTACTGAATAAACTTGAGGTTTGGCTAGAGGCAGAATGGAACTTGCCGGAAAAGATTAGTACAGAGGTTGAAAGCTTGAGAGGTGAATACAGAACCATTAGCGCACTTCTGAAGGATGCTGATAGCGAAACAGAGCACACTCACCTAGTCACTGACTGGCTTCAACAAGTCCGAGATGGGGCTTATGACATCGAGAATGTTCTCGACTTTTTTACGTTTCACATGGCTCAACAGTATGTTAAACACGGCAAGTACTTCACCAAGTGGAAAACAAACCACGACCTCAAGGAATCGATTGAACAAATTAACAAGAAACTCGCAAGCATCAAAGAGACAAGGAACAGATATCATAACATCAGTACTCCCAAGCCTCAAGTTCAATTACTGGAAACCACACATACCATCATCCAAGAATAGCTTCTCTGTTTGCTGAAGACACTGATATTGTGGGGATTGAAGAACCAAAGCATACACTGGTTTCTTGGGCACTAGGAGGGAGGCATAGTCTCGAGGTGATGTTTGTAGTTGGGATGGGAGGATCGGGCAAAACAACTCTTGTTAAGAAAGTGTTTGAGACGGTGAAGGATGAAGGATTTGAGTGCCATGCTTGGATCACTATTTCAAGGTCAAGAAAGGAACCGGAGATCTTATGCAGGATGTTCGATGAATTCTGCATTCCAACAGTCGAGCCAACTCCCCCGAGGTTCTCCAACGTCAACGAGGTTGACCTGGTTGATCACATAACCAAAAAACTAAGGGAGCATCTGCAAAACAAAAGGTACGTTGTAGTTCTTGATGATTTGTGGATTAAAGATGTTTGGGAAACCATTAGATATGCATTACCTAGTGGTAATCACAGTAGAATAATTGTCACTACACGGAGAAGCGATATAGCTTTATCATGTTCATGTAGAGATAACTCTACTGGTGTCTATAACATCTAGCCTCTTCCTATGGAAAAGGCTCAACAACTCTTTTGCAAGAAGGCTTTCCCAGGAAGTGGCGAATGTCCTTCAGGGTTGAAGGACTGGTCCAAAAAATGCTTAACAAAATGCGAAGGATTGCCCCTTGCAATCATTGAACTAGGTCAATTTCTGTCAACTATAGAAAAATCTGAATCGGCATGGAAAAGGTCGCTTGAAAGCCTAGAATCAGAGCTGAGCAAAAATGGCAACCTTTCAAACACCATGGGAGTACTTTCTCTAAGTTACAGTGACTTGCCATACCATCTCAAGTACTGTTTTCTATACTTGACCATTTTCCCCGAGAGTAATTATCCAGTTAAGTGAAGAGTATTGATTCGGCTGTGGATAGCAGAGGGTTTTATAAGAGCACAAAATGGCAAAGAACTTGAAGACATTGGACAGGACTATCTAGAAGAACTCACCAACAGGAATTTGATTCAAAGTGAATTAGATTTTGATGGGAAGCCAAAAACTTGCCGGGTACATAATCTCATGCACAAGATTATTCTCTCAAAGTCAAGAGAGGAGAATTTTTGCAATGTTTTTTCAGAATCACAAATAAACTTTGGTGACAGGAACCGTCGATTATCTGTCCAAAGTAGTGGACTCAACAAGTTGGATGGGAACCTTAAGAGTGTTCGCACCCTTTTTATGTTCGGTGTACCCTACAGCTCCATTCCAAAACCCACTTCAAGCTTGAACTTATTGAGAGTTCTGCATCTGGAAGGTGCACCATTGGAGGAATTTCCTTCGGAAATTGTGGAATTACTGCTCTTGAAGTATCTGTGTTTGAGAAAGACCAATATCAAAAGCATTCCCAAGTCTCTGGGGAATCTTAGGTACCTAGAGACCTTGGATCTTAAGCACACTACAGTGGCAAAGCTGCCTAAAAAAGTCCTCAAACTTGAGAAACTTCCGCATTTGCTTGTTTATCACTATGACATACAAAATTATACTACTTTTGAATGTGTTAAAGGATTTGAGGTATCAGCAAAGATCAACTCACCCAACTTACAGAAGCTATCATTCATAAAGGCAAATCGGCATCACAAAGTGATTCAAGGGCTAGGAAATTTGACACAACTGAGAAAGTTGGGGATCATTGCTCTTCGAAGAAAAGATGGGTCAAAGTTGTGCCAGTCAATTGATCAGCTGCAAAACCTCCATTCCTTGAACGTAACAGCATTACACAAGAATGAGGTTGTCGATCTACAAGCAATTACCAATCCTCCAACATTTCTTAAACGCCTGTACCTGAAAGGGCGGCTAGAAAGGTTACCAATTTGGATTTCCAAACTTAATGCCTGTCAAGGATACGTCTTAAGTGGTCCAAGTTAGCACACAACTATAACCCCATTGATATCCTTCAAGATCTTCCTAATCTATTGGAGCTCCATCTGCTCGATGCCTACTGGAAACCAGTTAGATTTCACTGCTAGAAAATTTGGAACTCTTAAGATCTTGGAACTTGAGCAATTGGAACCATTGAGAAAGGTCATAATGGCAAAGACTACCTTACCTCGTCTTCAAAAGCTGATCATAAGGCGATGCAGTAACTTGCAGCAGGTTCCAGTGGGCATTGATAACCTCAATCACCTCAAAGAGCTTCACATGTATGATATGCCCAACGGATTTGTGGCCCAGCTCAGGAATGGTGGAGCATCGCGTCATCTGGTTCACCATATCCCTAACATCCTATGTTATGTCCTTGAGAAGAATAATTGGGTGCTAGAAGATCTCAATCCCATAGCTCATCCTATTTGATTCATAGTCCAACTTTCAATGGGCGCACATACACAGTAATCAGGTCAGCTCAATCACAATCGAGTTATGTTCCTTGTAATTCCATCATTTTTGCTCCATCAAAATAAGATGTACTGAATGATGAAGTAATTTTTTATAGGAAAACTACAATCTGAACACAACTAATATCTGTTTTATAAGTAAGTCTTATCATCTTCGCACACTTAGTGCTTAGTTTGATTAACCAATTTTATTCCACAGGGTGTAGAGAAAAAAGCAAAAGGTAGGTATTCTCAATTGTAGATGATGTGATCTATCTTTTATTCAGACTACTGATAAGTTGTGTATTAATCATGCCAGCTGATTGAGGCTGAGATGGGTGTGGCGTGCCAATAAATCAGAAATTGCAGTACATGAAAAGTAACCGAGATGTTGCCAATAAATCAGAAAACAGAAACAACAGGCAAATAAAAGTTGTGGCACCATTCAATGATGTAGAAGATCTAGCTAAGAACTATTACATGATATTTCATTGTTGGACTTCTTAAATGTATTGTATTTGTGTTAAGTACTGTAATTGATTTGGGTTTGGAGTCCTCTTTCTTCTTTGGTAAGCGGTTTGGAGTCATTTTTGGTGTAAACTGATTGTTCACTTTGGATGGTGGCATTATGCATTGATCAAAGTTATATTCATCAAAAGCATAATTATATGTGTTTTATGGATTTTATTATCCTAGTTCAGTTACTTCATTATTTGTTTCAGCATAGAGATTGCAGTACATGGATTTTAATTTAAAAAATGTGTAGATTGTAATTCTTTTGGTCATTCTACCCATTCTTACCCTTCTAAATCCCACTACTAAGCCTAAACAAGAATAGAGAATGAAGGAGAATGTCTCCTAAATCTAGCCCCAATGAACGGGAGGATGTTAGAAAGAAAACGGGAAAGATGTTGTGGCTCCTCCTAACGAGGAAAATAGATATTATAGCCCTAAAAAAGGATACACCCCGTACTTCATTGCCAAACACATTTTGATCTCCTTCTTCTTTTTGATGGGTGTTCAGTCATAGATCCTAAAAAATTAGATCCATGGTTGCACAGCCTTCAAGAGTTTGTGCACCTATTAATGGTAAGGTCTAATAAGAGTCTTCCATAGGAGTCTGCCGACATGGATGAGCGCCCAGAGTGGCATTTGGCTCAAGTTCTACGCCTCACACCTGAGGCTTTGCATGAGTTATTGAGATTGTTGAGAAGAAGCTCTAAGAGGAACCACAAGTCAAGCTTTGGAAACTCCCTCAAGACTCTAATCAAATTCATAGTTCTTAATATAGAATTAGCTAGGAATTTATTAGTAATTATCTAGTTTATATATATATATATATATAGATGTCATTTTATTGCATGTATAGGGTTGGATTTGAATGGGTACGATTTACTATCTAGCAAGGAACCATTATATTCAGTGATTTACTTATCATATGTACTTTACATTTTTTTGGCCAAAATATAATTTGACTTAGTTATTGTGTAAATTTTACTTCCGTCAATATCTTATATAGACTCCTTTATCTTTCATAATTCCACTTACCAACCTGATTTATGTAATAGATTTTTCCTTTATCGTCAGTCACCTGACGAATTATGTTAATATCAGTACGAGAATTTTGATAGAAAATCAGTTTTGTCCTTCTAATGCTTGAAATGATATCTTTAATTAGTATAAAATTGAATAAAAAGAAAAAATAACACATACGGTCATTAATAGAGAATGTAAGTGAGATTATAAAACGTAGATGAGTCCTATAAAATATTGACAAATCTCAAAAGAAATAAGTGGAATTTACCCTTAGTTATGTTAGTTAGTTCCAATGGTATGATATAATTGACGCATACAAATCAAAGTACATGTATAACCCAAACCAACCACTTGCCAATTCCATGCCATTCCTCCTGCTAGTAGAATATATGTTCTTTATATTTGGTTAGGAAGCATGTGGTATTTCATTTTGTCCAACTCGTTTTGTTGGGTTATCTCTGAAATATTATAAGCAATTGACATAGTATAATCTTCAACTTGATGCCTAAATCATTCCATGTTATATTACAGCAAATCAATCAGCTTTACAACAATACTAGGGGAATGATATAAAATCATATAAATGTCTTTTTATTTAAAGAACAATGGTCTTTTTCTTACAATGCAGTATTGCAGAGACAAAATTTTATATGTTTAACTCAATTAGCCCCCGTTAGGTTATTGAATTTTTTTTTTTTTTTTTTTACAGTTCTGCTTGTTTCGATTGAAAATATATATTTTTTTTAGGTAAAATATATATGTTTTTCTTTTGTAGTGTTTGACGTCAAGTCCATGAGATGGGGTGTGTAAAATAATTTACTAAAAATTGGTACATAAATTTGCCTTGTTAGATTTTAAATTTTTTTTTCTTCGTCAATATTTTATGACAACCAAACACCAAAAATTATGGACAAATCAGGATTGACTTTATTCATTAGTCATTTAAGTGAATAACCCAAATCGATATTTTGTATTTTTAATACAATAATGTTATCAAGATAATTCTACGGTGGCAAAAAGAGAGAAGTCTTTTCCAATGCTCACTTGCATTTTTTTGTACTCGATAAAATACTCACCAGCATTTTAATAATTTGAAATTATATAAGTACCTGTTTCCATGATAATTATATCATTCCACTTAAAAGTTCTTCTTTTTAAAATTATTTAACATGATTTTTAAGTACATATATATATTTTTTTCTTAGTTGATACTTTCACACACATCCCTTCACTGACGTTCGAACCCTTAACTTCTAACATTCCACTTAAAAGTTCTTCTTTTTAAAATTATTTAACATAATTTTAAGTAAATTCTTTTTTTTTTCTTAGTTGATTCTTTCGCACACAACTTTTCACTGAAGTTCGAACCCTTAGTTCCTAACATTTTTTTGGAAAATATAACTTTGATACTACTAGACCACTGTCCTATTGGTACATACTTTGGCTTTCAAAAATTAAAAAATTAAAAATCATACTACGTATAACATTGGGTTTTCTCTCTCACGCCTAATATGTATATAAGTTCTGAGTTCATATGGGAAAGGACTTTATTGCATCCATTTTTTTTTCTTACCCGGACAAAATTATGCCTACAAATTTGTGTTAATTGCTTTCATATTAGAGTTATCTGCACTGAACTTCGCAAGCTCAGCTTTTGAATTTTGTGAGTCTCATATTACGACTTACACCGGCAATTACAATTGAACTTTGCATTTCTCTTCTTATTAATGGCTAGACGTCTCATGCAAGGGCTGGTCCAATATTGAGACCAAAGTAAATGTTTTGAACCTAAAAAAGACCTTACTCTTTGAAAAAGTATTCCCGTGTAACATCGGATCTTGTCTCTCACTATATATATATATATATATACACACACACATATATATTCAGATACGAAACAGCCTTGTTGCCACTCGCCTTTTACAGAGAAAATGATGCCTTTAACATTTAGTGTCAATGAGTATTAGTGAGTCTCATATTACGACTCACACCGGCAATTACAATTGCACTTTGCATTTCTCTTCTTATTAATGGCTAGACGTATCATGCAAGGGCTGGTCCAATATTGAGACCAAGTAAATGTTTTGAACCTTCAAAAAGACCTTACTCTTTCAAAAAATATTCCCGTGCAACATTGGATATTCAGATACGAAACAGTCTTGTTGCCACTCATCCAAGGGCTGGTCCAATATTGAGACCAAGAAAATGTTTTGAACCTTCAAAAAGACCTTGCTCTTTGAAAAAGTATTCCCGTGTAACATTGGATCTTGTCTCACTTTTCTACACACACACACACACACGAAACAACCTTGCTGCCACTCATCTTTTACAGAGAAAATGATGCCTTTAACATTTAGTGTCAACGAGTATTAGCGACTACACATATAAGCGTCGACTTGGAACCAAATATCATTCTGGTCCATTAATTAGTTGAGAGTATTAGTGACTACATATAAGCGTCGATTTGGAACCAAGTATCATTTTGGTCCATTAATTAGTTAAGAGATTGGGATATCCCTTGACATACCTAGTACTATATATATATATATATATATACACACTCATATACGAAACAGCCTTGTTGCTCCCATCCTTTTCAGAGAAAATGATGCCTTTAACATGTCATTTATAACATTTAATATTAGGGTTAATTTCATTAACATCCATTTAGGTTTGGTCAAATATTACTCTGAAATGACTTTTGAAAATTACTATCACCCATACTACAAATGTTTATTCCGTTTTTCACTCACAACCCAACCGTCACATGCAGAGTTCTGATACCATGTAAATTAGCTACAAAACTAGATTAAAAGACTAAATTATCCTTAAATGTTTTTCAATTTACAATTATATTATATTATATATATATATGGAAAAACTATTGTACAAAACTACCCCCACTAAAATCTACCACCTACTAAAAATTATGAGTATTTATGTAATTTTAAAAACCAACCCACTCATCTCTCACGCACATTTCTCTTTTCCCTTCACATTGTCTGCAAACCCTCAGCAATGGAGGTTGTGGAGATCAGATAACCCTCAGCAGTGGAGGTTGTGGAGATCAGATAACCCAATTGTGAATTAAAAAGAAAAAACCAATTGAGTAAGTAATCTCTCGTACACAAACCAATCAATCATAAACTAATTCAATAAAAGAAAAAATTGCGACCAATAATTAACAAATTTGAAACCATTGCAAACAGAGCCTATCGCGACGTTGTCCCAAATTTGGGCTGTAACGAGCCGAACCCGATGGTTCGAATCGCTAATCGGGTTCTTACCCGAACCCAAAGTCATCTAAGGACACTATAGTAAGTTCTAAGGCCGATACATAATGTACGTGTCATCCCAAAACTTATACAAAACAAATGAAATCACAAATATAAAAGATAATAAAACAGTTCACTAACCCATTCAAACCTATGGAGGAATGTCATCCGCCACTTCCTTCCCGTGACCTGAAAAATATTAAAATGATAGAATGAGCATAAAGCTCAGTAAGAAGCGTCTAAGATACACCTCTTACGACCCTGTGAATCCATACAATGAATAGGATACGAGAGAACGGGATCATATCTCAGGAAAAACAAGCAAAGTAACGATAATAATCAACAAATATATACGCAAGTCGTCTAACCACCAAATATACAATGTATGTCAATGCAATGCCATGCCATACAATGTTGCTCCCCATTTTTGAAATAATACCGTTTCAACTTCCAAACTGTTAGTGTAATCCGACCCAAGACACCTCCAAGGCATTACGAATGGAGGGTTGGCTAACTATCCACGACCACAAGGCACCTCCAAGACGTCACATCCGGTTTAGTTAGCTCAACCATATTCCCTTCTAGACCACATTAATATCACGGACCACTAGGCACCTCCTAGGTGTCCGATTTTCACAAACACTTTCAAAAATATTTCCCCAAAACAATTTTATTGGTTTTAAAAAAAATACTTTTTCCCTTTTTCTTTCCCAATGGATATATAAATGCTTCATGCTTCACAATTTACCATAATCTTCACATCATCAAACCTTAACAACATTTCATAGTAAAGAAGAATTTTCTCATGAATTTATAGCATGCTTTAATTCAACAAAATTTCTACAATTATACATATTAAATAAGAACATAATCACAAAAGCATACTTTTCATATCTAATCAACAAATCATATACACATATTATTTACACATAACACACATAGAGATACACATCATATATCTAGCATCATGGCAATTTCTCAAGAAAATTTACAATAAATTACATACATTCCATCTACATCATGATCACATTATTATGGGAAATCCTAACATTTATTTTCACAATTTCAACATCACTTTTCTTAACAATTAAAAATCATGGGGCATCTAAAATGTCAATATTAAACATGTATCTTCACCACTAAGTATATAATCATAATCATTGGTTCAATTAACACATATAATACATCAATCACCTTAATTACATATAACCACAACAACATAGGCAAAATTGTTAAAATCATCCATGCTTAGAATCAAATTAAAGGGGAAAACTCATAAAAGATCAAAAAAAACATGAATTAGAGCATCTCTACCTCACTTAGATGCAAAAACCCTCAAATAGGTCCAAAAATTTGAAATCCCTGGAGTGCACCAAATGAGAAATTGCTTATATCAACGTGTAGATCTCGCCATGCTCTCCGATTTGCCGTAAATGACACCCAAAAATTCTAAGTGGTTATAGATTAATTGAAGTTTGAAGTTTGATTGAGAAAAGAAAAGAAAAATGCAAAGAAATACGTGAGAGAGAAAGAACTAGCTGTGGAGAGAGAAAAATGAGACCAAAAATGTGGTCTCATTGCCTTAAGTGCACTAATGGTGGGTCCCCCTACATTTTTAACTTTTCTAAATTTCTTTTCCACCACACATATATTCATATGTAAATAAATTACAAACATTACAATCTATCCTCCTTAAAAGATTTCGTCCTCAAAATCTACCCTCCTTAAAAGAAAGAGACCCACAACCATATACCTTCCCGAGAAACACCTCACCAAACCGTAGAGCTAAGAACTCAACAACCTTGTTGCCATTGACACCCGATGCCAATATGCAATCAAACCCTATCGTCAGAAAAACCCAATGCTCACCACCCTATAAGGGTACTCACAACATCACCCACAACATCATACACAAAACCTGCTGGATTTTGCACTCGACTTAAAACCAACATTGATCTCCTTTACACAGCTATACAAGGCTTCGGAGTCGAAAGAAAAACGATCACAAGACCCTTGAACATGACAATATCCTATCTCAGCCCATCCTTTAAAGGACACACAAAATCGCAAACAAGGAACCCCGTTCATTACATAATCAAGCTCAAACTCAATCTACACGTCCCTATCAGACCAAACACTCGCCACTTAACACACAGCTACACCACCACATATCGGTACAAGCAACCACCAACCGCACCATCTGGCAATCATTATACTTAACAACCTCAAGATAGCTAAAGAATGAATCTCCTAACAATTATACAATCATGAGTCACTAATCAATAAAATGTATTATCCTGTACCTAGGTCTTAAATCCTTAAAACAAGATCTTCAATAATCAGTGATTGTACCACAAACACTTTATCGGACACTTAGTCTTACCTAGCACACCTCATTACCCGAGACAACCACCTTAATCCACACTATCACACCGACTCAACCAGCGATATCGTACTCTCACTATTCCTGACAAACCAAAACAATCATAGACCTTTGACCTGACATCGTGCTAAAAAGGGATTGATTCAGAAAAAATGATTGGCCAGACCATTCTCATCCTCGATCCAGTCTCAACACAGATGTCGTCCCTATCCTTAGGTCTAAACCTCAAACACATCCCCACACAGTCCATAAAACAACTAAGAGATCCACTCACTATCCACCCATCGTTCCACATAACCTCAACAACTATACAGTCACATATCAGCATGCTAAAAGCAACACGACAATTATTTCTCGATCACACAATCATAACAAGCTAAAAACAACACGACAGCAAACATCATAATCATCGACCAACACTAAAGATCCCTAATTTCCTCAAAACATCCACACTAGGTAAACAACTCATAATATTACTCGATTCAATTCCTACCCCGTCAAAACACACAATACGACTATCTCATGCCTGAATCCTCAAAACCAAGGTCCATCATTCTTACAGTTCTTCAACGCAATCCCATAATCACGCTTTAGCTGCAAAACATTCAAACAATACCAACACTTATCCTCAAGACACTGCTAGAATCAATCACCTCTAAAAACATCCAAATACATAAGTCACATCACATCACCTAATTATCCTCAAGCTGCGATTCACGACACATTTCCTAGCCATCACCGCTAGTACAAAACATCGGAAACACAACCTCTATTCAGCAACCCGTGCCTCACATCCTACTAGTCAAAACCACTCTCAAAACAAACACTACAAAAACCGATGACTTCACCTCCCTCCGTGGGAGTGAGCTGACCCCTTCAATCAGGACCTCAATCGATGAATTCTAACAGCGTAACAAACCGCTCACAAATTCGTCCGCCCATGGACGCACATAACTCCTAGATAGAATACAAGTCTCGCGACAAACGACGTCTTTGCCAGGACTAGAACAAATAGAAAGGGTAACAAACCCCACTCTCACAAGAGACTGACGACTCGCACCTGAATGCACCCGACACCTTGTCACATACTACACACCAACTGTCCAACCATGGACACCCAATCTCACCTGAGATGAACTAAACTCCTTTCACACAAGGAAAAAAACCAAATGGATACCCGTATGGAACTACAAACTCATTTTAGGCGACCTCGCCACTAACGGACCATTATACACTATCAACACAGAATCCTCGCATACGATACCCCGCAATACCCATGCTAACCAAAACCAATCAGATCTTTACCACCCATTTGTCGAGTACTAAGATACAACTCACAACACAACCATCAGACAAGAGCATCAATGCTCACAACATACTAACACTAAAAACAATCACAACCCATTGGACACTGCATCCCGTCACTCCTAATGACAACCCCTATGCCATAAAATAACACTTTATCACCCGTTCCATCACTACCTTCCCAGACGATACTGCCTCGATCATTGTGCACACTTAACTTGTGACCTCAGTCACAACAACCCACTGACTCGTCAAAAGAAAAAAGTGTCTATCTGGCAACATCATCCTCACTAGCTCTAAAGACTAAGCTACTCACCATAACCTCGACTGATGCACAACCCCCATCATCTACCTAAAAACATACAACAAACAACTCATAATCTCCAAACTACCCTCTTATCATACCCCAAACCATTCTGCTCATCAATACTAAACATCATGCCATAACGCTTCTACTACCATCATCCTCGAATGACCACTCAAACCTTTCATCTCACCACATCACCAAACAATTCAACCTATGATACCATCATAACAAAAAAATAAGCATTACTCTCGATACCTTCCACAACAGACACTATTTACCACTAAGAAAGAACCTCCATGCGGCAATGCCATGCCGATAAATTCTCAAAACCAAATGAGCACAAATCTCAGAATGCTCAACACCCAATTATCTCCTTAAAATCATCAACAATGCAATCAATCACTAACGCTCAACCGACCACTTAATCCACTATTTCAAAGGTAATCTACATGCCTAAACAAGAAAACTTCATCCCCCAGATTCAACGTCACAACTTTTCCTCTTCCCCGTTCCTCAGAACCCCTTTGGCCCCGACAAAAGTTAAATGGGACTACCAACTAGACCTACGGGATCACCCTCGTCCCAATCATTTCAATCATCAGTCTACCTCTTCGGATCCTCAAACAACTAGCACTACTTCATACCCCAAATGCAACATAAAATCCAACTCTAGTCCACAGCTTTCAATTTTCAATACCTAGTCCATTTGGTAACACAGTACCTACCATCAATCACTTCACCCGTAAACGACCGAGCACTTCAATGACCTCATACAACCTGCCTTATAACGCAATTCTGCTCTACACAACTAAAACTAACCACTATACACTGCCTCGCGACTCTCTAAATAGTCATGCCAACCCAAAAACCCGCTCATCAACTATGAAATTTCTCATTTTTTTTTTTCATTTTTCCATTTTCGTGAGTTTTTTGAATTTTCTGAATTTGTTTAATTTCAGTACCTCGTTTTACGTGTTACGCGGGCACCGAAGGGCATTTTAGTTATTTCCTCAAGCCACGGGTTCTAGTGATGTATTTTTTTTTAATCATTTTAAGTCATTCAGAAGTGGAGGTGTCATTCAATAAATTTTTCGAGGTTGGAACGATTTTCTGGTTCGGGAACTTCTCCCGGTTTTCTCATTTTAAGTGAGGGGCATTATAGTCATTTCACATGCATATACATATATTTGTATCTATATATTAGAGGTAGATATTTATGGGATGTAGATGGTATTGTGTGGAAAGAGGAGGGGCACAAAGGTAACTTAGCATAAAGTGGTAATCAACCACAAGGTGACATGTGGCACATTATTAACCTTAGAATTAAAGTTGCATAAACCATCACCACCTCCTTTCTCTCCCCCATTTTCGACACACCCATTTCCTCTCTCTCTCTTCACTTTCACTCTCCCTTCCTAGAACCATCTATGTACACATATATGCTTATATAATTTTAAGCCTTGATTTGAGGTGCTTAGAGTGAGATTATGAAAGAGAGGAAGAAGGAAGGTTGGAGAGCTTGGCATGAGCTTCAAGTTAAAACCAATTATTGCTAGGGTTTTGAAGGATTTCGAAAATTTGGAAGCTTAGGGCTTGTTTGGCTTGCTTCAATGAGATAGGGGTTTCTAATCTATGAGTTTCTTGCCCCCTTGTGAATTAATCTTTGTTATTTGTAACTAAACATGCTTAATTTGAGAAGGATTCCTCTAAAATGAATTATTTGACATGTTGTTTTCATGAAAATGTGTACAAGTTGGATTATATAAGATACATGCTTAAATGAAAATTTCCTATGGTTATTGTGTTGTTTGATATGCTAGATTGGGTTGATTTTGTTTTAGGATGACTAAACCTTGTAATTTGAACATATGTGTGTGTGTTTAATTTATGTTATGTGTGGAAAGCATGTCCTATATGTTAATTTTCCTCGCCGATAATATTGTTAACTTTGCTAAAATTATTGTATGGAAGCATGTTATGTATTCTTAGAAAACTCTTGTTAGGTGTAATGTGAGATTAAATTGTGAACTTGTTGTGAAATGATGAATCTCATGGCATGTAGCACTCATGCATAGCACTGGGAAGAAAATGGGATCAAGTGTTTTGAAAAGAAAAGGGGAATTTTTGGGATGAAGTTTTTATTGAAATGTTTTTATGAAAAACCCAGTCGCCGCGGAGTCACCAAAAGGCCGGAAGGTTAATGTAACCTAGAGGGAGCTAGGGAGATTTCCCTAGCGTGGTTAAGCTATCTGAGCCCCATAATGACGCTACGGAGGTACCAACGGTCAGGGACAGTAGCCAATATTTCTCTCGGCACTGAGAGGGTACCAAAGGGGGTTACATTAACAGTTTGAAAAGTGACAGATTTGAATGTTGAAAATGGGGAGCGACATCGGCATGCATTGCATTTACATTACATCGTATTTTTTATGTTGAGATTGGATATGATGTTGTATTTTCCCAACATGGTAGATACCACTTCCCATTATTCTATTCTTTGTTTGGATTCACGGGGACACAAAAGGTATGTCTTAGGCACCACCTACTGAGCAAATTGCCCACCCCATTATTTAACATTTTTCAGGACCCGGAAAAGAAGTAGTGGATGCCGACCTTCCACAAGCATGAGAAAAGAACTTGAAGTGTGTTTTAGCAATTTTTTTGTATACTTGTGCCATCACTTTTGTAAATCAACATTTTGATGTATATTGAAAGTATTTTTACATGGCCTTGTAAATTTAACTATGAGCCTATGACCTATTTGATGTAAATTTGGAATAAAAGTGTAAAGACCTTGTATTAAATTCTTATTGCATGGAAAAATGTTGATACATTCCATCAACTTATTAATGTGAGTGATCATGGCATGTAGAGCGTTATTCTTCATTGTGTTGGGACAGATTTTGAATTTGGATTAAGGTCACCAATGGACCATAGGAGTGCCTAAGTGCACAAATTCATGATTTCAGACTTCCAAGGCATTTTTTTTAGTTTCTGGACTTGGGGAACCGGTAGCACATTTGGGAACCGGTTCAAGGGGTTCTTGGACCACATTTTGAACATTCTGTCCATGGGGAACCGGTAGCAAAATTGGGAACCGGTTCCCGGCCTCCAGTGCATCTTTTTGCTTCCACAGTTTATCAGCTTTGATCGCTAAACTTTGGATGGTTATAACTTCTTCGTTCGGAACCCAATAGGGTCATTCTTGAGCCCATTTTCAAGGATTTTAAGTTAGCTTTCCAATGAGACCAATCCCATCCACAAATTCCACTCATGTAGAGAGTTATGGTCATTTTAGTGGAGTAGTGTCGGATTTCCCTTAAACCAGGTAAGGGTGCTTTTTGGGAAAACATACCTAGTGACCGTAGAACCTCATCAATCATCATGGAATGTCTAAAATAATTGTTTTAAAGTTCATTTGACTAGTTAAAGGTCTTATTATCCTCTCACACTATAAAATGACCAATTTGCCCCTAGTGTGTCCTCGGGTTTGGTTAAGGTTCCGGACCCCCGTTTTGGGTCGTTACATCAACTGAGCCATGCAATCAACTCACCGGAGCCAATTACCCGCGATGCACTCCTGTAATTTTCAAAATGGAAAATCACCTCTCAACCAACTGTAACTAACACACTTTCTTAAACCGCACCAGAACACCCGCAATAGACATCTATAACCCATAGACTGCATTCATGACTCAAATAACTTCTATCACACCTACCACGACCGGTTCGAAAAGAACCTCCGCACCAAACTGTGACCCAAGTCACAAACACTAACCTCCTAAGGTCATACATTTCTCCCTCGAAACCTTCACTCGTGCACCTGACCTCCACGGTCACAAGAACCCATCCACCGATACATGAAACTCACACACAACAAAGACACCATGCCATGAAATATGAACCCGTTCTAAAGTCTTGCCCTAAGCACTGCACAAAATGTAACAAGAAAATCAGGATAACTACACATTGAATAGCTTAATTCACGAGCTAGAAGTCAACACCTATTGTTCGATAAGAATCAGTACCCAACAATCCTAAAGCAACCGAGCTCCTCTCCTACTTAGGTCAAAACTTACATAACCCTCAATGCCGTGACAAGTACTCTACCGTACTAGCAACCAACCCAATGCTCAACCGCATAAACGTATATGAATATAGATATATACGTATACAAAATGAATGAAACTCACAATACGATACGAAACATGCTTGCATATATTAGGCTCATTACTTGTCACATTAGCATAAAAGAAAATTATATTAACCGTGCCTACTGCTTGCCACCGTCATGTATCACATAATTTCCACTTTATCATGTGTAACATGCTTTGAAATACTTTCACATTTCATTTACATATAACGGCAATTTAAACACGTAAGCACTTAGTAAATAGGCATGCCTTCAAAATTGTAAACATATAAACAATTAAGCAAGTAAACATGCTTCTCAGGTAATAAACACTTTAACACATAAGCACATAAACAATGCAATCCACCTTCCACACAACCCTAGGTAGGCCTCTACCCGTCGTCCTACTGGTTTTCGAACCATTGCTCTAATACCAAATTTGTAACGACCCAAACCCGAGGGTTCGAATCGCTAACCGGGTTCTTACTCGAACCCGAGGTCATCTAATGGCACTATGTTAAGTTCTAAGGCCGATACATAATGTACGTGTCATCCTAAAACATATACAAAAGAAATGAAATCACAAATATAAAAGATAATAAAATAGTCCACTAACCCATTCAAACCTATGGAGGAACGTCGTCCACCACTTCCTTCCCGTGACCTGAAAAATGTTGAAATGATGGGGTGAGCATAAAACTCAGTAGGAAGCGTCTAAGACACACCTCTTACGACCCCGTAAATCTATACAATGAATAGGATACGAGAGAATGGGATCATATCTCGGGAAAAACAAACAAAGTAACGATAATAATCAACAAATACATACGCAAATCGTCTGACCACCAAATATACAATGTATGCCAATGCAATGCCATGCCATGCAATGTTGCTTCCCATTTTCAAAATAATACTGTTTCAACTATCAAACCGTTAGTGTAATCCGACCCAAAGCACCTCCAAGGCGTCACGAATGGAGGGTTGACTAACTATTCACAACCACAAGGCACCTCTAAGGCGTTACATCCGGTCTAGTTAGCTCAACCATACTCCCTTCTAGACCACACTAATATCATTGACCTCTAGGCGCCTCCTAGGCGTCCAGTTTTCACAAACACTTTAAAAAACGTTTCCCCAAAACAATTTCATTAGTTTTAAAAAGAATACTTTTCCCATTTTTCTTTCCCAATGGATGCATGAATGCGTCATGCTTCATAATTTACCATAATCTTCACATCGTCAAACCTTAACAACATTTCATACTAAAGAAGAATTTTCTCATGAATTTATAATATGCTTTAAGTCAACAAAATTTCTACAATTACACATATTAAAGAAGGACATAATCACAAAAGCATACTTTCCATATCCAATTAACAAATCATATACAGATATATTATTTACACATAACACACATAGAGATACACATCATATATCTAGTATCATGGCAATTTCTCAAGAAAAATTTACAATAAATTACATACATTCCATCTACATTATGATCACATTATTAAGGGAAATCCTAACATTTATTTTCACAATTTCAACATCACTTTTCTTAACAATTAAAAATCATGGGGCATCTAAAATATCAATACTAAGCATTTATCTTTACCACCAAGTATATAATCATAATTATTGGTTCAAATAACACATATAATACATTCATCACCTTAATTATATACAACCACAACAACATAGGCAAAATTGCTAAAATCAACCATGCTTAGAATCAAATTAAAGGGAAAAACTTACAAAAGATCAAAGAAAACATGAATTAGAGCACCCCTACCTTATTTAGATGCAAAAACCCCCAAATGAGTCCAAAATTAGAAATCTCTAGAGTGCACCAAATGAGAAATTGCTTATATCAACGTGTAGATCTCGCCGTGCTCTCCGATTTGCCGCAAACGGCACCCAAAAATTCCAAGTGGTTAGAGATTAATTCAAATTTGAAGTTTGATTGAGAAAAGAAAAGAAAAATGCAAAGAAATAGGTGAAAGAGAGAGCTAGCTCGGGAGAGAAAAATTAGACTAAAAATGTGGTCTCATTGCCTTAAGTGCACTAATGGTGAGTCACCCTACATTTTTTACTTTTCTAAATTTCTTTTCCACCACACATATATTCATATGTAAATAAATTACAAACATTACATGGGCCGTCTGAAATTCCACTCCGCTCGTGGCCTTGGAATGCGAGCATAACGTGACAAGAGATTCCTTTAACCGGCGATGTCCCAAATCTGGGCCTGACCTCCTCTCCTTCTTCATGTGAATCCATATATATATATGTGTGTGTATGTGTGTGTGTGTGTGTGACTATGCGTATGTATATATAGATAAAGGAGAGGTTGTGGATCAGAGATCAAACAGCAAGGAATGACGTCGCGAAGAGAGAAGAGGGTGATGCCGTCACCGTCGAGGATCTGATACCAGAGGTCTGAGGTGGCGGTCGAGAAGAGATGTCGTTCGATCACAACCCCTAGGTTTGGTAGTGGCAGATGGTTGTTTGTGGTTGAGAGAGAGGGAAATTTTGGCTGTCTGTCGGGGTTGGGATGGTAGTGGTAGCAACGTCAGTGTAGGGGGTGGTGGTGGCTTCGTCGACTGCGATTTTGACAGTGTCGATGTCGATTTCGGTTTTTGTTTGTGGGAATGATTGTTTCAAATATAACCTAGTCGGAATCGTTGCTGGTCTTCATCATCTTTGAAGTAGTTCCGTCACCGTCGTCGTTGCCGTCGTTGTTGTTGCTGGTGCAAGGCCACCGAGCCTATTTGTATGTATGTGTATATATATATATATATATATATATATATATATATCAGAGAAACTGTTGGGAGCAATTTTGTCTTTTTAAATTTGTTGATATTTTAGTTTAAAATAAATTTTAAAAATAAGAGTAGATTTGTCTTTTCGCGTGTTTTTAAAGGTGTTAGTGACGGAAAAGTAAAATTGAACCTAAGTGGTAGTAATTTTCGAAGGTTGTTTCAGAGTGATATTTAGCCAAACTTAAGGGGGTGTCAGTAAAATTAACCCTTAATATTAATGACTATATGTCTCATGTGAGCACCGACGTGAACCAAATTCGAACCAAGTATCATTTTGGTCCATTAATTAGTTGAAAGATTGGGACATCCCTTGACATACCTAGTACTAGTATGTTAAAGAAATTATTTAATTTCATATTTTCTTTAATATTATTCACACCTACTTACAAGAGAACCTTTCTTTCTTGACCTAAGAAGATAAGTCTTTGTGGTGGATCCTCTGCGACACCATTCTTTTGTTGACCCAAAAAGAAGTCTTTCTGATGGTTTAAAAAATTAAAAGTAAATGGTTAATGGTAATTGCAGAATTTAATATATATATATATATATATATATATATATATACACACATCAAAGTTTTAGGTTAAAATAAGTGTTATGTTTTTTTTAATCTGTCTTAAAATAATAGTTCATTTTTTAAAAAAAAATAATATATTTTACATCTTTTCATAAATATCCTTTGAGTTTAAATTTTTAAATTTAAATATTTAAAATTTAAAAAGATAAATTAATAATTTTTCAGACAAACAATACATCCTTATATATCTCTTTTAAAATTACTACTCGTAAACGAGATTTAGATTGGGACACAGGTGTAGTATTTTCCAAGATTTAGAAAGCCCCACCTGGCTTCTTTATTATGCACCAACTTCTGAGATCCTTCTTTGTTAGGTCGTTGACTACAAAAGAAAAGTCTTTGGCTTTCTAATGCTTTGAAAACATATTATTTATTAATGATAATTATATTGTTCAACTTAAAAGTTCTCATTTGAAGCTACACAATTTAGAATAGTACAAAACAACCAAACAAAAACCCTTGTTTTGGACATCTCTAATTATAGACAATAAACAAAGATCATTGTGAGAGTTCTTTTCCCATAAATACATAAAATAAAAATTGATGCATAAAATTGTTGATATTTATTAGTTGGGTTTATTGAATTTACTGGATAGTAAATTAGAGAATTCTACTCTTCAGGTTGATAAGCTATAGGGAATTAGGGATTATAGAATATACTCTTAAATTGATAAATTGAAGAAATCTTTCGCTTTAGTAGACAATCAGGAGAGAGAGAACCCACATATTCACTCAAAAGTTCCACATTCTCACTTAGTGATTTTGTTCCTCTCGATAGGGTAAAAAAAATGGATTTTGTTCCTCTCCACGGAAATTCTTCAAATATTTTGGACTACAATACGGTATGACATGATCCGGACACGACAAAACATCAAATATTGAAAAAAATAAAACAAAACATGCTAAGAGTCCGTCAATAAGATAATAATATAAATTATATGTTTAAAAAATTCATTATGCCCAAATGGATGGTGTTTTTGTTTTCTAAAGCTTTATTAAGTTTTTCTACTAACCCATAAAAGTTTTTTTATTTTTAAGTTAGGAGTTAGTTGTTAGAGGGAAGGAAAAAGGTGCAAGGTTTAAACACCGACTCCTAAATACCAGAAACATCCCAACTAGTCGGACAATACATACGGGAAACATCCCAACTACTCGGACAATAGGATACTTGCTACTTTAGTAATTCACTTTCACCATTGATGTCCTTGTATAGTTTCCTCTCTAATAATGTTGCTGCATTCACTTCTTAACTACTTTCCAACATAAGAAAGTAGAGAAATATAAATCATTATAAATAATGTGTAGTCACATTCTGAAAGGTACTTCATAGTTGTAATATAGGTACCCTCCATTAATGTTCTGGATCCTAGTACACAGTGGAACCTAATCTAACTCAAGAAATATAGGTCTCAAATGTATGGGGTCAATAAAATGGAGACAGTTACCTTCCGAAAAAGAAAAAAAAAATGGAGACAGTTTAAGTTTTTATTTTATTATTACTATTATTTTTTTTATCAAAATAGCTGAACTGGTATGAAAGGTTAAATCATAGTGACAAACATTCCTAGATTAAGAAACTATTAAGAAGAAATAATGATACTTATTTATTTATTTATTTTTCCTGACAAACTAGGGGAATGGGGACTCGAACACGGTCACACTTTTTCAAAGAGCTAGACGCTCTAGCAACTAGGCCACTGAATAATACCCAAAAATTATTCCACTGCCTGGATTTGACACTTATTTCACTAATTTCTAAATATGAGAAGCATACAAGGGTCAAAAAGCTATTATAGGCTGTAAAAGTAAAATGTAAAGAAAATGATGTATGTTATAATTGAAGTACTTCTATGTATGTATATAAAGTATTCAATTTTTATTTTCTTTTTACCAAACTGAACAATCAGTCAATGAAAGTGCACTGGCAACAGTTTTGCAAATAAATAAATAACTTTGAAATGTCTGTCTGAACTACTTGTACTAGTCAAGTTGCTAAATATTTTAAAGCAAGTGGTATCAAATTCATTTTACAGTTAAGAGATCCCTTAGTGAGAAAAAGAATTAAAAAGATACCTGCTTTTTGTTAATTATGAACCCATTTCTAATACATATAGAAGCATACAAATGCTTTGCCATCCATAAAAAACCATAGAGAGGTAGTATTTTATCCTCTAAGAGTTCAGAGGTAGAAAAGAACACATACAGAGTGCAAGAGATGTCAGGGGATGCTGTCTATTTTCTAATGAATAAACTTGAAATTTGGCTAGAGGCAGAATGGAACTTGCCAGCGAAAATTAACATGGGGGTCCAAAGCTTGAGAGGTGAACTCAAAACCATTGGCGCACTTCTGGAGGATGCTGATACAAAAAGAGAGCACAATCACCTAGTCAGTGTCTGGCTTCAACAAGTCCGAGATGGAGCTTATGACATTGAAGATGTTCTTGATATTTTTACGTTTCACATGGCTCAACAGTATATTAGCCACGGCCTGCAGCCCCTCACCAAATGGAGAGCACGCCACTCCATCAGTGAACTAATTGATGAAATTAACACGAAACTCAACAGCATCAAAGAGACAAGGGAGAGATATCATAACATCCGTTCCCCCCAAGCCTCAAGTCAAACTACTGGAAACGACACGTACCTTCATCCAAGAATGGCTTCTCTGTTTGCTGAAGACACTGATATTTTGGGGATTGAAGAACCTAGGAAGAAACTGGTTTCTTGGGCACTAGGAGGGAGGCATAGTCTCGAGGTGATGTTTGTAGTTGGGATGGGAGGATCGGGCAAAACAACTCTTGTTAAGAAAGTGTACGAGAGGGTGAAGGATGAAGAATTTGAGTGCCATGCTTGGATCACTGCTTCAAAGTCAAGAAAGAAACGGGAGATCTTATGGAGGATGTTCAATGAATTCTGCAATCCAATGGTTGAGCAAACTCCCCAGAGTTTCTCCAACGTCGAGGTTGACCTGGTTGACCTAACGAACAAACTAAGGGAGCATCTGCAAAACAAAAGGTATGTTGTAGTTTTTGATGATTTGTGGATTAAAGATGTTTGGGAAACCATTAAATTTGCATTACCTGGAGGTAATCACAGTAGAATAATTGTCACTACGCGAAGAGGCGATATAGCTTGTTCATGTAGAGATGACTCTACTGCTGTCTATAATATCCAGCCTCTTCCTATGGAAAAGGCTCAAACACTCTTTTGCAAGAAGGCTTTCCCAGGAAGGGGCATATGTCCTTCAGGGTTGGAGGACTGGTCCCAAAGAATCTTAACAAAATGCGAAGGATTGCCACTTGCAATCATTGAACTAGGTCAAATTCTGTCAAATAAAGAGAAATCTGAATCTGTATGGAAAAGATTGCTTGAAAGCCTTGGATCAGAGTTGAGCAGAAATGGCCGCCTTTCAAATACCATGAGAGTACTATCTCTAAGTTACAGTGACTTGCCGTACCATCTCAAGTATTGTTTTCTATACTTGAGCATTTTTCCAGAGAATGATTATCCAGTTAGGTGCACAGTATTGATTCGGCTGTGGATAGCAGAGGGTTTTATAAGAGAACAAACAGGCAAAGAACTTGAAGACATTGGAGAGGAGTATCTAAAAGAACTCACCGACAGGAATCTGATACAAAGTGAATTGGATTTTGATGGGAGGCCAAAAACTTGTCGGGTACATAATCTCATGCATAAGATTACTCTCTCAAAGTCAAGAGAGGAGAATTTTTGCAATGTTTTTTCAGAATCACAGAGAAACATAGGTGACAGGAACCGTCGATTATCTATCCAAAGCGGTGGATTCAACATGTTGCATAGGAACTTTAATTGTGTTCGCACACTTTTTAAGTTCGGTGTACCCTACAGCTCCATTCCAGAATCCTCTTCAAGCGTGAAATTATTGAGAGTTCTGCATCTGGAAGGTGCACCATTGGAGGAATTTCCTTCGGAAATTTTGGAGTTACTGCTCTTGAAGTATCTGTGTTTGAGAAATACCAATATCAAAAGCGTTCCCAAGTCTCTAGGGAATCTTAGGTACCTAGAGACCTTGGATCTTAAGCAAACTAGAGTTACAAAGCTGCACAAAAATGTACTCAAACTTGAGAAACTTCGGCATTTGCTTGTTTATCGCTATGACATAGAACATTATACCTCTTTTGATTGTGTTAAAGGATTCGAGGTATCAGCAAAGATCAAGTCACCAAACTTGCAGAAGTTATCATTCATAAAGGCAGATAAGCATCACAAAGTGATTCACGGACTACGAAACCTGACACAACTAAGAAAGTTGGGGATCATTGATCTTCCAGGAGAAGATGGGTCAAAATTGTGCGAGTCAATTGAACAGCTGCGAAAACTCCAATCCTTGAATGTAACATCAATACGAAAGGATGAAGTTGTAGATCTACAAGCAATCACCAATCCTCCACCACTTCTTCGACGCCTGTATCTGAAAGGACGATTAGAAAGGTTACCAATTTGGATTTCCAGACTTCATGACCTGGTAAGGATACGTCTTAAGTGGTCCAAGTTAACACACTACAATAACCCCATTAATATCCTTCAACATCTTCCTAATCTATTGGAGCTCCATCTGCTCGATGCCTATACTGGAAACCAGTTAGATTTCACTGCCAGAAAATTTCGGACTCTTAAGATCTTGGAACTTGAGCAATTGGAACAATTGACAAATGTCAGAATGGAAGGGAATACCTTACCTCGCCTCCAAAAGCTGATTATAAGGCAGTGCAGTAACCTGCAGCAGATTCCAGAGGGTATTAAACACCTCACTCGCCTCAAAGAGCTTCACTTGTACGATATGCCCAACAGATTTGTGGCCCCACTCAAGAATGGTGGAACATTGAGTCATCTGGTTTGCCATATCCCAAACATCCAATGTTATTACCTCGCGAGGAATTGGGCGCCAGAAGATCTCAATCTCATGGCTAATCCTATTTGATTCATAGTCCGACTCTATGATGGGAGCACATACACAGTAATCAGGTCAGCATAACCACTATCAAGTTAGGTACCTTGTAATTCCATCATTTTTGCTTCATCAAAATAAGATGTATTGAATTATGATGTACATTTTTTTAAAGGAAACTACAATCTGAAACACATCTAATATCTGTTTTAATATTGCTTATGAAATTTGACAGGGTAAGGATTCAAGCAATGGCTGTTTTTATATCAAAGTAAGTCTTATCCTCTTCACAAACTCGGTGCTTAGTTTGATTAACCTTTTTTATTCCACAGGGTGTAGTGAGAAAAAAGCAAAAGGTAGGTATTCTCCATTGTAGATGATGTGATCTATCTTTTATTCAGACTACTAATGAGTTGCGTAATAATCATGCCAGGTGATGAGGCAAAGATGGGTGTGATGTGCTTTCATAGAACTGAGATGACGCCAATAATTCAGAAAACATGGACAACAGGTAAATGAAAAGTTGTGGCACCATTCAGTGATGTAGAAGATCTAGCTAATAACGATTACATATAATTTCATTGTTGAACTTCTTAAGTTTATTGCATTTGGGTTACGAAGGACTGTAACAGATTTGGGTTTGGAGTTCTCTTTCTTCCTTGGTAAGCGGTTGGGAGTCTTTATTGTGTAAACTGATTGTTCATTTTGGATGATGCATTGATCAAAGTTATTTTCATCAAAAGCATAATTATATGTTTCTTTCTTTCTTTTTCTTTTATTTTATTTTTTTATTTTTTTTATTTTTTTTATGGATTTTATTATCCTAATTCAATTACTTCGTTATTCGTTTAACTACTATAGAGATAACAGTATATAGATTTTAAATTTTCTGTATTACTAAAAATGTTTACCCTTCTAAAGGCAAAAAAAATAAGTTTCCAAAGAAGTTTATTATTTTTGTAGTGAGCTTGTATCATTAAAAAAAATGGTTTCTAGATATGCCATTGTCTAAGTGTAACCTTTTGAGCATCCCAATTTGAGCAAATTTTTATATTGTTCCATTGGAACTTTGTAGGGAAGCTGGCATTAGTAATCCTATTAACTAATTGTCAACCCATTGTTTCTTGATGAGCCTACTCGTTTAAAGACGAGACTCTTTTTTAGGTGTGTTCAATCAAAAATCCTAAAGAATTAGATCCATGGTTGCACAACCTTCAAAAACAAACCCAACCCAGATGGAGGGAAAGGTATACGGGAACCGTTTTCCACCAAGAAGACCCTATTGTCATTTGTTACCACATTTCCGCAAGAGGAGTAAACCAAACACCATTGTCCTCATAAGCAGCCATCACAATTGCTTGCAATGCCTCGGATTTATGCCATCAAGTCTCAAATCAAATTCAAATGCGTCTCCAAACACCAGTTTTCTCTCATCGCCAAGTCCCATTTACACCCAAATACGAACACTCTTATCATCTTTTTAACAAAAATCCATCTCTTGTTTACACCAAGAAGTCGAAGCCTCCAAACCATAGATTTTCCCCATCTCTCCCTGTCTGACATAAAACAGACCATGGCGGATCTTTTCAAAGCATCCTAGCACATTCAAACATCACCCTTCTCCATTACCCATCAAATGTCTTGCTCTCCTCATTATCATCATCCTTTGTCTTCTTCACATTCAGCCTCTGTGCCTCCACAACTCTCTTGCCCCTCTCGGTTTTACTTCATTTAGAGCATGAATTTCTCCATATTTTTGCCAAAACTTCATTTAGTCTGGAATTTTTAGAAGTTTCTTTATCATACATGTTTTTGATGTTGTATTTGTCTACTTTATATGTTAACTCGATAATGCGTAAACTATACTTGTGTACAAAAAAATATAAACAAAATATATGTATAGATATATATTGGTTTTACTTTATGTACAAAATTTAAAAAATGATTTTTGCTTAATGATTAAGATCTTAATAATTCAGTAACTATTGGATTTTCAGTTTTCTTTAAGCTGCTTATTCAAAGATTCAAGTGTTTTGCTTGAATTAACCGGACAATTAATTTGTCTAGCAAAATTTCTTGAAATTTAATAGATTTTTCTTAATTATTATAATATCATTGTCTTTTGTGTACTTCAATTGGCTTTATTCATTTTTCTAAAATTTCTTATTTCAAAATTTTCTAAACTTCTTGGTTTTATAGGGTGTCTTGCTATATCACGGAGATACATATAAACACACTCTCTCTCTCTCTCACACACACACACAAATGTGAACAAGACAAATAATAAAACAAATTAACTATAGAAATAGAAAGGAGACGAAAATTTAATAAAAATCCAACAATATAAAAACTAACCTTATACTGTAAAAGGTCTTCATGAGAACAATTCTTTATGCCAATGAGACCTTGAGCAGCTATTAGGGCTTCGGCTTCTTCAATTAGTCGTCGACAGAGAGCGCTTGCACAAACAATTTGGTCTGAAAAGCAAAATTAGTTTACTATATATAGATATATACTCCTATAATATTATCTACACCAAGCATGACCTTTGGATATGATTAAATTATTATATTTTTTTGGTAATTAATTTTTTTTAGTAAAATTTTTAATCACAACTGAACAAGAGATGATTACGGGGTATGCGTTTTGTTTGTTGTGTTTTTGTTTTTATTTTGTTATTTGTTTTGTTTTTGTTTTTATTTTTATTTGTATGTAGTGCATTGTGAATAGTAATGAAATTTCATTTTTATTAGGTTCGGGTAATAAAGTAATTTTTTTTTAAAAAAAAAACTCTTAAATGATATTTTTAAATTAATTATTATATTTTTCAAACTTGTAATATTTTTTTACCCAATATGGTTTTATATTTTTGTTTTTAAAATTTTTGAAACAAATGGACGTTACCAAACATGCTTCCGATTACTATTCAAAACACTTTACAACAAATTTTGTTTCGTTTTGTTTTGTATTAAAATGAAACGCTAAAAATAAAATGCATACCAAACACGCCCGTATTTATAAATTTTTGTATGGACATAGACAACTTCCAACTTATATGAAAAGGGTTGAGTCCTCTCCCATGTCTTTTTGTTTTTTTTTTTTTTTTTTGTTTAATCAGAAGGTCTATCCCACGTCTTTTTGACAAGTTTTGTGATTTTAAATTTGTTTGGTATGTGTTTTTATTTTATATTTTTTGTTTTGGATCCGGTAGTGTAGCATTTTTCTTGGGCTCAATATTTTGGTAAATAATGATTTATTTTATATGGTACTAAAATGCTAAATAAATAGTGTCCCAAAGTCAAAACACCAATTTAATACTTTTACATATTTTCTTATTATAGCAATGAAAACAGAAACACAAAGGTTTCTCATCACTAAACAGACGCTAATGCAATATTCTAAATCAATAATAACTAACACAACAACTTTAAATACTTAACGCAATAACTTTAAACTTTAAATTGACAATGTAATAATTATGTAAAAACCTTAAATTATTGATTTATTTGTGGTTTCAATATTAAATTCATGAATTTTTTAGAAAAAAATTTGATGAAGAATTCACAGTTGGTGGAAGACATGCACTTTATTTTTGTTAAGACAACTATAAAATTGGCATTTGGATATATACAATACAGTCCTTAAGCAACTTCTTTGTTCAGTTATTTCTTCCTCTTCTAGTTCATAGGCAAACAAAATTTTAAAAAATTTTGTTTGCTCGAATCGTATTGGACCTATTGGTAATATATGCTGTTTTGATGTTTATGCATTTGCTTCATAATTACGGTTTACATGTATTAGAGGCCAGAAATCCAAGCCCAGGTAGATATATGGTTTTACTATTCGGGCCAGCCCGGCCCATTTTAACCTTTTGTCCGATGTTTATGGTTGGCAATGAATTCCGAAACTTAAATTCAATTTAATAATTATGCGGCCCAACACATTTGGGACCTGTTACCCGTGTCAGAATGTGTATAAAAAACTCCTAAATTTTGAAAATGTGTGTAAATTGTCATATGACCGTCAATTTTTATAAAAATTTTTTTATTAAAACCCCAAAACAACCTCAATAATCAGTTTTTTATGAAATTAATATATATATATATATATATATATATATATAAAAATAATGATATTCAAAAGGAATATCGTTAAAATTAGTTCTCTATCACACATATATATCTATGTTTATGTACATATATTCAAATACGTTGCACCCATCTTTTTTGATAAAAAGGGATGGTTTTGAAATAATTACATTCGCATGAATACTACATGGTCTTACATAGCGCACAACACCATGTTGTAGGTGTGCGTTCAATACAATTAAATTTAATTTTAACATGTTATTTCAAATAATGTGTGAAATTAGGGCGCAATTCCTCTGCTATGAGCTTTCTATGCGGTCCCCTATTGTGAGTTTTAAGTAGCTTATATTTTGCCACATCATTCTTCATTTAATAGCTCTTAAGGCAAAGTTTGAGTGGAATTGAGACAGCGTTTGGATCCTTCTTCACCACCATTTATAAGTATCTTCACACACAAAATAAGTTATGTATATAATACAGACTAAGTACTGTCATATACAAATGTAACTCAATTCAACATATTATGTTTGGCAATTACACCACCATTTATAAATAACATTTTGCCACCATTTATAAGTATCTTCACCCTTAAATTAAGGTATGCACATAAATGGAGATATTACTTTTAGAATCCTGTGATGTTACTTTTTAGATCATGTAATGTTACTTATAAATAGTGGTGAAAAGTTACTTATAAATGGTGGTGTATCTTCACCCTTAAATTCAGGTATGCACATAAATGGTGATGTTACTTTTAGACTCCTGTGATGTTACTTTTTAAATCATGTGATGTTACTTATAAATTGTGGTAAAATGTTACTTATAAATAATGGTGTAATTGCCAAACGCGGACTTAGTGTCTGTTTTATGAAGAAATACGTGGCCAAACCAATGCCACAAGACAGTGGACAGCAAAAGACTGCAAGAATAATTACGGCAGGTGATTCGCGCCCCTAACAGAGAACTAGTTATAAGACGTGTCCCATTTGAACCGAATTCCGACTACACACCTACCTCGAGGACCTTTCTTTCTTGACCTAAGATGTTAAGTCTTTGTCCACACCATTCTTTGGTTGACCAAAAAAGAAGTCTTTCTGAGAACCTCATTCTTTAGTTCTACTTTTTAAAACTATTTAATCGAAGTTTAAAAACAAAAGAGAAAAGAAAATGTATATATAAAAATAAATAAATAAATAACAATAACAATAACAATAATAATAATAATAATAATAAATAAATAAATAAATAAATAAATAAATAAATAAAACATACTCAGTTGATGAAAACTCGTGTGGAACCTCATTTTACTATATTATTTTCTTTTAGGGAGGTAATTAACCACATCCCATTTAAGCACTCCTACACTATATTTTTCAATATATATATATATATATATATATATATCCATCAGAATGGAGTGTGTGCAATAATTGACTTTTCAAGAATAATTATATCATTTCATATATTTTTTAAAAAGTAAATGTAATACAAAAGAGATAAGGATCACAAAATACACACTTTAAAGTTTGTAGGGGTTCTTTTTTACTAGGTAAAAAAACAGCAATAAAATAGAGATATCAAGAATACAAATACGAAGGAAAACAGAGGAGATACTCAGTGCAGGAGGAGGAGGAGAAGACCAACTATCAAGATCAAGATGGTGGTAGGGCAAGTATACAATATTTCATGACAGCTTTTCTTTCTTTCGGGGGTTTGTTCTTTCTTCATAGGACAGTGCCATTTATAGATTTGGATTCCATTGGTTATTATCCAATGGTTCCTTCTATGCATGGTTCCTCGCATGCATCACCCCCAATCCGGATTATGTAAGTAATCCTGAAGATTTAGGGGTCTGAAGGGTTTAATCCTTTCCTCGAGCCTTGTCCCATGTTGCCATGTCACTTCTCCCCTAATCAGGGGCATTAAATGTTACTTGGTCGTCGGTTGGTCAAGCCTGACATAGCATTAGTTGTGATTTTAAGGTTTGCTGTCACGACGTGTAAAATCCCATCATCTTGTTAATTGGGCCTTGCCGAGAGCAAAGGCACCTCTTGACTTCTCATCCACCAATCCAAGATTCTCCTAAGTTTCCCAAACATGGATTCCTATAACACGAAGATCCTACCTTTATCTCGTGTTAAGGAGCTCCAATCTTTCAAAACAGCATCGTCTGGCGTAACACCAGGATTCGGGATATTCGAGAGTAGGCCTCTCGAGGCTTCATGGGACTGGTGTGCTGCCACGGCTTGGGATGCTCGAGGATCACTTTTCGAGGCTTATTGGGCCTGGAGCGATGCCAGGGCTTAGAGTGCTCGAGATTTGATCTTTCGAGGCTTGATGGGCCTAGAGCAATGCCAAGGCTTAGGGTGCTCAAGATTAGATCTTTCGAGGCTTGAGGGCCTGGAGCGATGCCAGGGCTTAGAGTGCTCGAGATTTGATCTTTCGAGGCTTGAGAGCCTAGAGCGATGCCAGGGCTTAGAGTGCTCGAGACTTGATCTTTCGAGGCTTGAGGGCCTGGAGCGATGCCAGGGCTTAGAGTGCTTGAGACTTGATCTTTCGAGGCTTGAGGGCCTGGAGTGATGCCAGGGCTTAGAGTGCTCAAGATTTGATCTTTCGAGGCTTGAGGGCCTGGAGCGATGCCAGGGCTTAGAGTGCTCGAGATTTGTTATTTCGAGGCTTTTGACTTTTCAACTTGCCACGGAGGATTTGGCTAGGGTTGTATTGACTTATCAACATGCCACATCAGCGTATAATGAGTGACACCCACATTTTGCCCCCTGCACGTGCGACGATTCAGAATGAATTATTGCACATGCAAGACTAGGTTTCTAGGTCATTTATTGTTTCGAAGAGGTTGAAGGGGCGCGAGTGTGAAAGGTCGCCTCCAGTTATTAATGCGCCATCTGTTACCGATTTGATTTTTAGGGGTTCCCGAGGTGAGAGGGCTATTAAAAGGGAACAGTGACAGTGTAAAGGGTTTACTTATGAAAAGAGCTTAGAAAATACTGAGATTACCTGAACTTCCATCGTCGCCGAAGAAAAGATCTTACGAAAGTTTAAAGTTCTTTGGTTCATTGTTGTTCTTAGTGGAAGGGACTGCCACCATGGTCCTATGTGAACTTCAATAATCACATAAGTCCAGCCCATAGTTGGGAGAAATGGACGGACGCGATCCTTGCAAACCCGGTGTACGAGGCAATTTGGATGCAACGAGCTTGACACCGTGTATTAAGCTGTTTCGCCAAATACACATTCCTCGCGACATTGCCGGTTTATGGGAACTAACTTCGCGATGGAGCTCAAGCTTGCACACTTTCATTACTGTATGGGGAGAGTTCACTCCCACTATTAAGGATGTAAGCCAGTTGCTAGGGCTACCTTTTCAAGGGGTAGAGAATCCTGGCTCTTGGGAGTTCGTGCAAGCGGAAGAGACTTTGGCTTATGATCTCGAGACGGCTCTGGAGAAAACCAAAGATTTCAAGTCGTTATGGGGCGCACAGGGTGTTCGCCATGCTGAGCGAAGCAAGGGTACACGCAAAGCCACTCTTGGGGCGTTGGTGCAATACTACTTTAAGGATTTCCCAATAACAAAAAAGAATCTCTCAGAGGAGGGAAGAAAAGGGATTCCAGGTCCCTAGGCTGATCATTCTTCCAGTCTCGCGGCCTACTTACTATGTTGGCTATCGAGATACCTTTTCGAGGGGACCTCGGAAGATGCTCCGCAACCACGACTTGTGGATCTGGCGGTGAAGCTAGCGAGTGGTGTGAAAGTGACCCACGCATCTCTCTTTTTGGGAACATTGTACCACCGTCTCGATATAGTGTGGGAAGACATGGGACGGTCTGTGAGGCGCTATGTCCATTGCTCGTACGCGTCTACCATTTTTCTACAAATGTTCCTGTACGAAAGGTTTCAATCTTATACTCCCATCCCAGCAGACTTGGCTGTAAACGAGAAGGTAGTGCGAGGCATGAGATGGCATGGTCGGTCGCTGCGAGGACGGCTAGGATATGCCTTAGACCAAAGCTTCCAATTCATTAGTCGCCCCTATACGGTGGACCTGCTTGGGGCGAAGACTCTGCCCATGTATTTCAAGGATAATGAGCACATTCCAGCGGGTGCGCATCACTTGAACGCGAGCGAAGTGTTGGTGTTCCTGTTGATGAGCACCCCTGGCTACTTGCCCACAATATGGGAAGGTGGCCAAATATTAAAGACGTACAACCCTCACAAAGTCCCTCTGCAATTTGGCTATGATAGGGGGTACCCTCGCAATACATTTTTGTAGAGGGCGAGGACTCTTACAAGAGTAGCTTCGTGAGGTGTGTAGCGACTCACATTGGGCTACTCCGTGAAGGAATTGGCGCTATCTTCCTGCCAGGAAGGGCCAGGGTCCCGAGGTGTACAGAGACGGCTCGCTCACTATGGGCAATAGAGTTAGCGAGCTAGAAAGATTTTTATCAGAGTCCTGCCCAACGCGCAAAGGCATTGGTGATCTATTCGGGGGACCATTCACTGAGGCCTCTAATAGAATTTGACAAGGGGGACCTCTGTAGCTTAGCGCCTGATCCTGCACCCATCGCAACGCAACAAGGGGAAACCTCGCAACCTATCGCGACGACTGCTAATCCTGTCGTTGAGGCAGCCCCAGCGCTTATTCGTAGGCGCAAGATGTGATACCCCTCGGATCCAAGACACGGGTTGATCAGGCCCAGGCCCAAACCCAAGGGAATATCAAACAATAAAAGTATTTTAAAACGAACACAGATGACAAAAAGAAACAATATAGATAGAATAAAGCTAAAATAAATAATAATAATAAAATCCTCCATGTGTAACTGAAAATTTAAACTCAAATCCTCCAAAACTTTAAGGTTACAACTTGGGAATCCACTGATGGACCCCTAAACAAAAGTTCAACTGAAACTGAAAACTGAAAAATAGATAATGCTAGAAACATCGAGAGAAGTCCTACGTAATCAGATGAAAGTGAGACTGTCCTCGACAAGCACGATCAAGCTCTAAAGCTGGGACCGTCCTGTACCTGAAAAGAATAATAAAGGAGTGGGTCAGACCCACGAGCAAGTTCTAATCTAACTGCAATCCATACAGTGACCCGATACGCAGATACACCGTAGACACCTCACAATATCTATCTAGTCCATACTTATAAATATATCCACACTAAGGGACATTCACTAGTCTATAACAGGGGTCTCAACCTGAATAGAAGGCAACATGCGAATACGCACCTAAAGGTGGGCATGAGTACCTAGACCTAACAGGGTACATCTCAACCTATTATAACTAGCTACGCATCCACTGCATATACGCACCCTAACCAACGAGTCTGAGACTCAAGCTCAACTCGTGGTACCATAAACATATATATAAAGTCCGTCCAAATCCAAGGTATGTAATTCAACTATTTATTAAACTGACATACAATAAACCAACTAGTTAGTCACTCAACTTATTCAATTGATATGACTTAACTACCATCCATTAATCCAGGAAGTCATCCAACTTGGTTACAGCTGATCTGACTTAGTCACAATTAGGATTCGATCTTTTTCAATCCATTCCATTAATCCATTAGGTTAGGTTTATGCATTTTGAGCTAAACCGTCCCTAGTATGTCACCGTCCCATACCAGTACATACAATCCTCCATATCCATGTAAATTACAACATATATAACAGTTTAATAATTTACAGACCAAAAACCACCATCCAAATAATTGCAGAAGGAATCTTAACAATCTAGCAATTAAATTCCAGTAGTAATCCATGTAATTGCATCGAAGAATGAACTATTCTAATAATTAACATCCAACACATGCATAGTTCAAATTTAATAAAACAATGACCCTATCATGTATTTAAAATTAGTTTTATAATAATATTGCAGTCCAATAAATCGCTAAATTAATCTAAGCGGTCTAGTTCCTTCCATCCGGTAACAGAGTACTAAGTCATATACTTATGTTTTGTTGCATCCTTTAGCACAGAGCCCCCCACTCTGCCACAAGTCTACTATATTACTTTAAAAGACTTCATCGTGCATCTAAAATAAATTTAAACTCATTTTATAGCACCCTAAACCATCAGATTAAAATTAGTCAACAAATCTCCTTTCAGCCGTTAACTGTACGCAAAGTTGTCAAATAGCGTACTGTTAATTTCATTAATACCAAGAGGGTATTTGATGCAATTCAAGACCTTAATTACATCATAAATTATTTACTAAAGAGCCCATTAAATTTTTAAAACTGTTCAAGAACCACAAATGCCCAAACAGTAGCCAAAAAACATTGTACGCATCAAAAAATGAAAGAGCCTGCTCTAGAAAAATAGAGCAGGCTCTAAATCAGCATAGAGCCGGCTCTACCACCACCTTGGAGCCGGCTCTAAATAGGTGGGAGCCGGCTCTTGGTATTCCAGAGCCGGCTCTCTCCCCCCCTGCGAGTTTCCCCTCCGTTTCAGCTTCGTTCTGACCTCTGTTCCAACTCTAGCCAGTTGCAATCTTTCTGTTGGGTTTTAAAACTAATTTAAGAGTCATATTTAAGCCTAATAGCATCCCCAAGATTTTATTACAAAAATTTGAAACCAATTACAGAGATTAACCGAAGCCATTAAATTGGTATGCTTGAAGAACAACACTGAAGATTAATTTAAGAAAATTTCAGTTCTCTTCCAACTCATTTGTTCTTCCTCTAAATTTGAATTTAAAGGACTTAAATTACATCTAATATCCATTCAGATCTTGGTTCATCGCAGTAAGGTTCAAAACCAAAAGTAAAACAGTGGAACGTTTCATGCCAAAATAGAGACAAGGAAAACATACATGCTATAATTGTTTTGTAAATAAAATCTCACAGATAAAACGACCAAGTAAAACATATATAAAACATGCATGGTTCAGTTTAAGGCCAATTAATCTCCTAGAGACTATCTAGGTGCACAGAACACAAGCCAAAGGGAAGGAGGAAGATAAGAACTTGCCTATAGTTTTAGACTCAAAACTTGTCGCCGTCGTCCTAACTTCCGGCAACCACTGCAACACTGTCTAGCCTCCTATTACTTCTGTTCTTCCCTTTTCCTAAGCCAAATCTTGAAGCCTCGGTTGGAAACCTCACAAACTTGATCTGCTCTCTCAAAGCCTTACTCTGTAACTCTCTGTATCTATGTTACGTGAGTAGGTTTTTTTCCTAACCCTTAATGCAGATTATAACTATGTATATATAGGCATAAAAATCCTAAACCCTAATCCGTGTTTAATCAAAGACAGAGCCCTAATTCTAAACCTAGTCGGCCCATGAAACTATCTCTGTTACAGCTTACCTATACGTGAAATTCCAACCCCAAAGTTAACTGTAACTTAAAACATAATTAAATTAAAACTCAATTAAATAATTAAATACACTTAACCAATTAAATAATAAAAGATAACACATGTCACATATGTAAACAATTAAATCAAATTAATAAAGAAAATAAACACATGTCACATAGGTAAACAATTAAATCAAATTAATAAATAAAAAAATAATTAAACCAAATAATCACGCAAAAATACAATAAAAATAATAAATAAATGCCGAGACTATCCTTTTAAAATTAGGGGTATTACACAAGACAAAGGCCACTTCACGCTCAAACCTTGCCACCCCCCAACAAATGAGCAGCAATAAGTGCTGTAGAGCCAGTTATTGCTAGCGTGAGGGAGGAGAGTGTAAGGCCTCCAGCGCCAAGTATATCTCAACCCATGGCCTCCGCGAGCAGAATCCCACTCATGGATGAACCAACTGAGAGTGAGGATACGACCACTTCTGAAGATGATGGCGAACAGCCTCTCGTTGGAGAGCATGGCTTGATGGCTGCGACCTTTGGGCCGGGGCAAGGGGGTCGCGCAGGCTTTACTGGGTGCGAGATGGTGGAATTGACACCACTGTCCACGATATAAGCTCAGGCAAGGTACTAGCTTCTGACAGTGAATTTCCAAATTTACCTACTTTTAACTTTATGAAAGCCTTAGGTGAGAGTGCCCTATATTGTTATGGTTAGGAGGACACTTCAGCGAGGGTGAGAGAGGAAGAAATGGAAGAACTAGCGCTGGATGTCTCGCCTTTCATCACCGTTCGAGAAGTACCTGTGCGCATGCATGCCGCTGAGGTGGCAGAGATGATGCGAAGGTATATAAGTGCTACAGCGCCACCTCGAGCGAGTGCTGACATTACCGAGGCCACAGTACTTCCCCGAGAGGGGGAAGATATGTCTCGAGATGATGCCCAAATGAGGGCTGAGAATGGGTTAGAATCCCCAAACCCTGAGGTGACAAATCGTTCGGGCGATCCTGCAGCTGGGTCACCCAGGGGCAAAAATGTAGAGGTGCCCCAGTGAGATAATACAGACACAATTTTGAGCTCGCCCATAGAAGTGCGAAAACCCTCACAACCTAGAGATGAACATATGGGGGAGCACGCCTCCTCCGAAAGGGGTGAGGCCTCTGATCGAGATCCCCAAGCCTCGCCTTTAGAGACACAGGAGGTAGAGCAGGTCTCTCTTGTGAACAAGGAGACGTTGCAAGAGAGAGGGTTCAATCTTCTCATTTGACAGAGTTACACCCTTCACCAGTTCTCCTGGCGCCATAAGCGAAGACTATTGTGGTGAATGCTACGGCTACCCCAGTGAGGCAGTCTGTAGTTCCCACAGTTGAGCAAACTACAGCAGGCCCTATGGGTGAACAATTAGCTCAGGCAGAACGGACTCCTCGCCCCCTTGGCGAGCCAACCTTGGGGGCTAAGCAACTTGCTGTGAGTGGCACGGGGCCACAAGCTGCTAACGCGGAAGCGGAGTGGATGGGTATGCCATTCCCTTGTGCCTATGTACGACTCCTAAAGGCAACCCCTGCACATCATCCTGAGGTTTCGCAATTTCTATCATTGTGCCATGCATATGTGCAGCAATCAATGTACCTATGCCTTGGCAAAATTTTGGAGGTTTTTGTAGAAATCGAGCAAGGCGCGACCAATAAAAACCTCATCAAGGAGGCTACACTTCTGTTGGATGATGTTCAAAGGCTCGAAGTCCCAGTTTCATGGCTGCGAAAACAATTAAATATGGCTGAGAAGTGTTTGCAGCAACGACTGCTCACGCCACGCCTTCAAGAAGTACGAGCTCGTATTGACAAATTGGAGGGGAAGCTCGCACAAGAGCGAGAGAGCTTGGCAATATTGACAGCGTACTCGTGGGAGCTCGATGATGATTACTAGCTACTGTCATCAGATGTGGATTAGACTTATAGGTTACTCTTTGATTATTGATGTAAACATGAGTCAAGGACTCCACAATTGTAATCGAACAACTTTGAATGAGAAAAAATTTGTGATTATTCCACTCTTGGTTTTTTTTTTATAAGAACTCGAGTCATGCACCAAACTGAATAAAACCAGTAACTTTCATTTAGGATAGCCAAGTTTAACAAAAGTAAGGCTTGAGCCAGACATTATTAAAGGGGCTATGATCAGAGCCCTCAAGTATGCAATAACCACTATCGCTAGATGTATTGACGATATAGGGGCCCTCCCAATTAGATGAGAACTTGGGAGCTGAGAGACTGCGTATAATGTGTGGAGCAGCTTTAAGAACGAGCTGGCTTGGTTTAAACTGTCGAGGTTGGACATGCTTGTTATATGCTCGCGCTATGTTGTGCTGATACTGCTGAAGGTGCTGTAGGGCTGCCTCGCGCCGCTCATCGAGGGTTTCCAACTCATTATCTCGAGACATGGGAATCCCACTTCGCGAGACGAGCTGCGCCGCAGGGACTGCAATATTAATGGGCAAAACAGCCTCCATTCCATAAACAAAAGAGAACGGAGTATGAACGGTGGAGCGTTTGGAGGAAGTGCGATAAGCCTAGAGTGCCAGAGGCAATTGTTCCACCCATGTGCTAGGCTTTTTTTCGAGCATTCAACTTAAGATTCGAATGAGATTCTTGTTTGAAGCCTCTGCTTGGCCATTACCTTGCGGGTAATATGGCGATGAACGCTTATGCTGGACATTGTACTGCCTGAGCAATCGCTTGACTTTATGATTAATGAAAGGAGTACCATTGTCAGTGAGAAGACATTGAGGGATTCCGAAGCGGCAAATAATATTCTCTTGTATGAAAGCTGCGATGGCCCTACCGGTGGCATGTTTGAGGGGAACCACCTCAATCCATTTAGTGAAACATTCTGTTGTAACGAGAATCCACATATGACCTCGCACCGATGGATGAATTGGCCCAATAAGATCTAGCCCCCATGTGTGAAACGGCTAAGGGACTTCAATAGGATGGAGGGGTGTAGCCGGCGTATGAATCTGATGATGATGATGTTGACAAGGTCGGCATTTTTGTACATGAGACTTGGCATCGCGCTCCATAGTTGGCCAATAAATTCCCTTTTGTAGCAAGTGCGCAAAGAGCTTGCGAGAGCCTTGATACTCCAGCTGATGAGCCTCCTTGAGAGCTTCCATGGCATCATTGCGAGATAAACATCGTAGATACGTACCATTGAGGGTTCGACAAAAAAGTTCACCTTCCCGAAACTTGAATCTTGCGGACTTCCTCTTTAGCTTTGCAGCAGCTTGTTTATTGTCTGGAAGGGTACCATGCGCAAGAAAATCAATGAACGGGCGACGCCAATCAACCATCTTAAGGATACAAGATTCGATCTCATCCATTATAGCTTGACATCGCGGGCAGGTGCGCTGCAAGGTATTGGCCTGAGTAGCCATATCTGGCCAAAAATAACCCTGACGCTGGAGTCACCGGTACAATGCTAGAGGTGTAGCACAGTGCTGCTCATGAGTCGCTATAAGAGCTGCTTCAGCATCGCGAGGGCCCAAACATCTGGCTAACGTTCCACATGGCAGGCGGAAGTAGAGCAGTCCCTGTAAGAATTGGATTTCAGCTATGTGAGAGGTAGTGATCCTGTTCACTGTTTGAGCTGACTAATGATTGGGGTTCGCCAATCATTGTCCGGAACAATTTGAGCTGGGAAAAGTTCAGCGATGGCAGCTGGACCAATGCGTTTTATGATGCGAATCTCAGTCATGTCATCTGTAATTGTTAGCTTAGAGGCTAACGTTACGAGTGCATCTGGGTACCTATTATTGGAACGAGGTACAAGCAAAAATCGAACGGAGGAGAATCTAGTGAGGAGCTTTTGAATAATGGTACGATAAGATACGAATGAAGGCTTGCGTATGGCATATTCACCCGTTACCTGCTTAACAACTAACTTGGAATCCTCGCACACGTATAATCGCGAGATGCCTTTGTCAAGGGCTGCGAGGAGGCCAAGAATGAGTGCTTCATACTTGGCTTCATTGTTTGAACAGCGAAAGGCCAGCTTGAAGGCCGCGGTGACATGCTGAGTTGGCGAGGTGAGGACAATGCCTGCCCTTTCTCCCGCGCTAGTGGAAGACCCATCAAAAGCTAGTTGCCATTCGCTGTGGCTATCTTCAGTGGCAGCCACCTAGAGCTCATCAAGGGGCAATGCGTCGTCAAGGGGCTCATGCCTCTGCTCGGGGAACTACGCGAGCAAATCTGCTAAAGTTCGGCTCTTAATACCCTGCGGTGGATAACAGGTAATATTGAACTCTGAGAGAGCTAAAAGCCATCACAACGCTTTCCCTAAGATGATTGGCTTAGAGAGGAGGTGTCTATACGAGTCGCACTTTGTGATCAAATGGATGCAATGGGCCATGAAGTAATGTCTAAACTTCTGTGCAGCGAAAATAAGTGCGAGGCAATGACGCTCAATGGCTGAATAGCGGGCCTCAGCCTCGCGTACAAGGCGACTGAGATAATAAACTGGTCATTCTTGCCTGTCGACTGTTTATGCAATAATGGCCCCAATAGACTTGTCGGTTGAAGTGAGATAGAAAAGTAAAGTCTGCTCCCTGACAGGTGGGTGCATGGTGGTCGAGGAGGAAAAATTGGCCTTAATCTTCTCAAAGGCTGCTTGATAAGCTGCTGTCCAAAGGAATTTGGCATTGCCTTTAATCAACATGCTAAAGGGATGAGAGACTTCGGCGAGAGCTGGTATGAACCTACGCAAATACGAAACTTTGCCCAAAAAACTTTTGAGCTGTTTGAAGGAGCAAGGGCGGGGCATATCTGTAATTGCGCGAGCTTTGGTGGGGTCGAGGTCAATCCCTTTGTGATGCACCGAAAAGCCCAAAAAATTGCCGCGATGTACCCCGAACGCGCACTTAAGGAGATTCATGCGAAGATTGTACATACGGCATCACTCAAAAATGCGACGCAAATCGTGGAGATGATCCTCTCATCGTTTGGATTTCACCACTAAGTTGTCGACATAGTCGTCCACCGTGTGATGCAACAAATCGTGAAAGATGGTAATCATGGCTTTTTGATATGTGGCTCCAGCATTCTTTAACCCGAAGGGCATGACAGTGTAGTGGAAATTGCCAAGTGGTGTCCAGAACGCAGTCTTGTGGGCATCTCCCTCGGCCATCCGTATCTGATTGTAGCCGCTGTAGCCATCCATGAAGGAGAAAAGTGAATGCCCGGCCGTTGTATCAACCAGCGTGTCTATGATAGGAAGAGGGAAATCATCTTTCGGGCATGCCTTGTTAAGATCGCAAAAATCGACGCAGATCCAGATTTGTCAGTTCTTCTTCTTCACAGGAACAATATTTGCCAGCCAAGTTGGATGTAAGATTGGCTTAATGAATCCTGCGAGGAGCAAGTTTTCGACCTCTGTCTTAATCTGAAGCTCGAGCTCAGGTCGATAGACTCGAGGTGCTTGTTTGATAGGGCGCAAGCCTAGGATGATACTGAGATGATGTGTCACGAGCTGGAGGTCTAGTCCCGGCATCTCGCTATAGGTCCATGCGAAGATGTCCGAGAATTCTTTCAAGAGGCAAATAAGACCATCTCGCAACAATGGGTTCAATTGCGAGGAGATGAAGGTCGTCCGTGCCTCTCGTCCCGTGGGGGTGAGATTGACTTCCTCGAGATCCGGCAGTTGTAGTGGCTCCTCCTCAATACACGTAGGCTCAACAACTGGGCTCGCCAAGGCTGAGCTCGCACACAGTCATAAGCGGTAGACATATCGCCCATCCGGCAGCTTTACTCGTTTGCACTGCCGTGGGGTAGCGACTTCTGCGCCGCGACGAGGAAGATATGGTTGCAGAGGGTAAAAGATACCTTACTGTACCTCCTCCCACTTGGGTAGCGGAGTACAAATTATATGCGCCTCTGCTCCTTCATCCTCATCATCCAACTCATCAAAGAAGAGAGCTTTAGTAAAGTGTGCCTCGTGCTTGGCAAAAGGCTTATCAGAGCACGGAATCGTGACGACTTTGTTACCCAAAATGCCTTTGAAACATCGATGATAGGTAGAGGCCACTATGCCGAAACGGTGCATCCACGCCTGCCGGAGAAGCACATGGTAGGATGTATCAGCCTTGATGACATGTAATTTGGTGGGAGCTTGAAATCTACCAACTGCTAGATCAACATTTACATAGCCGAGAGTCTGGTGGGATTCATTGCCGAAACCATAAACTTCAATGGCTTCCTTGACAAGGCGATCTTGGGGCAAACCAGCTTTCTAAAAGGTGGCCCATGGCATAATGTTGATGGAAGATCCGTTATCTAGAAAAGCACGCCGGAACTCCCTACCATTGAGTTGTGCGGTGACATAAAGTGGACGATTCTGAAGGGTAGAGACCCTCTTGTCAGATTCGGAGAAGGAAATGGTCAAAGGAGCCTGGTGAGAGTGGGGTTGACTTGATGAAGCGGCTGCGCAGCATTCTTCCTCGCCGTATTGTGCTTGAACCTTGGATTGCGTGTGGTTGGTTTCTTCCAACTCATCATAATACGTGACCACAGCCACACCGCGATGACGAGGGTATGGATTGCACCGCACATCCTTTGGTGCGGTCAACTCGAGATCACCACCCTCGAGCAGTTGTTGAAAAATTCGCCTCAGAGTCCTACAGGCACTTGTTGGATGTGTAGTGGCTTGGTGGAAGATACAGAAATTTGGGCTCGCACGATCCTGCGCGGTTTGCTCCTTGTGAGGAACAGGCAGCACGACTACACCATGCTTGACCCACTGCTCGAGAGTACTGGCGACTTCTTCCATACATACCAGGAATGAGGGAGGATCATTTGTTCGCTCAGCTCTAGATCCTTTGGCTCTAACATCTGTCTCACGATGCTTTTTTGCTCTGTCATTGCGAGGAGCGACTGGCGTGTCTTTACGAGTTACATGTCCAGTGACCTCTGCCTTGGGAGGTGCGAGATCTTTACAAATGTTCTGTATAGCTGTGGTGAGATCACTGAAGCTGTTGAGACCCAGATTGACCAAGTGTATCCTGTAGGTCTTAGTCATGCCCTGTATGCAGATGTCAACCAGATCGCTTTCACTGCTACCCTCGAAGCATTCCCTCACACGGGCCTGGAAGCGAGAAATGAACTTAAGGGGCTTCTCGTGAGATTCTTGCGTTTCTTTAGTGAGGGAGAGGGTGGTGACCCTCTCGATGGCTTGGCCAAACTTATCGTGGAATTTCTATGAGAGTTGTTGCCAAGTGGTGATCGAGTTTGGCTTGAGACTACGAAACCACCTGTACGCGAGCCCGGTGAGAGACTTGGAGAATTCTCGAAGGTGCAAGATCTCATCATGGCTATGCTGGCCTAGCGATTCCACGAATCTCTGCAAGTGCTCATCGGCATCCCCTTTGACGCCGTCGTACTTAGGAAATTTTGGGATGATGTACCCCTGAGGGTATGGCGTCTGAGCCAGGCTTTTTGAGTACGGAGGCTCCGTACGCAATACTAACGTGCGTGCAGCCGATGGGGCATACTTCATGAAAAAATCACGTAGCATGGATTCAGTGACATATTCCGGGGAAGGGTTTGCCGGTGGAATCGCTTGAATTGGGGTGGGCTTTGGGGCTGCTTGGGCTTGGGTCGGCGGATACCACAGTAGTAGCACGTGAGTAGATGAACTGCCTAGCTGATCATGCTCAGGAAGAGCCACCCTAGTGGGAGAAACAGTTATGGCTCATGCACTTTGCATGATCAAGGCTTCCAACCTATCAAGGCGATCGTTAAGATCACGATTAGACTGCAATAACTCCTCATGAACGGAAGGGACTGCTGAGCTTTTCGGCATTGTGATATGTGGTGCGCGAACATTGGAAGCACATGACGGTACCTGGGATTGAAAAGGATAGTCACCACCTACTCCAACAGAGGACTCTGAATGGTGAGTTAGCATATCCTGCGATTCCATCTGCTTGTACTGATATCCCCAGTGAAGTCGCCAAAATGTAGGGGTTCTTTTTTACTAGGTTTTAAAACAGCAATAAAATAGAGATATCAAGAATACAAATATGAAGGAAAACAAAGAAGATGCTCAGTGCAGGTGGAGGAGAAGAATACCAACTATCAAGATCAAGATGGTGGTAGGGCGAGTATACAATATTTCATGATAGCTTTTCTTCCTTTCGAGGGTTCGTTCTTTCTTCATAGGACAGTGTCATTTATAGATCTGGTTTCCATTGGTTATTATCCAATGGTTCCTTCTATGCATGGTCCCTTGCATGCATCACCCCCAATCCGGATTACCTGAGTAATCCTGAAGATTTAGGGGTCTGAAGGGTCTAATCATTTCCTCAAGCCTTGTCCAATGTTGCCATGTCATTTCTCCCCCAATCAGGGGCATTAAATGTTGCTTGGCCGTCGGTTGGTCAAGCCTGACATAACAATAATTGTGATTTTAAGATTTGCTGTCACGACGTGTATAATCCTATCTTCTTGTTAATTGGGCTTTGCCGAGAGCGAAGGCACCTCTTAACTTCTCATCCACCAATCCAAGATCCTCCTAAGTTTCCCAAACATGGATTCCTATAACACGAAGATTCTACCTTCATCTCGTGCTAAGGAGCTCCAATCTTTCAAAACAGCATCGTCTGGCGTAACACCAGGATTCGGGATATTCGAGAGTCGGTCTCTCGAGGCTTCATGGGCTTGGTGTGGTGCCAGGGCTTGGGATGCTCGAGGATCAGCTTCTCGAGGCTTATTGGGCCTAGAGCGATGCCAGGGCTTAGAGTGCTCGAGATTTGATCTTTCGATGCTTGATGGGCTTGGAGCAATGCCAGGGCTTAGGGTGCTCGAGATTAGATCTTTCGAGGCTTGATGGGCTTAGAGCAATGTAATACCCCCACATTTTCCACGCATAAGTTAATCAGGCTTATACACAAAAAATGAGGGATATCAAAAACAATTGGTAATATACAAGCATGGAATACAAAATGATAATAATAAAAGAACTTAGACAGGAAAGGAAAACTCGAAGAAAAAAAAACATCCATCCATGCTTTATTAAATACAATACTCCTTTAAACAACTTGGAAATCCTATGTCAAAGATCCCTAAATATAAACCTGAAAGTTCAACGTCGGAAGTAAATAAAACTGAAATTAAAATAATACATAAAACTTCTACCCTGGATAAGACCATAAGAGTAGATGAGTTCGGATGGTGGTCCCACACTGCTAAGCCTCAACCTTGAAACGGGTACTGACCGTGTCCTGAAATAACAACAATGGTGGGTCAACCCCACGAGCAAGTCCTCTCTACTATGACCCAAATCAGAGAATCAAATAAATTAATCATTATTATTCGGAAGTAAACTATATCTGTATACACCCTAATGAAACTACACAATGTATAATATGACTTCAACCAGAACAGACGGTGATCACTTAGACTCACACGAGGTGGTTAAGTGTTTCCTTTCCCTACCTAGGAAATCAGCTATTAATACATGGTGCATGGTACTGACAACACAGACTATAAGTCCTACACAGTGGTAACACATCTCAAAGTACTAATGAATATATTGAGCATATCACTTAGGTAACACATGCCAATAATATTAAACCACATACCCCGACAGCCACACATCTGTCTATGGCAACGAATGCATAAGGTATAAATGAGTCTCAACTTATTAGTCAGCTCACATGGTTCTATATGGCAACACATCCATATAATATAAATGCGACATAATTTATTTAGCAGCCCATTTATTACCTGAAATGCACACAGCATAATAGTAATGGTTTATATATCATTAACAACATGCATAATCCTATAACGTATAATGAACAATTTGTATGAATCAAATTATGTAATTATTTCATTTAATATTAAATAACAACACAATTAATATTCAAATATGTTATTACATTAATTACATCTGTTTATAGCGGTCTGTACTGTAAACCATATAATTAATGTTTGGAAATATTAATCGGACATAATAATAATTAACGGGTAATAAAAATAATAATTTAATGTCCCGTTAAACCCGTAACTACCAACCCTAAGCCCAAAAATGCAAGTTGAAGGTTCTAGAAATTACAAAACAATCCCTAGGGGTATTCTGGACTTTTCCAGTAGCTGTAGGGGTCCCACATGTGCCCTCACGCGCCTCCCAAAGCTTCCCACAAGCGCCACCACCTTCCTCACACGCGTACGCGCTTACACGCGCTCTCACGTGCATCTGGCATCAGCCACGTGCGCGCACGCGCTGCCACGAGCATCTGGCATCAACCACGCGCGCGCACGCGCTGCCACGCGCGCATTAACGGTACCTGATGACGTGGCGCTTTCTGATTCGGTGGTTGCATCCTAATTCCGTGGACGCGCTGCACTTGATTAATCTGACTATCCTAAAGTAATCCTACGGCTACTGATACACGCGCATGGAAAGTAATGTACACCGCATCACACCGAATTACTCCGGTCACCTTCCTCACTGCCGGTGGCCGGAAACCTCGCTGGAGGCTCGCCGGAATTTACAGAAAATCCCGAAAAATTCTATAAAAATTCCTAAAGCTTTAAATAATTATTCCTAAGCTTTAATTAATTACATAGGCCAATAATAAATTATCTAACACCCTAAATAATTAATATTTCACTAATTTAATAAACTAAAATTATAATTTATTAAAATCCTAGCATGCTTTCCATACTCTAAAATAACCTAAATAAATTAAATAATTAATTTATGGATTCAAAGGAGAAAAATAGATAATAACTTGCCTTATGGATTTGAAACAAATCCGCCGGTTGCGTGCAGTCGAGTAAAATCACCTATACCGGTCCAAGCTTCTTTTTCTCTCTTTTCCTTTTACTTTTCTAAAATGGCTCACTTTTATTTTTTTCTTTCTCTTCTACTTACGTAACTTGCTTCAAAGTAGCTAACTAATATATACTAACTTATATAATATAAATATTACAAATATCTAAATTTACATTAACTATCAAAACCTCCCACCTAATTTAATTCAAGGCAATTAAATCTAAGTCAAATAATTGGCATAAAATTCCACCATAATATCTAATTTACATCATGACATATTATTATTATTATTATTATTATTATTATACTATAATACAAATGAAATACTTTAATTAACTAATACAAATGTAATACTTTAATTAACTAATATTAATTAATATAAAACATAACCAATAAAATTTCTAAACTAACATTATATAATATATAGAACATAAAAATCAATATTACGTGCACAAATAAATAAATTAATTTAATAATTTAACATACACAATTTAATAGGTAAATAAATCTACTCATTAAATATACAGAATTAATTTAAATAAACTCTTTAAAAATACAGGGTATTACAAGCAATGCCAGGGCTTAGGGTGCTCGAGATTAGATCTTTCGAGGCTTGAGGGTCTGGAGCGATGCCAGGGCTTAGAGTGCTCGAGACTTGATCTTTCGAGACTTGAGGGTCTGGAGCGATGCCAGGGCTTAGAGTGCTCGAGATTTGTTCTTTTGAGGCTTTTCACTTTTCAACTTGCCATGGAGAATTTGGCTAGGGTTGTATTGACTTATCAACAAGCCAATCAGCGTCTAATGAGTGACACCCACAAAGTTGATGCATATGATTTTCATTTACTTAATTATTTAAAAAAATAAGATTCCTTGTGCTTGCTAGTTGCATTGCATAGAAGATAGAACTAACTTTTGCAAAAAGAAACTGATTGGCTCCTTTTCCTTTTCCTTTTCCTTGTAGCTTTTGACAGAAAATGTTGTGAACTTTCAAAATAGCCACACACACACACACACACAAACACATACACAAAATATTTATGCGAAGTCCACATCAATGCTCATTGGCCTCAATTGAAAAGAAATTTCCAATATATAATGAGCCCACCTGTTTTCTTTATTGCGCACCCAATTCTATTATACACTCCAAAAGAAAAGTGTGTGTTGGTCTTACTCAGTAGTATCAGACTTATCTATCTAATAATGCTTTAAAAATATATTAATATCTTGATGATAATTATAGTGTTCGACCTAAAAGTAATCATTTGAAGCCATAGAAATTAGAATAACAACCCCTTTTGGTTAAATCTTTTGTTGGGCATCTCTAATTAAAGGCATCACAATGTATACTCTTCAAGTTGATGCATAAAATTGTTATTGTTACTTGGATCTGTTGAATTTACTGGATAGTAAATTAAAGAATTATACTTCATGCTAAGACATACAAGTACTTATATGTATTCATTGTTTAAGTTTCACCCAACTGATCAGTCAGTCAACGTGTACTAGCAAAAGTCCTGCAAATAAATTTATTGAAACATTGCCATTCATAAAAAAAACCATATAGAGGGCAGTCTTCTTGTATCCTCTAAAAAATTCAGAAGTAGAAAATAACACTTACAAGTGAGAGATATGGCACAGGATGCTGTCTGCTTTCTACTTGATAAGCTTCAAATTTGGCTGGAGGCAGAATGGAAGTTGCCGGGAAAGATAAGCACGGAGGTCGACATCTTGAGAGGTGAATTCGAAAGCATTAGTGCACTTCTGAAGGATGCCGATACCGAAAGAGAGCACAATAGCCAAGTCACTGACTGGCTTCAAAAACTTCGAGATGGAACTTATGACATCGAGGATCTTCTCGACATTTTTACGTTTCACATGGTTCAACAGTCTATTAGCCACGGCTTTGAGTTCGTCACCAAATGGAGAGCACGCCACCACATCGATGAACTAATTGAAGGTATTAACATGAAACTCAAAAGCATCAAAGAAGCAAAGGAGAGATATCATAATAGCATCAGTCCGTCCCAAGCCTCAAGTTTGACGACTGGAAACGACACATGCCTTCCTCCAAGAATAGATCCTCTGTTCGCTGAAGACACTGATATTGTGGGGATTGAAATACCAAAGAAGAAACTGATTACTTGGGCACTAAAAGGGAGGCAAAGTCTCAAGGTGGTGTTTGTAGTCGGGATGGGAGGATTGGGTAAAACAACTATTGTTAAGCAAGCGTATGAGATGGTGAAGAATGAAGGATTTGAATGCCATGCTTGGATCACTGTTGGAAGGTCAATAAATAAAATGGATCTCTTAACGATGATGTTCAATAAATTCTGCAATCTGCCGGTCGAGCCAACTTCCCAGAGTTCCTCTTCCTTCAACTTGGTCGAGCTGATGAATAAACTAAGGGATCATCTGCAAAACAAAAGGTATGTTTTAGTTCTTGATGATTTGTGGAAAAAAGATGTTTGGGAATCCATTAGAAAGGCACTACCTGAGGGTAATCACAGTAGAATAATTATCACTACACGAAGAGGCGATATAGCTTTTTCATGTAGAGATAACTCTACTGATGTCTATAACATCCAGTCTCTTCCTACGGAAAAGGCTAAACAACTCTTCCACAAGAACGCTTTCCCAGATGGCATATGTCCTTCACGGTTGGAAGGCTGGTCCCAAAGAATCTTAACAAAATGCGAAGGATTGCCACTTGCAATCATTGAAATCGGTAAAATTCTGTATAGAGAGAACTCTGCATCTGCATGGCAAAAATTGCTTGGAAGCCTTGGATCAGAGTTGAGCAGAAATGGCAGCCTTTCAGATACCATGAGAATACTATCTCTAAGTTACAGTGACTTGCCATACCATCTCAAGTATTGTTTTCTATACTTGACCATTTTCCCCGAGAATGATTATCCAGTTAGGTGCAGAGTATTGATTCGGCTGTGGATAGCAGAGGGTTTTATAAGAGAACAAACAGGCAAAGAAGTTGAAGACATTGGAGAGGAGTATCTAAAGGAACTCACCGACAGGAATCTGATACAAAGTGAATTGGATTTTGATGGGAGGCCAAAAACTTGTCGGGTACATAATCTCATGCATAAGATTATTCTCTCAAAGTCAAGAGAGGAGAATTTTTGCAATGTTTTTTCAGAATCACAGAGAAACATAGGTGACAAACCCCGTCGATTATCTATGCAAAGCCATGGATTCAACAAGTTGGATGGGAACTTTAAGAGTGTTCGCACCCTTTTTGTGTTCGGTGTACCCTACAGCTCAATTCGAGACTTGAAATTATTGAGAGTTCTGCATCTGGAAGGTGCATCATTGGAGATCTTTCCTAAGGAAATTGTGGGTTTACTGCTCTTGAAGTATCTGTGTTTGAGGAATAACAATATCAAAATCATTCCCGAGTCTCTGGGGAATCTTAGGTACCTAGAGACCTTGGATCTTAGGCAAACTAGAGTGGTAAAGCTGCCCAAAAAAGTCCTCGAACTTAAGAAACTTCGGCATTTGCTTGTTTATTATACAACTTCTGATTGTGTTACAGGATTCGAGATATCAGCAGAGATCCAGACACCTAGCTTGCAGAAGCTATCATTCATAAAGGCAAATAGCCATCACAAGGTGATTCATTGGCTAAGAAATCTGACACAACTAAGAAAGTTAGGGATCATTGATCTTCCAAGAGAAGATGGGTCAAATTTGTGCCAGTCAATTGAAAAGCTGCAAAACCTCCTTTCCTTGAATGTAACATCATTAAAAAAGGATGAGGTTGTAGATCTACAAGCAATTACCAATCCTCCACCATTTCTTCAACGCCTGAATCTGAAAGGGCGGTTAGAAAGGTTACCAATTTGGATTACCAGACTTCATGACCTGGTAAGGATACGTCTTAAGTGGTCCAAGTTAACACACTACAATAACCCCATTGATATCCTTCAAGATCTTCCTAATCTATTGGAGCTCCAGCTGCTCGATGCCTGTAGTGGAAACCAGTTAGATTTCACAGCCAGAAAATTTCAGACTCTTAAGATCTTGGAACTCGAGCAACTGGAACCATTGAGAAAGGTCAGAATGGAAGAGACTACCTTACCTTATCTCCAAAAGCTGATTATAAGGCAGTGCAATAACCTGCAGCAGGTTCCAGAGGGTATTAGAAACCTCACTCGCCTCAAAGAGCTTCACTTGTACGATATGCCCTACAGATTTGTGGCTCAGATCAAGAATGGTGGAACATTGCGTCATCTGGTTCGCCATATCCCAAACATCAATTGTTATTACCTAGAGACAAAATGGGTGGCAGACGATCTCAATCTCATTGATACATAGTCCGACGCTACGATGGGAGCACATACACAGTAATCAGGTCAGCATAACCACAATCAAGTTAGGTACCTTGTAATTCCATCGTTTTTGGTTCATCAAAATTGGATGTATTGAATTCTGAAGTACTTTTCTTTAGGAAACTACAATCTGAAACACTTCTAATATCTGTTTTAATATTGCTTATGAAATTTGACAGGGTAAGGATTCATGCAATGGCTGTTTTATATCAAAGTAAGTCTTATCCTCTTCACAAACTCGGTGCTTAGTTTGATTAACCATTTTTATTCCACAGGATGTAGTGAGAAAAAAGCAAAAGGTAGGTATTCTCTGTTGTGAATGATGTGATTTATCTTTTATTCAGACTACTGATGAGTTGCGCAATAATCATGCCAGGTGATTGAGGCAAAGATGGGTGTGACGTGCTTTCATAAAACTAAGATGACGCCAATAAATCAGAAAACATGGACAACAGGTAAATGAAAAGTTGTGGCACCATTCAATGATGTAGAAGATCTAGCTAATAAATATTACAAGATATTTCATTGTTGAACTTCTTAAGTTTACTGTATTTGGGTTACGAAGGACTGTAATTGATTTGGGTTTGGAGATCTCGTTCTTCTTTGGTAAGCGGTTTGGAGTCTTTTTTGTGTAGACTGATTGTTCATTTTGGATGATGCATTGATCAAAGTTATTTTCATCAAAAGCATAATTATATGTCTTTTTCTTTTTCTTTTTTTTTTTTCTTTTTTTTTTTTTTTTTTTAATGGATTTTATTATCCTAGTTCAGTGACTTCGTTATTAGTTTAACCATAGAGATAGCAGTACATAGATATTAAATTTTCTGTATTACTAACAATGGTTATTGTAACGTTTCCGATTTTCAGCAATTTTTAATTTTCGGAAATTTTGTTGATGCAAGGGTGATTCTGTCTTTTCACATGCTGCGTACGGGATTGCGATTGGGTCCATTTGCATTTTGTATAATTTAACTTATTTGGTTGTGTGACATTTATGTGATGATGTTTAGTCATGTGTATGTGGCGTGGGATTAAAAAACAAAAGAAAAAGAGAAAATAAAAAAAAATTGTGGGATCCACCACTTCCATCCAATGTGGTCTCTAGACCACATTTTGTCTCTCACATTCCTCACTCCCGTAACTCTCTCTCACACTTTTCTCATCTTGCATTTTTTTTTTCTTTTTCAACCAAATCTTTGGAACAAGATTTCTCTCTCAATACTTGGTGAATTAAGGTGTCGTTTGAGGCAAAACGGAGAGCACGACGAGCTCTACGTGTGAGTACCATCAATTTCAGTTTTTGGCCTTCCTTTGGACTTCGAATTTAGAGACCCATTTCAAGGGTTTTGCTCAATCTAGAGGTAGGGGCTCTTAATCCACAATTTTCTTACTCCTATGTGAATTACATCTTCTAAATTGTTGCAAGACATGCTTATTTATGCTAGTTGTAGTTTAACGTAGTTAAAACATGTGTATGTGGTTATGTGAGAACTTGTATTAAATGTTTTATGTGGAAAACTTGCTTATGTAATCATTTAAATATGTTCGTTATGCTAGATGTATTTTTGTATAAGAGCATGTTGATTTTTCTTGAGAAATTCTTGTGAAATTATGCCTTGCTTACTTAAATTGAGTTGGTTGTGAAATAATGAATATACTCATAGTATTGATGCACTCATGCACTTATATTGGGCATGAAATGGGAGAATTTGTTTTGAAACAAACATGGGGAATTTTTGTAAAGTGATTTGATGAAATGGCTTTATGAAAACCCAGTCGCCGCGGGGGTACCAAAGGGCCGAAGTGTTAATATAGCCTAGAGGGGATTAGGGAGTCGCCCTAACGTGGTTGAGCTAGCTGGGCCTCATAATGACGCCGCAGGGGTACCAAAGGTTAGGGATACTAGCCAATCTTCCTCTCGTATCGCTGAGAGATCACCAAAGGGCGGGTTATATTAACAATTTGAAAGAGATGGTTTTGAGAAAAAGAGAATGGGGAGCGACATTGGCATGGATTTGCATTCCATGGCATTGCATTGTTTGTTTTAGAGTTTGGTTGGAATGTTGTATTACCCTGTCATTATATGATCTTCATTCCCATTGATCTATTCTATGTTTGGATTCACGGGGATACAAGAAGCGTGTCTTAAGTGTCACCAACTGAGCAATTTGCTCACCCCACATAATTAATATTTTTCAAGTCATGGCAAGGAATTGGCGGATGATAATCCACCACAGAGCTAAGGAAACTTGAAGGCATTTTGAATGTATTTTGTGGGACTTGAACTTATCTTGTATAGTGCATGACTAAATGCATTATTTTTGGCAACATGTAAAATACGTGTAATTATCATGTGCATGGTCATTGGGTAATGTAATTAAGCCTTATTCACTCAAAATCAGTTTGTGTATTTTAAGTAACGTGTGGCAAATTATGTTAATAACGTATTTGTTTTTATTGTGTTTGGTGTTGAAATGTATTTAATTTTGTACGTGAGTGTAGTGGCGTGGGTGGTTAATTACCAAGAGTTGGTGTATATGGGTTTACACAAGACAGTGGAAAGTGGAAGTGAGAATTACCCAGAACCGGTCGACATATGGCTTCCCAAACGTCGACCGGTATCTTGTCAGTGGGTCATTTTTGGCATACGTCCCAAACCAGTCGATGTATGGCTTCCCATACGTCGACCGGTATCTTGGCAATGGGTATTACCACTGTTCATAACCCAAACTAGTCGACGTATGATGCATATACGTCGATCGGTTTACGGCATATATGTAATTACTATTTAAGTTCTTAAATTACACTTTGGTACCAAAGTGAGGTTACACGTAATTATTTTATGACCTACAAAATGCAATAATTGTATTTTAACCCCGAAAGGACTATATTGCCCCGAACCTTATTTTGTTTATTATGCAATGCAAGCAAATGACTGTTGTACACTTTGAGTCTCAATTCATCGAATTATGGCAAATTACCATTTTGCCCTTTTGGACCTTGTTATTTAAATTTAATGTAAAAAGACCGTTTTACCCTCGAATGATTTTGAGTCGGGTAAGGACCCGTTTAATGATCCGGATTCATGAGGATTTGGGTCGTTACAGTTACCCTTTTAAAAACAAAAAAAATAAGTTTCCCAAGAATTTGTTATTTTTGTAGTGAGCTTGTATCATTAAAAAAAATGGTTTCTAGATATGCCATTGTCTAAGTGTAACTTTTTGAGCATCCTAATTTGAGCAAATTTTTATAATGTTCTGTAATGTTTCCGATTTTCTCCATTTTTTCATTTTTTCAGAATTTTGTTTATACGAGGGTATTTTCGTCATTTCACGTTTTGTGTACTGAACATCGTGGGGTGTGCCGAGTGTGTCGGATAGTCGTTTGGGGCATTCCATTAAGTTTAGAACTCTAGAAAATACAAGGTTGGTCATTTTCACATTTTTCTATTTTTCGGGTCAGACGGTCCCGTGTGGGACCTGTTACCGGTATTGTTGTGCACGGGGGGTTTTGGTTGGGTCCATTTACATTTTATGTATTTTATTTTATGTGACTTATGTAGTATTTATATGGTGGTGCACTTATATATAGGTATGTGGTGTAGAATTAAAACAAAAGAAAAAATGAAAAGTCAAAAATGGTGGTGGGACCCACCACCCACTTACTTAGTGGTCTAGAGACCACACATGGTCTCACAAATCTTCTCTTTCCCGCTAGTTCCTCCTTCTCCCCCATTTTCTCTTCATTTTCTTTTTCTTTTGCATCAAACTTTAGGGCTTGATTTTTTCTTCAATTCTTGGAGTTTTTGGAAGCCGTTTGCGGTAAATTGAAGCCCACAGCGAGGCCTTCGAATCCATACCAACAATTTCAGATTTGGGCCTCCCTAGAATTTTTGAAAATTTGAACCCATTTTGAGGGTTTTACATTAATTTAAGATAGGGGTCTCTAATCCACATATGCTTGTGCCTTAGTGAGTATAATTCTTGTTAATTGTTGCTTATTATGCTTAGATTGAGTTAATTTTGTTTTAAGGTGACTAAACCTTGAAATTTGAGTATGTGGATATGTGTTAAATTTATGTTATGTGTGAAAAGCATGTTCTATGTGTTATTTTCCCTAGCCGATAATGTTGTTAACTTGCTAAAATTGTTGTATGAAAGCATGTTATGTATTCTTAGAAATTCTTGGAAGGTGTAATATGAGATTAAATTTTTAATTTGTTGTAGAATGATTAATTACATGGCATGAAGCATTCATGCATAACATTGGGAAGAAAAAGGGAACAAATTGATTTGAAATGAAAAAGGGAAATTTTGGGAAAGAAGTTTTGATTAAAGTGTTTTATGAAAACCCGGTTGCCACGGAGGTACCAAAGGGCCAGAGTGTTAATATAGCCTATAGGGAACTAGGGAGATTGCCCTAGCGTGGTTGAGCTAGCTGGGCCCAAAATGACGCGGCGGGGTTACCAAGGGTCAAGGACACTAACCAATCCTTCTTTCGTGTCGCTGCGGGGTCACCAAAGGGCGGGTTATATTAACAGTTTGAAAGTGATGGTTTTGAATGTTGAAAATGGGGAGTGACATCGGCATGCATTGCATTCCATAGCATCATATTGTTTATGTTGAGATTGGTCATTATGTTGTGTTTTCCCGACATGGCATGACCCCGCCCCCTATTGTTCTATTATTTGTTTGAATTCACGGGGGCAGAAGAGGTGTGTCTTAGGCACCGCCTACTGAGCAAATTGCTCATCCTATTATTTAATAAAAAAAATTCAGGAAACGGGAAAGAAGTGGTAGATGACGTTTCACCACATGCCTAATTTGAATTTAGAAGATTTTTTTTATATTTTTGTATTAAGTCCCATATTTTTGTAAAACCTTAGTTTGTTATATTCGGTATAAAGGTTTGTGGACCCTTGTTATTATAATTATAATTATGGACTGTAACTTTAGCGCAAGTTGTCCAAACATTGTAAGACATGTACTTTAGATCTTAACTGTGATGACCCTGTGGGCGGGTGTGCCGTGGGCGGGTGCGAGAGACACTGTCAGGCTACCACACTGGCGAGCTACGGGTGCACAGTCCCACATCGCCTGGGTAGTGGAAAGGTGAAGTACTTATATGTAAGTGTGTCACCTCCAATTGGTATGAGGCCTTTTGGGGTGAAGCCCAAGAGCAAAACCGTGCGGGCTCAGGCCCAAAGCGGACAATATCATACCATGTGGTAGAGTGGGTTGTTACAAATGGTATCAGAGCCTGACCCAGCCGGAAGTGTGGCCAACGAGGACGTTGGGCCCCAAAGGGGGGGTGATTGTGATGACCCTGTGGGCGGGTGTGCCGTGGGCGGGTGCGAGAGACACTGTCAGGCTACCACACTGGCGAGCTACGGGTGCACAGTCCCACATCGCCTGGGTAGAGGAAAGGTGAAGTACTTATATGTAAGTGTGTCACCTCCAATTGGTATGAGGCCTTTTGGGGTGAAGCCCAAGAGCAAAACCGTGCGGGCTCAGGCCCAAAGCGGACAATATCATACCATGTGGTGGAGTGGGTTGTTACAAATGGTATCAGAGCCTGACCCAGCCGGAAGTGTGGCCAACGAGGACGTTGGGCCCCAAAGGGGGGGTGATTGTGATGACCCTGTGGGCGGGTGTGCCGTGGGCGGGTGCGAGAGACACTGTCAGGCTACCACACTGGCGAGCTACGGGTGCACAGTCCCACATCGCCTGGGTAGTGGAAAGGTGAAGTACTTATATGTAAGTGTGTCACCTCCAATTGGTATGAGGCCTTTTGGGGTGAAGCCCAAGAGCAAAACCGTGCGGGCTCAGGCCCAAAGCGGACAATATCATACCATGTGGTGGAGTGGGTTGTTACAAATGGTATCAGAGCCTGACCCAGCCGGAAGTGTGGCCAACGAGGACGTTGGGCCCCAAAGGGGGGGTGATTGTGATGACCCTGTGGGCGGGTGTGCCGTGGGCGGGTGCGAGAGACACTGTCAGGCTACCACACTGGCGAGCTACGGGTGCACAGTCCCACATCGCCTGGGTAGAGGAAAGGTGAAGTACTTATATGTAAGTGTGTCACCTCCAATTGGTATGAGGCCTTTTGGGGTGAAGCCCAAGAGCAAAACCGTGCGGGCTCAGGCCCAAAGCGGACAATATCATACCATGTGGTGGAGTGGGTTGTTACATTAACCATATATTTTGGGACTGTAATTATGATAATTTGGATTAAATGGTATGTGGATGTTCCACCATGAGATGAACCATGTTGAGGTATAATGGATGGATGAATGGGATGCTGGAATATATTATTTGTATTGTGTGTTGGGACAGGTTGAATATGTCTTGAAATGCCAGGAAGGGCCATTGCGTTTTTTTTTATTTGAATAGGTGGTTGTAGGCCCCTTTTTAGGGGAGATCATGCCAATTTTTTTTTTAAAATCTTTTTTTTTAAAAGGGTATCAGTTTAGGGTCGTTACATGTTCCATTGGAACTTTGTAGGGAAGTTGGCATTAGTAATCCTATTAACTAATTGTCAACCCATTGTTTCTTGATGAGCCTACTCGTTTAAAGGCTAGACTCATTTATGCTAGCAATTGGATCCGGATTGATGCTTGTAAGGACATTCAAAAGTCTATTAAGCTCGATCTCTTATATGATGATCCTTATGACAATACGGTGGAGGTCCCATCGAAACCTCAAAAACGTGTAGATTGTAATTCTTTTCGTCATTCTACCCAATATTGCCCTTCTAAATCCCACTACTAAGCCTAAACAAGGATAAAGCACGAAGGAGAATTTGTCTCCTAAATCTAGCCCAAATGAGTGGGAAGATGTTAGAAAGTAAGCGGGAAAGATGTTGTTGCTCCTCCTAAAAACTGAACATGTATTAATCAATCATGCATGTTGTCAGGATAACAATATTTGATGTTAATGGTTTGATTAATTAGAAAATTTTAGATGCATTTGATCTGTAGTGAACTTAGGCTACATCAAGGATGTAGTGACCCAATAAATATACAACATTAAAAATAAATAAATAAAAATAAAAAATAAAAAAAGAAGAGTGGTGCCCGCATAACACCATTGTTATATTGGCAACCCCCAGATCATATGAATGCTATGTTTTATAGTGGAATGAAATGCTTATTCTTACACTTCATTCCCTTTGCTTTTGTTTGGTGAGCCAAAATAAAGTTGGAGTGTCCATTCTCTTGGAATAGCCGCTCTTACAAAATGTTGGAATACTCGAATTAAAAATAAACTCAAACAACATTCATCCTAGTGAGCATTCCATTCCTTACAAAATTTAAAACAAAAACACCATTGCCTTATAAGCAGCCATCACAATTGCTGGCAATACCTCCATTTTATGCCATCAAGTGTCTAATCAAATTCAAATGCGTCTCCAAACACCAATTTTCTCCCATCTCCGAGTCCCGTCCCGTCTACACCCAACTGTGAACGCTATAACGTCTTTTTACAGAAAATCCATCTCTTGTTTACACTGAGGATGCCGAAAGTGACTTGGGCCGGGTATGATCCAGGAGGTTGTGAGCGGGCCGAACAAAGACCATTGTTGTGAACCGACTCTTTATTAATTGAGCCCAGGGTGATAAAATTAATAAAGAAGCCCGGTTCTGAACGGAAGGAGCTGAACCCATAATGAAGGAAGGCCCAAAAGAACAACCCAGTTCAAGAAGTCAGTTAGAAAATATCTAGAAGGTCTGTAACAATCTATAAATAGCCTAAAAACAGAAGGAAAAGGGGATGGAAAAAATTAGAAGTGTGGAATTATTCTTTCTAATTTAAGAGGGAGAATTTCATGTATCTTCAATTGGCGCCGTCTGTGGGAACGACGAAGATTGATTTGCGATAAGTCAAAATTGATTCGATCGTAAGTGATGCGTGAGAAAGAAGCTTGATCTCTAAAAAGTGGATCAGGATCGTGAGTGATTCGTTGTTCATTGTTCGTCTTGCCGAGTTTCGATTGTGATTGATTTTGAAGAGATTCGTATTCGATCTACGTAGTTCCGGTTTGTTTCTGTTCAATCGATCTATGCGATTGTGTTTTCTTTGCCAAGCCAGATCTGACAGGTCCACGGTGGAAGAAGTTCGAATCTGGTTTTGTAAGATCAGAATTTGGACAATTCAAGTCTAGATCTAGTATGATTGCGTTAGCAGAACTCAGATCTGTCCAGAAAATTGTGGTTAAAAACTTTGCTCCGATCAAGAATAATGATCGGATGTGAGAGCTCAAATCCATTAGATAATGGCTAGCAGTCGAAGCTCGATGAATTGATGAGTGTAATTGTAATGTTACCGATTTTTCCTATTTTCTGTTTCTGGAATATATTTGATTTTTTGGATTATTTTAATCCTTACCTCGTTTTGCATGCCACGCAGACCCTAAGGGGCTTTTTGGTCATTTTCTTGAGTCGAGGGTTTTAGAAGTGTAATTTCAATCATTTTAAGTCAATTAGAAGTGACGGTATCATTTTAGAATTTTTCAGGTGTCGAGATGATTTCCGGACTCGGGAATTTCTCCCGGTTTTGTCATTTTAAGAAAGGTGCATAATGGACTTTTCTCACATATATGTATACATCTATATGTATATATTAGAGGTTGATATTTATGGGGAAAATGAGGCAAGGTATGGTTTGAAGGAGGGCAAGATTCTAACTTTGCATAAAATTAGAGATCAACCACAAATTGACACATGGCAATCCAATGACCATAATTTGAGATTTTTATCAAGCCATCACTTTCCTCCTCCCCTATTTTCGTGCATCACTCTCTCTCTCTCTCTCTCTAGCACTTCTCTATCTCTCTCTATATTCATACACAAGCACACATTATTATCATCTAAATAAAAGGCTTTGATTTGGAGAGTTTAAGGTGGATTTTGAAGGAGAGGAAGAAGGGAGGTTGGAGAGCTTGGCATGAGCTTCAAATTGAGGCTAATATTGCTAGGGTTTGGAGAATTTCAAAATTTGGGGCTTTTCTTCCATTTGAGGTAGAGTTTGTCTACTTGTCAAATTCCTTAGTTGTGGTAGCTAATTGGATGTTTTTCCCCCTCTCTAACTTGTCAATTTGAAGTTAAAAGCATTATTTAATTTTAGGGTTTTTGGTTTATACATGAATTTTTGATTTGAGGTGTTTAAAGTGATTGGGTGTTTATCTTGTGTTTAAATTGCAAGTAACATGTTGTTGAGCTTCTATAAAATGATTTATTTATTTCACCTCATGTGGTTGTTGTGATATTTTTGATAATGTATATGCTAGAAAATACTTGAATGTTGTAAGATGCAAAAAGTGTCAAATTATCTTGTTGAGGCCCTAGAAATATCAATCATATTATGAAGGCATGATAATAATTACGTAATTGAATTTGGACATTTTTATATGCATGACATAATGTTGTTCTTGGGTATGAGGGTGGTGTGGATGTAGTGGAAGGGCATGTGAGGGCATGGATATGGTGGATGGGTGCATTGAGCATTTTATACAATTCATTGCATATGAATATAAACGATGATTATGGAAATTGGAAGTGTTGCATGTGAACCCTTGTACGATCCCCGACTCATTTTCCTATTCATTGTTTGTAAGGCATGTAATTACTTACCTTACTTGAGGAGATGCCACTTAGGCATTCTCTACTGAGCCTTGCGCTCACTCCTCTACTTATTACTATTTTTCAGACACGGAAAAGAAATAGCGGACGACAATCCACCATTGCCTTAGCTTGGAGTAGAAAAATGTTTCTTTTTGCTATCTTTTGTAATTGGGCCTAATTTTGTAAAAGTGATGACTTAAAATGTATTATTTTGTAGCATGTGAGGTATTTAGGTCCATTTTGCGTATGGCCATTGGAGAAATGTAATTATGTTTAATTACACTAAATTATTTAGTGTATTTTATATAGCATATTGTAAATTATGTTAATTGTTGTTAATGTATTAGATGTTAAAATGTATTTAAATATGTATGTAAGTGTAGTAGCGTGGGTGGTTGGTTATCAAATGTTGGTATATTTTGGTTTTCTTTGGACAGTGAGTAATTGAGTGTGAATAATCCAAACCAGTCGACATAAAATCCCATACGTCGACCGGATGACCTGAACCAGTCGACGTGAATTTCCCACACGTCGGCCGATATCTTGGCAGTGAGGATATTCACTGTACAAGTCTTGAACCAGTCGACGTGTAGCCTTCCATACGTCGACTGGTATCCTGGCAGTGGGTTTTTCCACGGTACACATCCAAACCAATTGACGTGTGACATCCCATACATCGACCGGTTCCTGTGTAGTAAACATTTGTGACTTATTTTCCTATTTTGCCCTTGACCACTCACTCAGGTGTATTATTACACATTATAAGGTCCAGTAAAATACAATAATAATATTTTAGCCATGGGAATGACTATATTACCCGGACTTTATCTTATTTATTATGTGATACAAGTAAATGACTATTTTGCCCTTTGAGTCTCAAACCATTAGAATTGTGATAAATGACCATCTTGTCCTTGTTGGACTTTAATATACGAATTTAACGGGAAAGGACCATATTACCCTTGGATAATTTTGGGTCGGGTAAGGACCCATTTAATGATCTGGATCAATGGATTTGGGTCGTTACAGTAATCGAAGCACTAAGGAGAGAGAACGCAGAGTTGAGAGCTGGAATGGAGCGTCGTGAGGCTCCTGTTCTTCCAAGGCCACCTCCAGTAGGAGAGGGAGTTATGCCATCCAGCACTGCTCATCACGATGATCCAGAGGGAAACAATCGAATGGATCTTCATCGCGAGGAGATTGTGCCAAATGACTTACCTCCAAATATCCGTCAAGTGGAGGAGCGTGAAGGATCTATCCATTTGGATCCGCATTGTGAACAGATCATGCGAGAAGAAGCCGCCGCTTTTGATCCAACACAGGGAAGGTTACGACGTGATGAAGCAATGGAGTTTGGCCATCATAGAGCTCCATCGTTATGGCATAGGGAGTTCACAGATGATAAATCATTTGATCCACCCTACCGGCCTTCAATGGCGACGTATGATTACAAGAGTTCAGAAAGAAGATCTGCAGATCTGAGGATTCCACTGCCGTTTTCAAGGGAGAATGAAGCACTCCGTTCCTCCGTAAGAACGGTTGTATCACCGTTCATTAACGAAATCCTGAATGCTCTGAATCCGAGGAAGTTCTCCATGCCGGTGTTCATTCTGTTCGATGGAATGACTGATCCGATAGATCATATTTACCACATTCAGTTGAAAATGGCCTTGAATACAAACAATGACCCTCTGATGTGTAAATACTTCCCTACAAGCTTGTCAGGGCCAGCCCTCAACTGGTTCAAGAATCTGGTTTAAGGTTCAATTGCTAGCTTCTAGGACTTGTGTGATAAGTTTATTAGCCAATACTATGGAAATAAACGCCCGGCCAAAGATATGTCAAGCCTATTTACAATGAAGCAGCACGAAGATGAACGACTCCAGGCTTTTCTCACCAGGTTTAACCTTGTCAAGAGTATGGTTATGGAGTGTCATCCATCAATAGCGGTTCAAGCGTTCAAGTTAGCAATGAACCGAGGGAAACCGTTACACACAAGTTTGGTGGTGAATACGCCGAAGACCATGGATGAGCTGAACGAGAGAGCTGACAGTTTCGTGCGTCTGGAAGAAGAGAAAGCAGCTAATTCAAGGCAGACATCTATTATCTCCACAAAGGTGAAGTCCAAAGCTAAGACTCGGCAAAAGCAAGCTCTGTAGCGTCAGACCTCCTGGAAGGCAGAGAAGAGGCCCCGAGAGGAAGAGTCGTTTACTCCACTCAAAGTCACTCTGGCAATGTTATTCCAAAAAAACAAATATAAGTTCCGTCCCCCTTACCAATCAGACAACCTCTCGAATAAAGAGATCAATCTAAACATTGTGTTTTTCATAGTGATTTTGATCACCAGACTAATGAATACAGGAACTTACGAAGGCAAGTGGAGATGCTGATCGCCAGGGGAGAGTTTGCAGGATACGTTCAAGGGCCAGTGCAGGAGCAGAATCGGCTAACTGAGCAAGTTAAGAAAAATCAAAAGTTGAATCACTATAACACTCAGCCCATTCGGATTATAAATGCAATTTATGGCCTTCTTGAACAAACAATAGAACCTGAAGAATTGCTCCGAACACGCATTTGCCAAGCGTAGATGAAGAGACAAATAGGCAGTGTCAACACTCTGCACCATCAGAGTGCATCAACGCATATAAGGTTTGACAAGACAGACCTACTGCGAGTTCAAATTCTTCATGAGGACCCTTTGGTTGTTAGTTTGACAGTGGCGGAATGCTTAGTACAAAGGGTGCTAATTGACCCAAGGAGCAATGCGAATGTCATGCCAAGGATCACCTTCAATCGGCTAGAAATCAAGCCAGAGGCGCTTAAATTTACTGGGAATCCATTGTTGGGATTCGATAGAAAGCGAGTCGAACCAATCGGCACAGTAGAATTACTCGTTCAAGTTGCTGAGAGGGAACTTGTCGAAAGCTTTGTGGTGGTGGAGATCCATCCATCCTATAATCTGCTGATAGGGAGAGGATGGATTCATAGAGTTCAGGGAGTCCCATCGACCCTGCACCAAGTGATGAGATGTCTGAGTCCGGATGGAAATAAGGTGATTGATATCTATGTATACCAGGTTGCAGCAAAGGAATGTTACTCGGTGACTCTGAAGGTCGCAGGGAAGGGAAAAGCTCCCATCCAATCTGATAGCCCACAATAGCAATTATAGAAGCCTCCCCCCCAGCACGGACGGGGAGGAGGATCCTTCGGTGTTGACCGAGGAACCTCTAGTTGATGTTCAAATTGATCATTTGAGGCCAAACCGAACCACAAAATAGGTTTAAGGCTTACCGAGGAAGAGAAGCACCAGTTGATTGATTTCCTTTCCCAGAACACGGACATGTTCGCTTGAAACCATTCAGACATGCCGGGAATCGACCCCTCTATCTCTTGTCATTCCCTTCATATAGATTTGAACGTTAAACCTGTACGGTAAAAGCAAAGAAGGTTGCCCCGGAGCGCAACCAGATCATTGCGGATGAAGTTGATAGATTGTTAGAGGCTGGGTTCATCAGAGAGGTTCAGTACCCGATCTGGCTGTCGAACGTGGTTGTAGTGTAGAAGAAGAACAAAAAGTGGAGGGTTTGCGTTGACTTCACCAATCTGAATAAAGCCTGCCCGAAGGATAGCTTTCCTCTTTCAAAGATTGATCAAATGGTGGATGCTATAAAGGGATATAAATGATTAACCTTCCTGGATGCCTATTCAGGTTATAATCAAATTCCAATGGATCCTAACGATGAGGAAAAAACCTCTTTTGTCACCGAACGAGGAACCTATTGCTACAAGGTCATGTCGTTTAGACTGAAGAATGCTGGAGCTACGTACCAAAGGTTGGTCAGCAAGATTTTCAATAATCAAATGGGCAAGACTGTTGAAGCTTACATCGATGACATGGTAGTGAAGAGCAAACAGAAGGACTACCATTTGCGACATTTAGATGAGGTGTTCGATGTACTGAGGAGGTATGGAATGAAGCTAAACCCAATCAAGTGCTCGTTTGGCATAGGATCCGGATAATTCTTTGGCCACGTGGTCAACAACAGAGGGATTGAAGTCAGCCCAGCCCAAGCGGAAGCTTTACTAAGAAATGCAGAACCAAGCACTGTCAAGGAAGTCCAAGCCCTCACTGGACGCATAGCGGCACTAAGTCGATTCATCTCTAAGTTGTCAGACCGATGCAAGTCATTCTTTGATATAATAAGAAGTCACAAAAAATAATCCTGGGGGGATGAGCAAAGGCAAACACTGACAAAGTTGAAGGAGTATATGCGAAATCCACCAGTCCTAAATGCCCCAAAAGCAGGTAAGAAACTTTTCCTGTACCTTGGAGTTTCCAACATTGCAACTTATGGTGTTCTGATATGGTGTGAAAAAGGTAAGCAGTTCCCAGTCTTTTATGTCAGCAAAACGCTAACTGAGCTAGAGAGAATGTATTCGAAGGCCGAACGAGTAATATTATCTTTGGTAAATGCAAAGAGGAAACTCAGGCATTACTTCGAGTCCCACCCAATAGTTGTTCTGACCACGCTTCCCATAAGGGTGATCCTACATAAGCCCGACTTGTTCGGACGAATGACAAAATGGGCAATAGAACTAAGTTCTTTTAACATAACGTATGAACCCTGAACAGCCATCAAAGAGCATGCTGTGGCTGATTTCCTATTGGAGTGTGATGTGGAAGAGCCAGAGGAAAATCTTGAAGACTATTTGTGGAAGCTCTTCGTTGATGGTTCTTCGAATCAGATAGGGGCAGGAATTGGGGTCAAGTTGCAGACACCAGAAGGCACCACGCTAAGCCAAGCGATCAAACTTGAGTTCATAGCAACCAATAATGAAGCATAATATGAAGCACTACTGACTGGATTGAAGTTGGCCAAGGAGTTAAAGGTCAAAAACCTAGTCGCTTTTAGTGATTCGCAGCTAGTAGTTCGGCAAATAACTGGAGAATATGAAACCAAAGATAAAACAATGGAGGCGTATCGTTCAGCCATTATGCAGGAGGCTGAGAGTTTTGATCAGATCAAGTTCATCCAATTGCTAAGGGAGCATAACGAGGACGCCGATCGGTTGGCATGCAGTGCGTCGAGTTCTAGGGAAACACTGACAAGGGTGATTCCAGTCGGTGTGTTGTACCAACCATCTATCCTTGGGGAGTCATCAAATTCGGACCCTTGGCAAGTGAATGTCATACCATATGAGCTGAGTTGGATAGATCCAATTATGACATACATACGGGATGGTGTTTTGCCCGAGCAGAGGGATGAGGCAAGAAAGATCAGGTCAAATGCTGCGAAGTATGCCATAATGCACAACCAGTTATACAGGAGATCTTACTTAGGGCCTTATTTGAAATGTGTAACCCCTACAGAAGCTCAGCAAATACTGCAAACTATCCACGATGGTATGTATGGTAACCATTTAGGTGGGAGGTCTTTAGCACACAAAGTGATAACACAGACGTATTTTTGGCCGAACATGTCACGAGATGCGAAGGAATTCTCAAAAAGGTGCGATAAGTGCCAAAGGTTAGGACCACTGATCCACCAACCACCAGAAGACTTGCACGTAATGGCCAAACCATGGCCTTTCGCACAATGGGGGATGGATGTGGTTGGCCCCTTACCGACTGCCAGATCACAAAATAAGTTCATTGTGCTTGTAACAGACTACTTTACCAAATGGGTGGAGGCAGAACCATATCCCAGCATAACTCAAACTCATGTAAGACGTTTCATTTGGAGTAATATCATCTGTCACTTTGGCATACCAAGGTCGATCATCATGGACAACAGGACTAATCTCGACAGTAAGCAAGTGAGGGAGTTGTTGGAAGAATATGAAATCAACCAAAAGTTAGCATCGGTCAGTTATCCACAGGCAAATAGTTAGGCTGAGATCACGAACAGAACGATTTTTGTTTGTATAAAGAAGAAGCTTGAAGAAGAAAAAGGGAAATGGTTGGATGAGCTCCTGAACGTCTTATGGGCCTACAGAATGACTCCGAGACGACCGACCGGAGAGAGCCCATTCGCCATGGCATATAGGACTGAGGCAGTATTACCGGTCGAGCACCTAATTCCCACCATTCGAAGTCTAGCATGCAATCGGGAGCAGAATAATCACATGTTGAAATTCAACCTCAATCTGCTTGAAGAGAAGAAGGATGCAGTAAGACTGGCATCATATCAGTAGACACTTATGAACAGTCATAACAGAAAGGTGAGGCATATAGACTTTGCACCTGGTGATTTAGTTCTAAAAAGAAAGGTTGGAATTGTCAAGAAGATGGTGTTACCTTGGGAAGGGCCGTATAGAGTTGCAGAAGTCATAGGGAAGGGGGCATATATCTTGGAGACCATGGCTAGAAGGCTGGTAAACAAGTCATAAAACGCTACGTCTATGAAAAGGTATCACCAGTAGAGAAGCGAGGAGTGAGTTTCAACCTGGTCAGTGTTTATTTCCAATTGTGTGCTTACAAATGTATAAAACTTCAAAAAATCTATAAAAAGTGTTATTTTCTTCCAAAAAGGTGACCGAGCGTGAAATAAGTGCTACTTGACACTATGAGCCACGTCAAACACTTGCTAAAAATAAAAAGCCAAGTGGCAAGTGGCATTCAGCCAAGCGTCAGGCACTTAGCAAAGTAAGTGGCAGCTGGCACTATGAGCCGAACGTCAAACACTTGCTAAAAATAAAAAGCCAAGTGGCAAGTGGCATTCAGCCGAGCGCCATGCACTTAGCAAAGTAAGTGGCAGCTGGCACTATGAACCGAACGCCAAACACTTGCTAAAAATAAAAAGTCATGTGGCAAGTAGCATTCAGCCGAGCGTCAGGCACTTAGCAAAGTAAGTGGCAGCTGGCACTATGAGCTGAACGCCAAACACTTGCTAAAAATAAAAATTCAAGTGGCAAGTGGCATTCAGTCAAGCGCCAGGCACTTAGAAAAGTAAGTGGCAGCTGGCACTATGAGCCGAACGCCAAACACTTGCTAAAAATAAAAAGTCAAGTGGCAAGTGGCATTCAGCCGAGCGCCAGGCACTTAGCAAAGTAAGTGGCAGCTGACACTATAAGCCGAACGTCAAACACCTGTTAAAAATAGGGGCAAGTGGCATTCAGCCGAGCACTAGGCACTTTATCCGAATGCCAAACACTTGAGATAAATGATAAATGATAACTTAGAAGCAACGATGAAGAAAGCACTATGAGAAGTGAATTAGTTAAAATCTTCCATTCCATTAAATTCATATCCATTAAACATTTACAAAGATAGTTCTGGTGGAATGAGTAGAATATACAAAAGAATATGATACATTTGCAGATGACTATTCAGTCCTGTTCACACCCTCGGTCTCTTGTTCATGCTCGGCGTTCCGCTCACCTTCATTGACTGCACTCTCCTCTCGGGGAGGAGAGTCAAGTTGGATGATCGTTCCATCCAGTTGGGTTCTGTGATACCCCTCGATTCTAGAGCCACGGGTGATCAAGTCCGAGCACAGATCCGAGGGATATCAAACAATTAATATGTAAACAAGCAAGAGTACAAAAGAATTAAAAATAAAATAATAAGCTGAACAGAATTCTAAATATAAAAATCCTCCAAAAATAATAAATTAATATAATTTAATCTTTCCAATCCGTACAACTCGGGAATCCATTCAGTGGACCCCAAATAATCCCAAACGATAAATAAATTTACAGAATCAAAATCCAAAACTAAAATAAGAAAGAAAATCCTATGTAGTCAAAAGAGTGAGTGTCTGTATCTGCATCATCACGATCAAGCGCTAAGCCTGGTACTGATGAACACCTGAAAGAAAAGAGTGGGTCAGGCCCACATGCAAGTTCCATCCTACTACAATCTATACATAAACCCGATACGCAGATACATCCTAGATAGCTCGACAATATCTAAAATAGTCCATATAGATATAGATACACACTATAGGACGTTCACTAACCTATAGTCATCACACCTAAGTAGAAGGTAACTCGCAAAACACACGTAGCGTAGTCATGCACACCTAGACCTACCAAGGAATGTCATTAGGTTCTGTTATCCATCCAAGGCAATATACGCACCCTAACCGTGATCAGGAGATTCAAGCTCATATCACGGTACTATAATGATATATATAAATCGTTCCTAATACAGAAAAGTAAAGCAAACATCCGTTATGTTGTTCAACTGTTTTAGTTGACAGGACATGCATCTATGTAGGATTTAACTATTTTAGTTAATCCATTCCGTATGTATGAATAGGTAGGAATTAAAGTTTTGATCTAATCCATCCCCAATATGCCACTGTCCCATGCCGGTGCATATAATGCATATGATCCATAAATGATGCACACTCAAATGAACATCAAGTACATCCAGAAACCAACATAATAGAAATCAGATATAGATAAGATCCTATCATACATCCAGTATATGATTATAATCATAGAACTTCCGTCTAAATTGCTAAAGTATTTATAGATAATTTAAACCATCATATCCATCCAATTGACAAAATAGAAAATATAACAATTCATCAATTTACATCAATAGTATGTTATAATGATAATCAGCGGCATCAACTGAGCACATCAAATCAAAATCCCAAAGATACTTTCATACCAGTCCATTAAGTTTACTAAACAAGACTCGTAGTTTAAACCCTCTACAATCCTTAACAGCATGCAACTTATTATATAATTTTCATGATGTTCATTAAATACTCAATTATAAATCTAAAGCAAGATATGTTGATGCTCAAAAGTATATACTGAGTATCTACACTCTAATCCTAAAATACATTCCTATTAGTCCGTTTAATTTATTACAACAACCACTAGAAATAACTTTCATATTTCGTGACTACATGCAAACTATTATAAAATGTCATAAAGTCCATTAACCCAGTAAACCAACCTTCCTGGCCTTCATTAAATTATATATATTATTCATATAACATCCCATAAATAATTTAATACCAGTCTGTTTAAATTCCTAAAGCAAACTAGCAATTTAAACCTTCTTCCTCCTTTGACAGCATGCCTATTATCCGTTTTTGTTTTATGATGCCCCTTAAGATTAGCACCCTAGAATAAACCAACTGTTTTAAGGTCTTAATAGGTTAATTTTTAAACATCTAAAACCCTCTTTACTTTCCAGAAGTTACATTTAAGTCCCAGGATTCAAAAAACAACCAGAAAACACCTCGTAGGGGTATTTTTACAAGGGAGCCGGCTCCCCCATCATGGGAGCCAGCTCTTAGGCTTCCATAGCCGGCTCTCCCACTTGGAGAGCTGGCTCTCTCTTCATAGGAGCCGGCTTCCTCCATTAGGGAGTCAACTCTATCCCTGAGAGCCCCTCTCTGCTTCGTCTCTGCTTCGTCCGGTTGTCTTTTGCGCTTCCGGTGAAGTTCAACATCCCTATCCCAAATCTTTTTAACATTCCTAAGGTTCAATTTAAGTTCTTATAGTCCTAGAAACTCCTCATATTCTAGTGTGAATTAATTGACAAAAAAACTTAAATCATGACCGAACAGTTTATGCAAGAACAACAGTTTCAGTTACAGGAACGTAAAACAGATTACAACCTAATCTAACATGCATAAACGTCTGTTTTAAAAGTTTAATTAGATTCCTGGAGTCTATATAGAATGCACAGAATACAAGTTTATAGGAAGGAGATAGAATGAAACTTGCCTTTAGGTTTCGGTTTGAAACCTTTCAACGTCGTCTCTAAATTCTCCGACGAATGTCGACTGCCGACAAACCTCCTACCACTCGGTTTCAATCCCACAAGCCATCCATTCTTTCCTCCTTGATTCGACCTTCAATCCGTGGTCGGAATCCTAACTAGTTCTCCCTCAGTTTCCCTCTGTGTTTTTCCCCTCAAACCCTCTCTGCTTCTCTCTCCCTCCAGTTACGGGAAAAAGGTTTGCAGACACAAAGCTTCTATATATATAAGCTCCTATAAAACCCTAATCCTAATTCCAACCTAATTATAAGTCGGCTAACCTAATTACATAAAATAAAACCCTAAACTTAATTATAATGCAAACAATGTATTAAACAAATGACGAAACAATTATGTCCACCACAAAGCACATCTGTAATTATAATGAAATAAATAATTAAATAATGACACTTAAAACAAATAAATAAAGTAAAGCATAAATAAAGTAAAGCAAATAAATAATTATAATTAAATAAATCATTCAAAACAAATAAACAATTATAATTAAACAATTAATTTAAATAAATACACAATTAGACAATTACGCAAATAAACACATAAGTCACATAACCAAATAAAAATGCACCAGAAATCAAATTTAAATTCCCGTTTTATCCTTTTGAAAACTAGGGGTATTACATTCTTCCCCCCTAACAAAAGGAATTCTGTTCTCGGAATTCACGAAACTCTGAATTAATATCTTTTTAAATTTCATTCCTATTTTCGTGTGGCACAGCCTCTTTATATGAGCTCCACCAAATTCCCACACATCCAACAATATATAAGGTTCCTATGTTTAAGAAATACCATAAATGTACAACTCTAGGTTGTATCCATCAACTATCCATCTTATCCAATATTATCCTTATTCCTCCAAGTGCCATAGCATATACACATACAATTCCCATGCATGCAGTGCTTAACCCTTTGGTAACGCTAAACCATAGGCTACTGCCAAAACTGATAAACAAAATCTGCGAAAGTCAATTTAATAGGTGAAACTGACCTTCCTCCAAAAAAAACACATTGCTTCCTATATGGAAGACATCCCAACCAGCCATTTCCTGATAGAAAACTCGAATATACGAGTTCAACTATTTATAAAATCCGACTGCCGCCGTCAAACCGCGCACAATCCTTGATAAAAGAGAGTATTTTTCTCCGTTGTATCCTTATATAAAGGCAAGGTCGTATTATATAACCTTCGCTTCCATTTCAGACCAACAAGTGAGAGATCTGCACTACATAATATTCAAACCTCACACGTTGTCACCCTAACCTCCTTGTGCCAACAATAGCACAGATAACAACTGAAAAGTGAAATAACACTTTCAATTACCTATGCAAACTTAGGATATATGTCCTAAGCATATCCTCCTTGATCAAATATAATGTCTCGATCAAATTTCTGTCTAAAGATGCGAAACAAAGTTGTTGCTCCAACACCTTCAGAAAATTCCATTGACATAGCACCATTTATCTATGATAATGAATAACCACATGCTATAACTCCGTTATCAGTGCAATGTAGAACTTATACGAAACGCCAAAGTAAACACTACTAGAATTAGTGTCCACAAGCGAACTTACTCTATCCACTACTCTTAATCTATATGGAATTAAAATTCCAACCAATGCCAGTAATTTCTACCAACTATCCACTCTTGATTAGTCCTACTCCCATGTTGAGATAATGAAGTGGCTAAAACCTCTAGTCATATCCAAGTATCAATTTTCCACTATGCTAACACGTGATACACGGGGAGACAGTTACGTACCTGTCCTGATCCGTACCACTCACCAAAACTAACATGGTGTGTCGAGATACAACTCATAACCAATTAACTATACCATAAAATTTATGAATTTTATATCTCAGTCACTCCGACCTTCCTAACATCATTAAGACAAACCACCAATCCTCCTTCAGTACCCTAAGCTCATCTGAGTAAGGTACCACCTCCTCCAGGATCAGCTCCAATATTTTAAGTTAACCTCCCCAATTTCCCTGGTAATAGCAAGTGTATTTTTTTTACACATGCGAAAACTCAACTGATTTCGCAATACCCACCGAAGGTTCAATTACCATATCGGTTGATAAAATCATCCTCCTCCCTATTACTTCCACCAGATGAAACTTAATGCAAAGTGTGAATCACCATATCTATCCATCTAAGCCGTCTCGTGATCCGTGCTATTTGTATGAACTGATATCTTACCAGTTCCAAAATAGACAACGTGAAGCTGACTTAATTTTATCAGTCAAGCAATATCCCAACCAGAATCCTGACCCTTATGTAGAATCAGCAATCTAGCAACTAAATCCGTGGAAACTACTTTGTCATTCCCACTCTAGTATGAGAAGTGGCTGCAAGGATCTAATGATCTCTGACGGGCCATCTAGATTATCTAATAGATATCAGACTTTAAGATAAAATCACTGTGTCTCTCCTCCTGCCTATCCTCCAAATATCTGCTTCTTTCTGTGTAGCATCATGTTTCCTCCAAGATAATTAAAGAACTAAGAGTTATGAACCTCAGTCCTTCCATCCTCCTTCTAATTTATCTAACGAAAGTATCGTTAGTCTGGTAGCACCAGCTTCCATATTTAGATGTTCGGCCTCACCTTCAAGTCTTTGACATCCTACTTCTCTAACACAAGTAAGTGTCTATTAGACTTCCTATCTAACCACGAAAGCATATGGAATCTTTTCATCCTACAAACAGTTAACAATTTCTAGCAACAACTTTTTGTTGCGAACTGTAACCTAAAAAAAAAAAATTCATATTATTTGTGCAAATGAGGAGACCTTGCTTCCTCCTCAATATGCCACTCTGGTAACTCCTCCTAATGACACCCCCTCGTGAATCAAATTCTTGATTTAAGAATAGACTGATGAATAATTAGTTCGTCTAACATACTCAGTCGGTGTCGTTCCAATAAGTACTTAAACCAGTACAAAATCCTCCTGCCGACTTGGGAACACCTTTTAAAATTTTTGAGAAGATATTCAGCAAAGTCAATTCCTTCGATAAATCATCGTGGCATTACAGTATATCAAACGAATCTATATCATTTGACTCGAACTGCTGGTTTTCTTATCCCATCCTGAAAACGTACTATAACTACACATGTCTAGGTTCATTAGATTGGCTAAAGTTAGGTATACTTACCAAATCCTATGACCATATGCCCAAAATCCTAGCGTAATTAACGTTATTCCTCCAAAACGATAGTTGGTTGATCACATACTTGTGCCCCAACTAAACCACATTCCCCATCCTGAATAATTGACAAAAATGAAACACATAAGATACATACAATTAAAACAAAATACAACCCTACCTAAAACATCATTTTTTCTAGAAAAGAAAGTCTCTTTTGGAATCAATCTTACCAGATTGGTTCACAATTTCCTTTTATAGTTTCGTAGGTAATCATCCAACCTCGAAACATATCCTTTAAACATAGCTTAAAAACAAAATCCATTTGCCTAAGCAAATACCAAAGGCTTAACCCTCATCCTCCTTATACGCGGAATTCAAACCGTCTAACGTAGCTTTCTAAAGCAACTTAGAACGTCACACCCAAATCCCCATACCCTCCAGAACGTGATGGGTACGTTGAAATCTCCTCCGTTTGAATCTCTTTCGGGCTCATCCTTTTCGATTTTCTCCTTTTTGAGAAAATTGAAATTATGTAGGCCCAAGATACGGTGACTTATCACACACACCTAAATACTTCATTGGCTTATGCTTTTTAAAGTAGCGCCAACCGGAATTAAACCTTCGATCCCAAGTTCTACTTCTGGCAAAGAACTTGATAACGTACTCCTTTGGGTCTGTATCACTTTCACCTTGGACCCCATCCTACTCCTCCTAATGAACCGTATATAGAGTACAACGAATTCTAATATGGCTCTAAGTTTTAAGAGACGCAACACGAAAGTCATATAACGAAAGACACTCCTAAGGACACTAGAACCTGGAGTGCTCTGATACCAACTGTGATACCCCTCGATTCTAGAGCCACGGGTGATCAAGTCCGAGCACAGATCCGAGGAATACCAAACAATTAATATGTAAACAAGCAAGAGTGCAAAAGAATTAAAAATAAATAAATACTCTGAACAGAATTCTAAATATAAAAATCCTCCAAAAATAATATATTAATATAATTTAATCTTTCCAATCCGTACAACTCAGGAATCCATCCAGTGGACCCCTAATAATCCTAAACGATAAATAAATTTACAGAATCAAAATCCAAAACTAAACTAAGAAAGAAAATCCTATGTAGTCAGAAGAGTAGGTGTCTGTATCTACATCATCACGATTAAGCGCTAAGTCTAGTATTGACGAACACCTGAAAAATAAAAGTGGGTCAGGCCCACATGCAAGTTCCATCCTACTATAATCCATACATAAACCCGATACGCAGATACATCCTAGGTAGCTCAGCAATATCTAAAATAGTCTATATAGATATAGATACACACTATAGGATACTCACTAACCTATAGTCATCACACCTAAGTAGAAGGTAACTCGAAAAATGCACGTAGCGTAATCATGCACACCTAGACCTACCAGCGAATGTCATTAAGTCCAGTTATCCATCCAAGGTAATATACGCACCCTAACCGTGATCAGGAGATTCAAGCTCATATTACGGTACCATAATGATATATATAAATCTTTCCTAATACAGAAAAGTAAAGCAAACATCCGTTATGTCATTCAACTGTTTTAGTTGACAGGACATGCATCCATGTAGGATTTAACTGTTTTAGTTAATCCATTCCGTATGTATGAATAGGTAGGAATTAGCGTTTTAATCTAATCCATCCCCAATATGCTATCGTCCCATATCGGTGCATGTGGTGCATATGATCCATAAATGATGCACACTCAAATGAACATCAAGTACATCCAAAAACCAACATAATAGAAATCAGATATAGATAAGATCCTATCATGCATCCAGTATATGATTATAATCATAGAACTTCCATCTAAATTGCTAAAGTATTTATAGACAATTTAAACCATCATATCCATCCAATTTACAAAACAGAAAATATAACAGTTCATCAATTTACATCCATAACATGTTATAATGATAATCAGCGGCATCAACTGAGCACATCAAATCAAAATCCCAAAGATACTTTCATACCAGTCCATTAAGTTTACTAAACAAGACTAGTAGTTTAAACCCTCCACAATCCTTAACAGCATGCAACTTATTTTATAATTTTCATGATTTTCATTAAATACTCAATTATAAATCTAAAGCAAGATATATTGATGCTCAAAATTATATACTAAGCACCTACACTCCAGTCCTAAATACATTCCTATTAGTCCGTTTAATTTATTACAACGACCACTAGAAATAACTTCCATATTCCGTGACTACATGCAAACTATTATAAAATGTCATGAAATCCATTAACCCAGTAAACCAACCTTCCTGGCCTTCATTAAATTTTATATATTATTCATATAACATCCCAAAAATAATTTAATACCAGTCCGTTTAAATTTTTAAAGCAAACTAGCAATTTAAACCTTTTTCCTCCTTTGACAGCATACATATTATCCGTTTTTGTTTTATGATGCCCCTTAGGATTAGCACCCTAGCATAAACCAACTATTTTAAGGTTTTAATAGGTTGATTTTTAAACATCTAAAACCCCCTTTACTTTCCAGTAATTACATTTAAGTCCTTGGATTCAGAAAACTACCAGAAAACACCCCATAAGGGTATTTTTACAAGGAAGCCGGCTCCCCCATGATGGAGCCGGCTCCCCCATGATGGAGCCGGCTCTCCCACGTGGAGAGCCGGCTCTCTCTTCATGGGAGCCGGCTCCCTCCATTAGGGAGCCGGCTCCTTCCCTAAGAACCCCTCTCTGTTTCGTCCAGTTATTTTCTGCGCTTCCGGTGAAGTTCAACGTCCCTGTCCCAAATCTTTTTAACATTCCTAGGGTTTAATTTAAGTTCTTATAGTCCTAGAAACTCCTCATATTCCAATGTGAATTAATTGACAAAAAAACTTAAATCATGACCGAACAGTTTATGCAAGAACAATAGTTTCAGTTACAAGAACGTAAAACAGATTACAACCTAATCTAACATGCATAAACGTTTGTTTTAAAATTTTAATTAGATTCATGGAATCTATATAGAATGCATAGAACACAAGTTTACAGGAAGGAGATAGAATGAAACTTGCCTTTAGGTTTCGGTTTGAAACCTTTCAACGTCGTCTCTAAATTCTCTGACAACTGCTGACTGCCGGCTGCCGGCAAACCTTCTACCACTCGGTTTCAATCCCACAAGCCATCCCTTTCCTTCTTGGTCCGACCTTCAATCCATGGCTGGAATCCTAACTGGTTCTCCCTCAGTTTCCCTCTGTGTTTTTCCCCTCAAACCCTCTCTGTTTCTCTCTCCCTCCAGTTACTGGAAAAGGGTTTGCAGACACAAAGCTTATATATATATAAGCTCCTATAAAACCCTAATCCTAATTTCAGCCTAATTATAAGTCGGCTAATCTAATTACATAAAATAAAACCCTAAACTTAATTATAACGCAAACAATGTATTAAACAAATAACGAAACAATTATGTCCACCATAAAGCACATCTGTAATTACAATTAAATAAATAATTAAATAATGACACTTAAAACAAATAAATAAAGTAAAGCAAATAAATAATTATAATTAAATAAATCGTTCAAAACAAATAAACAATTATAATTAAACAATTAATTTAAATAAATACACAATTAGACAATTACGCAAATAAACACATAAGCCACATAACCAAATAAAAATGCACCAGAAATCAAATTTAAATTCTCATTTTATCCTTTTGAAAACTAGGGATATTACAGGTTCCGCCGTGAGCAATAGGCACAGGAGGAACCAAGGTGGAAAGAGGAGGAATATCCAAAGGTTAAACAGCTGAAGGAACAGGAATAACTCCTGAGGAAGCAATCTCCTGGCACTGATCAAAAATACGCTCTGCAGGAATGGAATCCGGATCAGCATAAACTCCGGGTGGATCGATCTCCAGTTCCTTGTCGATATCATCTGGATTGGCGCTTGAACTGGTTTGACCCTCGGCAGGAAGACGGTCACTGTAACCCTCCTTGTACCCCTCAGCATACCTGAGGGCTCCGATCCTAGAGAAGCGACCGTGCAGAGCCGTCACTCCACCGTTAACCTTGCCGATGACACCGAGCAAGGCATTGCACTCATCCAGAGCCCTCTTCTCAAAGGCCATGCGCTCTGCCTGTTCGCCATGAAGCAAACGCTGAAGATTGTCTCTTTCAGCCTTAAGTGATTCGCGTTCAATCTGCCAGACGCATTTTTTAATCTTAAGGGCGTCCCTCTCATCTTGAAAGGAGTCTACTTCCTTCTTCAGACTGTCCCTTTCATTTTCAGCTTTATTCAGCTGCACCATCAATTCAGCGTTCTTGGTGCCAATGATATTATTCTCCTTGGTAGCTGCATCAAGGCTGTTGGCGAACTTGCGTGCCTTAGCATTGGCAGCCTCAATATGTTTTTTCATGGCCATCATGCCAAACAAAGTCTGTAAAATAATACATGATTACTAATTAAGCCGAACGTATATCTAGAGGAATTGTAATATGAAGACATTTTTAATGCAATTAGAAAAAGGGTAGGGAATTACCTCCATAGCAGCTAGAGGAAAGCGACTGAAGACTTCCTTTTGTGACAGAGATTTGGCGACCTCAATGTCTTTGGAAGACCACATGTTCTTATAATAGGCTATGGCGGTTGGGCCTTCTCTGAACATGGTCTCGCTCAGCTTCATTACCGAGCCATCCACTCAGATGAATCGGGGGGTCCATGGAACCTCTCCAGAAGGAGAAGCGGTGGTTGTGCCAGACCCAAAAGGAGCAGTTGGTCTAATCTGAGGAGGAATAGGCACACTCGGCCCAAAAGTTTGAATCCTCCTTGTTAGAGGAACATCATCAGGGCTGCCTTCACTATCAGGCTGAGGCCTTTTTCCTCGCTCTTTATCTTGAACGGATGTAGTGGGGGCAAAGGTATTCCGAGCTTGAGGAACAATGTTCGGGTTGGCAAGTGGAGCGGTGATGATCGGACTGACAGCCACCACGTTCGGAGTAGTGCTGGAGGTAGTAGCAGAGGAGGATGCCAAAGCTAGAGAAGAAGTGGCTGCAGAAGCAGCAACGGCCCTAAGAGGGTCCTTCTTCCTGCTGAAGGAAGGGATCCGGAGTTGGCTCATTGTAGTGCCGAGGAGTGAGATGTCACTAAGATTCTCGGACGTAAGAAACTCCGAGCAAGAGGGGATGTTGTTCAGTACGTGTTCCTTCAGATGTGTAACCCTATCCCTGCAAAGGCCGTAACTGAGTTCATTATTTAGTGAGATACCCAGAGAATTGCAAAGAAAGCGGGAGGTGCAAATTTCACAAGGGCAATCGGTCGAATGGTTCTTGAACTTTTTATAGGAAGAAACAGAGCATTCACCAAAGGCGTTCGGGACGAGATAATCCTTGGCAGCTGGAGCAAACCAAGCCCCCCGAACCCCAACTATGCCCTTCTTCCACCCTTTCTTAGACTTAAGTTTGTCCGTACAGATGGATCTTTTATCGATAGGGTAGAGGTGGTAAAATGACTCTTCCAACCTGATCTTGCTGACCTTATAGCAAAGGAGAAGATCAATTATATCAAGATCTAGACCTCTGTCACGACTCAGAAGCAGAAGAAGGGGTGTAGAGGGAATCTAATGATGCTTAGGTGATAAAGGGAAAACAAGGTTTCACCGGGAAGAAGGCCAGCACCAGTTTTGATGTTTACGTCTGGTGGGCATTCCCTAAAATGAATATTGTTAGGAAGTCGAAGTTTCATGCGAAGAACATCCAAATCGATGGGCATGATGAGAACGAGTGCAATCTCTAAGGAAGTAAACAGAGATTTTAAGAAGGGAAAAAGGCAGCAAGACTAACCTCGAGGAATTGAAGGCTGCAAAGAACGTTGCGAGATTGCTGAAAATGGAGATTCTCTTGCAGGAATTCGCCGGGAAAAGTTTGACTTGCTTGAAAAAGATTAACAAGGGCTTAGTTAACAGCGAGATGTGATTGAGACGGTAAAGGAGGCTGATGGTACCTCATGAGGGCTTATAAAGAGAAAGTGGACCCGAAAGCCGAGATGCCAGGAAATTGAAGAGTTTTCAAATTTCAAAATATCGAATCTTGAACCGACCACTCGCTCCCCCACACGATCGTCTTGAGCCACCTAATCATGATTGGTTTCCATTAATAATCACTCCCTCATTAGTGAGGGAATGATTATGGGGGCAATTAAGGATGCCAAAAGTGACTTGGGCTGGGTATGATCCAGGAGGTTGTAAGTAGGCCGGACAAAGACCATTGTTGTGAACCGATTCTTTATTAATTGAGCCCAGGGTGATAAAATTAATAAAGAAGCCCGGTTCTAAACGGAAGGAGCTGAGCCCATAATGAAGGAAGGCCCAGAAGAACAGCCCAGTTCAAGAAGTCAGTTAGAAAATATCTAGAAGGTCTGTAAGAGTCTATAAATAGGCTAAAAATAGAAGGAAAAGGGGATGGGAAAAATTAGAAGTGTGGAATTGTTCTTTCTAATTTGAGAGGGAGAATTTCATGTACCTTCATACACCAAGAAGTCGAAGCCTCCAAAACATAGATTTTCCCAATCTCTCCATGTCTGACATAAAACGGACCATGGGGGATCTCATCAAAGCATCCTAGCACTTCCAAACATCACCCTTCTCCATTACCCAGCAAATGTCTGGCTCTCCTCATTATCATCATCCTTTGTCTTCTTCACATTCAGCCTTTGTACCTCCACAACTCTCTTCACATTAATTTAGTGCATGACTTTCTCTATATTTTTGCCAAAACTTCATTTAGTCTGGAATTTTTAGGAGTTCCTTTATCATACATAATTTTTATGTTGTATATGTCTACTTTATATGTTTATTTTATATTGGGCAAACTATACTTGTGTTTTTGCATTAAAAATATTGGTTTTACTTGATTTGTACAAAATTTTAAAAAAGATTTTTGCTTTATGATTAAAATCTTAATAATTCAGTAACTATTGGATTTTCAGTTTTCTTTAAGCTACTTATTCAAAGCTTCCAGTGTTTCTTGAATTAAGCTAGCAAAAATTCTTGAAATTTAATCCCTTTTTCTGAATTATTATAATGTCATTGCCTTTTGTGTACTTCAGTAGACATTGATCTTCAATTGGCTTTGAATTGCTGCATAAACTTTTTGGTTTTATTCATTTTTCTAAAATTATCAACTTTTTCCAAACTTGTTGGTTTTATAGGGTGTTTTACTATATCACAGAGATACATATAAGCACTCACACACACACACACAAAATGTGAACAAGACAGATAATAAAACAAAATTTTCAAAAGAGATTCAAAACAAAATAACTATAGAAATCGAACGGAGATGAAAATTTAATAAAAATCCAATAATATAAAAACTATCCTTATACTCTAAAAGGTCTTCACAAGAACAATTCTTCATGCCAATGAGACCTTGAGCAGCTATTAGGGCATCGGCTTCTTCAATTAGTCGTCGACAGAGAGCGCTTGCACAAGCAATTTGGTCTGAAAAGCAACATCATTTTCCATGTAACAGTGCCATTATTTTACTATATATATATATATATATATAATTTATCCACTCCAAGTATGACCTTTGTATATGAATCTATGATTAAATTGTTATATATATATATATATATATATATATTTTGTGGTAATTACTTTTTTTTAATCACAGGGTAGCAAGAGATGATCACTATTTATAAATATTTGTCTGTATATAATGAGATAAACAACTTCTAACTTATTTGTACATTGAGTCCGCTCCTATGCTAAGTCACACAATCCTCCTGAACAGTGTTGCTGTCACGTTCTGAGTAGACTAGGGCTGCAAATTGGGCTGGCCCAACCCAGCCCAGTCGCAACCCAACCTCAACTCAAATTGGGTTGGGTCAACCCGAATTGTACCCAATATGGTCATAATCCGGACCGAATATCTTCGGGCGAGTTGACAGGCTGAGTTTTTTTTAAAAAAAAAAAAAAAATTCCCAGAAATTTATATATATTATATATATTTGATTAATTAGGGAAAATCATTTCAGCCTCCCCAATCACCTCCATCTTGGGTCTCATTCTCAACTCTCTCTCTCTCCAACTGGAAACTACAAAATCTATAAGAATCTGAAGTTCAAAACCTATATATTTCAGTTTATCTATCTGTCTGCAAGAATCAAAAGCTCAAAACCTATTACCTATAGCAAAACCCATATCGGCATATCATTTCAGATTGTTCAAAAAATCAAAACCCATATCTTTAAGTTTCCATCGCCTGTTATTCCAATTTGGGTTCGCCGTTCTCAAGCTTCAGCCACTGTCTCTCAACCCCCCCCCCCCCCCCTCCCCCCGCGCAACTGCTAACTTATATGTATGGGTTTTGTTTTAATTTTTGGAAGTGACGGCGGCGGCAGAGGCAGCAGAGGGACGACGGCAGCAAAGGGGAAGGTGGCAGAGAGAGAGAGAAAAAAAAGAGAGGAGAGAAAAAGGAGAAAAAAATATTTTTTTTTTCTTTTTTTATTTTGGGTTTTAGGCTGGGTTCGAGTTAAGCCCGAGCCCAACCCGAACATGAGCCCGATTTGTGAATTTTAAGCTTAAATTTCAAAATTTCTGGGTTGGGATTGGGTTGGGCTGGGTTAGCCCAGCCCAAGTTGCATCCCTAGAGTAGACTCATGCTCTCAAGTTTCGCGCCTGTTTTTGCTCACATTACCACTATTTATGAGTTAATTTTACTACTTTCGCGTTCTCGCTCTCTCGCTCCTATTCTTGCTTTATGTGACTTAGCTCCAATGTCTTTTTGTTTTATTTTGTTTTTTTGTGTTTTATTTATGTATTTTTTTATTTAATCAGAAGGTCAATCCCATGTCTTTTTGATCATGTTTAAGTTTTGTGATTTTAGATCTGTTTGGTGTGCGTCTTAGTCTCGTATTTTTTGTTTTGGATCTGGCACCGTAGCATTGTTCTTAGCCTCAACATTTTGGTACATAATCATTTATTTTATGCTGTATCAAAATGTTGAATATATTGTGTCCCAAAATCAAAATACCAATTTAATATTTTACATATTTTTACACTGTAGCAACAACACTGATGAACAATACTTTAAAAAAAAATTGAAAAACTCTTAAATGACTGTTTTAAACTAGTCATTATATTTTTCAAATTTACAACATTTTTTTTTATCAAACATGTCTTCATGTTTTTGCTTCCAAAGATCTTGCAACAAATTTTATGTTACCAACACATAGGCTTATCAACGGATCGGATTTGGATCGAATCGATCAAATTCATATCCAATTTGTTAAGCAAATGGATTATCGGATTTGGATCACTAACGGGTTCTGGGACATTGACTAAATGTCCCAATCCATATCCTATTTAGCTCGGACTCAGATCGAATCGGATTCAAATTTGAATTAAAATCATATTTACTAACATATATAATTATAAAGTTAGATGAAGTGGAGAATTGCTAATATACAGAATGTTACATAATATAACTATGAAATCAAATGAACATAATGATAAATAATTAATATATATAAATTTATTAGCACGTGGATGAGAACACCACACTGTTGTATATATCACATTATGATCAATTTTTTTTTTTGGTTACTTCTAATACAATTTTAATAGGAGTATTGATATATATAGATATATATATATATGTAAAATTATTGATAAATAATTATTTATATATATAGTTTTAATCGCGTCAGATCAGATCATCATAATCCATATCCGATTTGTTAAGCTAACGGATTATTGGATTCGGATCATAATCGGATTATCGGATTTTTTGTTCAATCCATATCCGACTAATCGGATCGGATTCGGATCAAGATCCGCTCCATTGACAGGTCTACCAACACATGCTTTCCAATCATTACAAAGCACACTCCACAACAAAAAAGGGGCATGCTTAGTTTGTAATTATGGAAACAATTTCTGTTCTCAGAAAACTGAAAACTGAATAAAAAAACTCCTGTTTGGTTCAGTTTTCTGATAACTCAGTTATAAAAATATCTGTTTTCAAAAAATAGTCTTTTATTATTCTCTGAAAACTATTCTCTATTTTTTGAGTTTCTGATAAAAAATTTTAAAATTACAAATCAAGCTGCTGTTATTTCCGCTTCGAAAGAAAACAAAAACCCAAAAGTTTCCGCTTCTATTAGAGGCCAGAATTCCAAGCCTAGGTAGATATATGGTTTTACTATTTCGGGCCAGTCCGGTCACTTTAACCTTTTGTTCGATGTTTACATTTGGCAATGGATTCCGAAACTTAAATTAAATTGAATAAGAATATGGCCCAACACATTTGGGACCTGTTTCCCGTGTTAGAATGTACATAAAAATTCCAAACATTTAAAAAGAATGTGGAAATTATCTATTTTTTTTTATCAGAACCCAAAAATAACCTTAATAATCAGTTTTTTATGAAGTTAATGTGTTTATATATATTATCTCAAGGACATTAGGTAATTCAGTTTTTAAATTGACAAAATGTCCTTATTTATTCGATTTGAAAAATGTAAGGATTTATTTTAATGCCAAGGAAGTATTTGTACTTATTTGTACATTCATTATATAACATGATTTTTTATTTTTGCACTTTACCTTAATAAATTTAATATTACCACTTGACTTTGGCCGGTTGGTACAAAATGAGCACCTTGTTTAATTAAAAATAAATAAATCAAGATATGACCATACGATGAATAATCTTCATATATTGTTGATTACATATGCATTGAACTCAAAGAATTGCATGATCACGAGATGGAATTACTAAAGATGATCAATTTGATTTTTATTCTTCTTACTCTGCTACTCAAAGATTTTGTTAAAAAAAAATCCTTGTGAATATAAGTTAGAAGGGAAGGCTTCAAAAGTTCTTAACATAGAATTATTTGAGAATTTGATAAGGGGGTTGCTTGTGTTCAAATACAAAAGTCTTGTTGCACCCATTGTTTTCACATAAGACGGTGGGTTGGAAATTTATGTTTCGTTTGGTTAGAGAAATAGAAAAATAGATGGAAGGAATGGAAGAAACATCTTAGGGAATGAAATGCGTCTCTCTCAATTTTTGTTTGGTTGAATGAAGTGAATAGTAAAAATAAAGGATGTGTGACACATTTTTTTTGTTTGATTAGAAGGAAGAGAAATAAAAATTTTATATTATTTTTACTAATATGCCCTCATTATTTAAAAATTCTATATCTATTTCAAATTTTTAAGAAGATTAAAAATAAAAATTTTATATTTGTGTTAGCTATTATTTATTTCTTTCTCTTCTTCCTTTCAATTTTGAATGAATAAAAAAAATATAAATAAAGTGGGGATGAAAGTTAGTTTATTCCCCTCTCATTCATCCCGCATCAATCACCCCTCTAGCCAAATATAGTATTAGTGTCATTTCATACATATTAATAGACAATGTGAGTGCAGACTGCCGAGTTGGTCCAATTGGGACCAGTGCTTTGAAAATCAAAAGGAATATCATTAAAATTATTTCTCTATCACACACATACATCCATGTATATGTACATATATTCGAATGCGTTGTGCCAATCTTTTTCGGCAAAAGGGATGGTTTTGAAATAATTGCATCCATCTTTTATTTTTTATTTATTTTTTTTGGGAAGAAGTGATGGTTTTGAAATAATTTATTTTGAACGAATGTCTATTTGCCTTACGTAAAGCACACAACACCATGTTGTTGGTGTCTTTAAAACAATTTAATTTAATTTTAACATGTTATTTCAAATAGAGCAAATTGCCAAAAATCTTTCTCAACTTCTACCTATTTGCCAAAAACAAAAAAAAAAAAAAAAAAAAACACCCTAATAAATATTTTTAACAATTAATAGTCCTCAACTATCATGGGGTTATTTTAATTAACCTTGTTAGAGTTTGAGTAATTGTGTGAGGAAAATTTTTAGGCAAAATTACCCTTAATATGAATTATCCGTTTGAATAATTGTGTGAGAAAATTTTCGTACAAAATTACCCTTAAAATCAAAACAGTACATTATTACTAAAGTGCCCACCGCTCACCTTTTTTTATTTTTATTTTATTATTATTTTTTTAACTGCATAAAACACTAAAATAAGGCCTTTAATTTTTTCTTTCGAAATGTTTTGCATTTGGGATATATATAGTTATTATCAAATGTCAATTTAAATTGATTTTGGTGAAGAAAAAAAAAACACTTGTTTATTGAATCCTATATATTTCATTAACCAAACAATGGTTGAATGCAACCTGCTTACAAACACATTCAGATACATTCTCAATTTTTTTTTTCCTTCAATACATCCATAATTGACAAGCAACCATTTGTCCCTTAGAAAATTTATTTCCATCATTAACAACCATAACAGACAATAAGACATATGTCCAGGCATCCATTAGCATAAATGAATCCAACATGTTTACCAAAGCCCTTGAATACATTAATAACTAAAAAACCATATGCATCAAAATTATATATAACTGACAAACATGTGTCCAAACAATAAGACCAAAATATGTCATCATCAAACTGATAATTATTGGTCACCAACAAAAGGCAAAAAAAAAAAAAAGACCCAAATGAAGTTTTTCAACTATCTTAATATCTTTCTTTCATTTTGGAAGATTATTGTCATTTGAGTCTTTAATTAATGTTTTTTTAACTATCCATTTGAGTGCTAGAAAAAAGGAAAAAAAAAAAAAAAAAAAAGGGAATAAGTGGTGGGAACTTTAGAAATAATGAATTGTTTTGATTTGAAGGGTAATTTTGGTCCAAAATAATTCTCCCACAACCACTCAAATGGGTGTTTGATGTTAACGGTAATTTTGTTCAAAAAATTTCCTTACACAATCACTCAAATACATGTTAGTTAAAATGCCCCCTTCTTGATAGTTGAGGAGGGTTAATTGCTAAAAATATTCAGAAGTAGATGTAAATGGGTGAAAGTCGAGGGTGTTTTTATTATTTTTATTTTTTGGTAATTCGCCCTTTCAAATAATGCGTGAAACTTGAGATAATGTGTGAAAACTAAAAACACAATTTATATTGTAATAAAAACATCTTATGACGACTTGAACCGAATTCGGACTACACACCTACTCTAGAATCCTCTGTCACACCGTTCTTTGGATGACCCAAAAAGAAATCGTTCTGGGAACCTAATCCTTTAGTTCTACAGTAATTTTTAAAACTATTTAATCGAAGTTTAAAAACAAAAGAGAAAATAAAATATATAAAAAATAAATAAATAAACATACTCAGTTGATGAAAACTCACGTGGAACCTCATTTTGCTATATTTTCCATTTTAGCACTCCTACACTATATACTATTTTTCAATACTAAAAAAAAATATATATATATACAATTATATGGAGTGTGTGCAATAATTGAGAGTGCTTTTCTAGAATAATTACATCATTTCATATCTTTTAAAAAGGTAATTGTGGTGCAAAAGAGATAAGGATCACAAAATACACTCTTTAAAGTTTAGGCATATATTTCCATTTACTTAATTATTTAAAAATAAGATTCCTTGTGCTTGCTAATTGCATTACATAACTAACTTTTGCAAAAAGACTAATTGGCTACTTTAAAGACATACACACAAACACATACATAAAATCTTTGAATTATTAGCGGTTAGATTATTGAATTAAATATTCAATTTATATTTCTAAAACACATACACACAAACACATACATAAAATCTTTATGTGAAGACCACATCAATCCTCATTGGCCTCAATTGAAAAGAAATTTCCAATATATAATGAGCCCACCTGTTTTCTTTATTGCGCACCCAATTCTATTATAATTCTTTAGACTCCAAAAGAAAAGTTTGTGTGTTGGTCTTACTCAATAGTATCAGACTTATCTACCTAATAATGCTTTAAATATATATTAATATCTTGATGATAATTATAGTGTTCGACTTAAAAGTTCTTATTTGAAGACATAAAAATTAGAATTACACGTACAGAGGGCAGTCTTCTTGTATCCTCTAAAAATTCAGAATTAGAAAAAGAACACTTTCTACTTGATAAGCTTCAAATTTGACTGGAGGCAGAATGGAAGTTGCCGGAAAAGATTAACACAGAGGTCGACAGCTTGAGAGGTGAATTCCAAAGCATTAGCGCACTTCTGAAGGATGCCGATACCGAAAGAGAGCACAATAACCAAGTCAGTGTCTGGCTTCAAAAACTTCGGGATGGAACTTATGACATCGAGGATCTTCTCGACATTTTTACGTTTCACATGGTTCAACAGTCTATTAGCCACGGCCTTGAGTTCGTCACCAAATGGAGAGCACGCCACCACATCGATGAACTAATTGAAGGTATTAACATGAAACTCAAAAGCATCAAAGGAGAGATATCATAGCATCAGTCCGTTTCAAGCCTCGAGTTCGACGACTGGAAACGACACATACCTTCCTCCAAGAATAGATCCTCTGTTCGCTGAAGACACTGATATTGTGGGGATTGAAAAACCTACACAGAAACTGATTACTTGGGCACAAAAAGGGAGGCAAAGTCTCAAGGTGGTGTTTGTAATCGGGATGGGAGGATTGGGCAAAACAACTGTTGTTAAGCATGCGTATGAGACGGTGAAGAATGAAGGATTTGAATGTCATGCTTGGATCACTTTTGGAAGGTCAATAAATAAAGTGGAGCTCTTACGGAGGATGTTCACAGAATTCTGCAATCTGCCGCCAGTCGAGCCAACTTCCCAGAGCTCATCTCACTCCAACGTGGTCCACCTGACGAGCAAACTAAAGGATCATCTGCAAAACAAAAGGTATGTTTTAGTTCTTGATGATTTGTGGATTAAAGATGTTTGGGAAACCATTAGAAATGCATTACCTGGAGGTAATCACAGTAGAATAATTGTCACTACACGAAGAGGCGATATAGCTTTTTCATGTAGAGATAACTCTACTGATGTCTATAACATCCAGTCTCTTCCTACGGAAAAGGCTAAACAACTCTTCTAAAAGAAAGCTTACCCAGATGGCATATGTCCTTCATGGTTGGAGGACTGGTCCCAAAGAATCTTAACAAAATGCGAAGGATTGCCAATTGCAGTCATTGAAATCGGTAAAATTCTGTATAAACAGAATTCTGAATCTGTATGGCAAACATTGCTTGGAAGCCTTGGATCAGAGTTGAGCATAGATGGCCGCCTTTCAAAGACCATGAGAGTACTATCTCTAAGTTACAATGATTTGCCGTACCATCTCAAGTATTGTTTTCTGTACTTGACCATTTTCCCTGAGGATACTTACCCAGTTAGGTGCAGAGTATTGATTCGGCTGTGGATAGCAGAGGGTTTTATAAGAGCACAAACAGGCAAAGAACTTGAAGAGATTGGAGAGGAATACCTAGAAGAACTCAGCAACAGGAACTTGATACAAAGTGAATTGGATTTTGATGGGAAGCCAAAAACTTGCCGGGTACATAATCTCATGCACAAGATTATTCTCTCAAAGTCAAGAGAGGAGAATTTTTGCAATGTTTTTTCAGAATCACAAAGAAACTTTGGTGACAAGAACCGTCGATTATCTGTCCAAAGTAGTGGACTCAACAAGTTGGATGGGAACTTTAAGAGTGTTTGCACCCTTTTTATGTTCCGTGTACCCTACAGCTCCATTCGAGACTTGAAATTATTGAGAGTTCTGCATTTGGAAGGTGCATCATTGGAGGAATTTCCTAAGGAAATTGTGGGTTTACTGCTCTTGAAGTATCTGTGTTTGAGGAAGACCAATATCAAAAGCGTTCCTAAGTCTCTGGGGAATCTTAGGTACCTAGAGACCTTGGACCTTAAGCAAACTAGAGTGGCAAAGCTGCCCAAAAAAGTCCTCGAACTTAAGAAACTTCGGCATTTGCTTGTTTATAGCTATGACAGACATTATACAACTTCTGATTGTGTTACAGGATTCGAGATATCAGCAGAGATCCAGACACCTAGCTTGCAGAAGCCATCATTAATAAAGGCAAATAGCCATCACGGGGTGATTCATTGGCTAAGAAATCTGACACAACTAAGAAAGTTAGGGATCATTGATCTTCCAACAGAAGATGGGTCCAATTTGTGCCAGTCAATTGAAAAGCTGGAAAACCTCCGTTCCTTGAATGTAACATCATTAAAAAAGGATGAGGTTGTAGATCTACAGGCAATTACCAATCCTCCACAATTTCTTCAACGCCTGTATCTGAAAGGGCAGTTAGAAAAGTTACCAAATTGGATTTCCAGACTTTGTGACCTAAAAAGGATACGTCTTAAGTGGTCCAAGTTAACACACTACAATAACCCCATTGATATCCTTCAAGATCTTCCTAATCTATTGGAGCTCCAGCTGGTCGATTCCTGTACTGGAAACCAGTTAGATTTCTCAAAAAAACAAATTTCAAAGTCTGAAGATCTTGGAACTTGAGCAACTGGAAGCATTGAGAAAGGTCAGAATGGAAGAGACTACCTTACCTTATCTCCAAAAGCTGATTATAAGACAGTGCAATAACCTGCAGCAGGTTCCAGAGGGTATTAGAAACCTCACTCGCCTCAAAGAGCTTCACTTGCCCAACAGATTTGTAGCCCCACTCAAGAATGGTGGAACATTGAGTCATCTGGTTCGCCTCTACAATTCATAGTCCGACTCTACGATGGGAGCACATACACAGTAATCAGGTCAGCATAACCACAATCAAGTTAGGTACCTTGTAATTCCATCATTTTTGCTTCATCAAAATAAGACGTATTGAATTATGAAGTACTTTTTTTTATACGAAACTACAATTTGAAACACTTCTAATATCTGTTTTAATATTGCTTATAAAATTTGACAGGGAAAGGATTCATGCAATGGCTGCTTTTATATCAAAGTAAGTCTTATCCTCTTCACAAACTCGGTACAATGGTGTGATCTATCTTTTATTCAGACTACCAATGAGTTGCTTAATAATCATGCCAGGTGATTGAGGCAAAGATGGGAGTGACGTGCTTTCATAGAACTGAGATGATGCCAATAAATCAGAAAACTTGGACAACAGGTAAATGAAAAGTTGTGGCACCATTCAATGATGTTGAAGATCTAGCTAATAACTATTACATGATATTTCATGTTGGACTTCTTATTTATTATTGAAATTGCGCTACAAAGGACAGTAATTGATTTGGGTTTGGAGTTCTCTTTCTTCTTTGGTAAGCAGTTTGGAGTCATTTTTCGTGTAAACCAATTGTTCATTTTGGATGATGCATTGATCAGAGTTATTTCCATCAAAAGCATAATTATATGTTTAGATATATATATATATATATATATATATATATATATATATACATATATATATTTTATTATCCTAGTTCAGTTACTTTGTTATTCTTTTAACTATAGAGATAGCAGTACATAGATTTAAATTTTCTGCATTCCTAACAATGGTTACCCTTTTAAAGGCAAAAAAAATTAAGTTTCCAAAGAAGTTTATTATTTTTGTAGTGAGCTTGTATCTTTAAAAAAATGGTTTCTAGATATGCCATTGTCTAAGTGTAACTTTTTTAGAATCCCAATTTGAGCAAATTTATAGGATGTTCCATTGGAACTTTGGAGGGAAGCTGGTGTTAGTTATCCTATTAACTAATTGTCAACCCATTGTTTCCTGATGAGCCTACCCGTTTAAAGGCTAAACTCATTTATGCTAGAAATTGGATTTGGATTGATGCTTGTAAATACATTCAAAAGGCTATTAAGCTCGATCTCTCATATGAGAATAGGGTGGAGGTCCCACGGAAACCTCAAAAATGTGTAGATTGTAATTCTTTTCGTCATTCTAACCAATATTGCCCTTCTAAATCCCAGTACTAAGCCTAAACAAGGATAGAGAATGAAGGAGAATTTGTCTCCTAAATCTAGCCCAAATGAGTGGGAGGATGTTAGAAAGTAAATGGGAATTATGTTGTGGCTCCTCCTAATGTGGAAAATAGAAATTATAGCCCTAAAAAAGGATACTCCTGTTACTTCATGGCCAAACATATTTGGATCTCTTTCTTCTTTTTTAGGTGTGTTCAGTCATAAATCCTAAAGAATTAGATCCATGGTTGCACAGCCTTCAAGAGTTTGTGCACCTATTAAAAGTAAGGTCTAATAGGAGTCTTCTAACAAGGATGAGCGACAAGAGTGGCATACTGCATGCTAAGTTCAATGCCTTACACCTAAGGCATAACCTCAAGCTCTGGATGCTCCTCAAGAAGGGACTTCTCTAATTCTTGTCTCTCTAGTATCTACTAAGGATCCCTTTGGAGATAAAAGTAAAAAAACAAGGCCTTCAGTCATACAGCAAACTTACTATACTGAAGTAAGTTTGCTACAGGATCTTTTATTATCTAACTAGTGTGTTGTTTCTTATCCTACAATGTAAAACGTTATCTTTTGTCTCTCTAACATCTTCGTTGTGAGAGTGCCTTTATGTTGCTAGGCTTTTCCCCCTGTAGTTCTAAAATTTCTTTGGCCAAGAACAAATTCTAAACCCATGGTATTTAATTTTACTTACTAAAAAACAATGACCATGTAATTATCAATCATGCTGTCAGGATAACAATTATTGACGTTGATGTTTTGATTAATTATAAAATTTTAGATGCATTTGACCTTTAGTGAACTTAGGCTAGAGCAAGGATGTAGTGACCCAATAAATATGCAACATTAAAAAAAAAAAAAAAAAAAAAAAAAAATAGAATGGTGCCCACACGACAGCATTTTTACATTGGCAACCCCAAGAGCATACCAATGCTATGTTTTTATAGTGGACTTTTTCTTTTTTGTTTTCCCTAGTTATGTTTTATAGTGGACTAGAATGGAATGAAATGATCATTCTAACACTTTCATTCCCTTTGCTTTTGTTTGGTGAGCCAAAATAAAGTTGGAGTGTCCATTTTCTTGGAATACTCATTCCTCTTATGACCAAAAAAATATAAAATAAAAACAAACTCAAACAACATTCATCCTAGCGAGCATTCCATTCCGCACAGAATTAAAAACAAACCCAACCCAGACGGGGGGAAGGGTATATGAGAACCGTTTTCCACCAAGAAGACCCTATTGTCATTTGATACCACCTTGTTGCCAAGAGGAGTAAACCAAACACCATTGTCCTCATAAGCAACCATCACAATTGCTGGCAATGCCTCGGATTTATGCCATCAAGTCTCTAATCAAATTCAAATGCATCTCCAAACACCAGTTTTCTCTCATCACCAAGTCCTGTTTACACCCAAATAACACTCTATCATCTTTTTACCAAAATCAATCGCTTGTTTACACCAAGAAGTCGAAGCCTCCAAACCATAGATTTTCCACATCCTCTGTGTCTGACATAAAACAGACCATGGGGGATCTCATCAAAGCATCCTAGCACATCCAAACATCACCCTTCTCCATTACCCATCAAATGTATTGCTCTCCTCGTTATCATCATCCATTGTCTTCTTCACAGTCAGCCTCTGTACCTCCACAACTCTCTTGCCCCTTCTCGGTTTTACTTCATTTAGTGCAGGAATTTCTCCATATTTTTGCCAAAACTTCATTTAGTCTGGAATTTTAAGAAGTTTCTTTATCATATACATGTTTTTGATGTTGTATGTGTCTACTTTATATGTTTATTCTATAATGCTTAAACTATACTTGTGTTTTTGCATTAAATATATATATTGGTTTTGCTTGATATGTACAAAATTTTAAAAATGATTTTTGCTTTATGAATAAAATCTTAAGAATTCAGTAACTATTGAATTTGCAGTTTTCTTTAAGCTGCTTATTCAAAGTTTCAAGTATTTTGCTTGAATTAACCGGACAATTAATTTGTCTAGAAAATTTTATTGAAATTTAAAAGATTTTTCTTAATTATTATAATATCATTGTCTTTTGTGTACTTCAGTAGACATTGATCTTCAATTGGCTTTGAATTGTTGCAGAAACTTATTGGTTTTATTCATTTTTCTAAAATTTCTTATTTCAACTTTTTTTCTAAACTTACTGGTTTTATAGGTGTTTTAGTATATCACAGATATATACAATCACACTCACACATACAAATGTGAACAAGACAAATAATAAACCAAAATTCTCAAAAGAGATTCAAAAGAAATTAACTACTGAAATCGAACAGAGACAAAAATATAATAAAAATCCAACAATATCAAAACTAACCTTATAAAAGTTCTTCACGATAACAATTCTTTATGCCATTGGGACCTTAGAACAGCTATTAGGGCATTCGGCTTCTTCAATTAGTCATCGACGGAGAGCGCTTCTTGCACGCGCATATAGGGAGATGAGTTTTAGACTTTGGAAGCATTTTGGTCTGAAAAGGAAAATTATTTTCCATGTCCACTGTGCCATTATTTTACCATATCTATGCAAAAATGATACATATATATGTGTGTGTGTGTGTGTGTGTGTGTGTGTGAGTCGGTGATTAGAGGGGAGGGGAAAGGGGAGGAGGGTTCGAGGTTCAACCACCGGACAACGTGGTAATATTTTGGTAGTGCATTGAATCCTCTCCCATGTTTTTTATTTTATTTATTATTATTATTATTCGTTTTTTTATGATGTGTATGTTTTGTGAGTTCGGCCTATTTGTTGTTAGCATTGTATTGGGTCGCAATATGTATCCGTAAATAATGATTTATTTTATTCCAAACTGTTGCATAAATATTAAAATATTATTTCAAAATCTAAGTCATAATACCCTGAGCGTGTTCCCGGTCTCACATTCTGCTCGCACCCTTATTCAAATTTTCATTGCTCATGAATTAATTCTGCCACTCTCACTCTCTCGCTCTCGAATTCGCTCTCACTCCCACTCCTGTTCCCGCTTTATATGACTTAATTTCAAATTTACAATATTTTTTTATTAAATATATTTTTATATTTTCTATTTTATTTTTTATGATGAGTATGTTTTGTGAGTTCGGCCTATTTGTTGTTTTGTGTTTGGTGTGTGTTTGTGTTTTTTTTTTTTTTTTTTGAATTAGATACTTTAGCATTGTTTTGGGTTGCAATATGTATCTGTAAATAATGATTTATTTTGTACCAAAATGTTGCATAAATATTACTCCAAATTTCTAATATGTTTTTATATTTTTGCATCCAAAAATCTTACAATAATCTTTTTGTTACCAAAGATGTTTTCAATCATTATTAAACACACTTCATAATAAAAACGTTAGTTTCTATTTCGAATGAAAACTAAAACGTAAAATGTTTTTGATTACTAAGACAGCGTTCTAAATCAATAACACAACTTGCATATTTACTGTCTATGAGGCATAGCCTTAAGTAAATGGGCCAGCTTCGCCCCACTCCTAAGAATCTGATTACTAAGCCGAAATTCTAAATCAATAACACAACTTTAAATTGACAATGCGACGAAATTCTAAATCAATAACACAACAACTTTAAATTGACAATGCAATGCCTTAAATTCTTGATTTATTTGTGGTTTCTATATTACATTTGGCTTCCCTAATCTAAAAGAGTTACTTACACTGTTATTGTACTCCCACCAATACATACATTTTACCTTGTCTGTTTGTTTCAGTGGAAAAGAAAAAAAGGAAGGATAACTACTAGGAGCAAAGAGAAAAGAAGAAAAATATGATTATGTGAGAATAGTGTTAAATCATTTGGTTGACTAACGAAGGAAAAGAAATGAAAAGAGATGATAGTAATTATATTGGAATATATGTATATATATATATATATTATAGAATTTATAATTATACCCTTTTCATATATTTTGGTTGAATCATGCATTTCATTTTTGTTGTGATAATAATAAGCTTCTATAAGAATTGCCTTTACAGGCGAAGCTTCCTTGGTCTAGAAATTAGTAAACTTGGCATTTGGAGATAGACAGTCCTTTTTTCAGTTCTTCCTTCCTCCTCTTCTAGTTGATATGCAATTTATTTTATTTATTTATTTATTTGCTTTCCGCATTTAAATAGCAGGAACTTAAGTTCCAAAAAGTGGGAGAAAAAAATTTGTTAGCGGGAGCAGGCACGGGGGCACAGTATTTCCTAACAGGGCAGGACTGGACATGAAAATCCAACTCGTCGTGGGTCTCAGGACGGACATGGACTTGACAAAAATTAAAAAGGGCAGGACGGGGTTTAGAGAAATCCGCTCCAAACTCGCTCCATTGTCATCCCAACAAGATCCATATATAAAGGTGAGAAACAAGATCCAATGTTATACTTAGAAAACTTTTTCAAATGGTAAGTATAGATATATATATTCAGATACGAAACAACCTTGTTGCACCCATCTTTTAAAGAGAAAATGATGCCTTGTAACATTAGTGTGAGTATTAATGACTACATGTCTCATGTGAGCGTCGACTTGGACCGAATTGGAACCAAGTATCATTTTGGTCCATTAATTAGTTGAGAGATCGGGACATCCTTGACATACCTAGTACTAGTATGTTAAAGAAATTATTTAAATTCATATTTTCTTTATTATTACTCACCTAGCTACTTATAAGATATTTCTTTGCTGACCTAAGAAGATAAGTCTTTGTGAATCCTCTACCACATAATAATAAATAAAAATAAATATATCGGAAAAACCATTATGTGAAGTCCACATCAAATACTCAGGACTCTTTTGATTAGTATTGAAAAGAATTTTCCAAGATTTAAAAAGCTCCAAAAGAAAGTCTGTGTGTTACTCAATGCTAATATCAGGCCTACCTAAATATGCAAGAATAATAATAATAATAATAATATAGTATATTATTATATATACAAAAATTAATTTTTTGCGCATTTTTTTTTTTTAATTAATATTCACAACCCCAATTTATTTACACCCGAAAGAAGTCAGACTTTAAACCTGATATTTCATAAGACACCAGGACCAAGTCACTTACTCACTTGAATGAACCCTTAGAATTTATTACTAATAAAATCACTAATTTGGAGCTTAGAAGTGAATGAGTGTTGGTTTTTTTTTTAAAATAAAAAATAAAAATTATTAATCTTCTATTAACTAATAATAGGTTTTTAAATTCCTTTGGGTTATATACTTAAAGATTTACCACTACTGTTGCGTCCGGTCACCTTAATCTCTGTTTTTCTTCACCTCTACTGTTGAATCCTCCATCTTAGATCTGCACAATTCACACACACACACACAATGAGAGAAGAAGAGTCTTTTAATGAGAGCAGTTTTGGTGAGGTGGGATTTGGGTGATGGATGATCGAGCAGGATTAATGGGGGAGTTGAGGAGGAACCTGTGGGATTGGTGAATCTCTAGAGGGGTGAATTGAGGATGAGGATGGTCTGAGGACGAAGGAATAGTAAACGTGTATGTTCGAGATAGTTTGGTCATAAAAATAGTCAATAAGAGGTCAAAAGGTAACATAGTAATTTAACACCTCAAAAATACTATGACCCCACCAAAAATTGACATTTGGAATATTTAGGGTTAATTTGGTATGGTGGAATGGAATGAGAATGGAAGTCGAAATGGAATGAGAAGAGAATGGAATGGTCATTCCTTTTATTTGAAGGTGAAATGATTTTGATTAGAGGTGTCAATTTTTATCGCCCCGTCGGGGCCCCGGCCCGTCCCGTCCCGTTAATAACGGATATATGAACACCTTTTATACCGTTGGAGCGGGCATGGATACAAATTTTATACCCATTGTGGGTCACGGGACAAATAAGGGTTCAGTATACATATCCGCCGGGGCCCCGCCCCGCCCCGCCCCGCCCGCCCGCCCCACTAAGCATATAACTATATAATTTCATTTATATGCATGTTATTTAATTTTTTTTTTTTTTTGTTGGGATTCATAATTTCATTTATGTTGTGCCATTCCCGACTTTCCACATTTAAATAACAGCAGCTTAAGTCCCAAAAAATGGGGAGAAAAAAATTTGTTAGCTAGACGGGCACGGGCACAATATTTTCCAACGGGGCGAGGCTGGACATGAAAATCCAACCCGTCGTGAGACGGGCATGGACTTGACAAAAATTAAATGCGGCGGGGAGGGATTTAGGACATCTGCATCAGCCTCTCCGGATTTTGGCTCTCTAAAAATACTACATTAGTTTTTCCAATAGCCACATCAGCAATTCCAAGGGTCACGTCAATAATTTTCGTTCTCCAGAAACATGCACTCCATGAGGCTCTCCGAATTTTCGCTCTAAAATAATAATAATAATAATAAATTAAAATAAATTTTTTTTTTTTTTTTAACTTTTCCTAAACGGCTATATTTTTAACGGCTATATTTTTCATCTTATATAACTAGATAAATTTGTAATTATAATTATTTTTTTTTCAAAATTTAAAAAAAAATATATTTATATATATTTTTTTAAAAATTATAGCCGTTAAGGCACTGTTGCCTACACATTTAGAATTGAATGCAAAATTTTTTTTTTAAAAAAACTAAATTTTAAGGGAAAAAAAAAAGGTTTTTTAATATATTTTTGACAGATTTTTTTTAAAGAAAAAATAAAATAAAATTCAGTAAATAAAAAATTACCCCGATCGCTCAGCGAGCTGGCCCGCAAGCCTAAAATGGGCCCTACCAATTTGAAGAGGCCGCTACACGACCCAAAGCCTCTTTGGCTCGCAGAAATTGGGTTCGCTAGTGGGTTGCGGATGGCCTTAGGGAAACTCGCCCCGTTGCCATTCCTAATTTTGATAAAATGACCATTCTCCAAGAATAGTAGGAAATAATGATTCCAACTTTAAAATTGGCACCAAAAAAAAAAAAAAAAAAACTTATTTCATTCCACTTTCTTTTATTCCATTACATCGCACCAAACTAACCCTAAAGTAAAATGTTAAACCACTAATTGAAATATAAGTAAAATTTAAAATCAAAATGATAATTTAGGTGAAATATGACCCAACCTCAGGGCATGTGAGGATAATTTGTCCTAAAAAAATATAGCACATTATAACAGAAAACTCGTTGCAAGACGGGTCCCACGGAATCGCCAACTTGAACCGAATTCGGACTACACACCCACTTCTAGGACCTGTATTTCTTGACCAATCTTTCTTGACCTAAGATGATAAGTCTTTGTGGATCCTCTGCCACACCATTTTGACCCAAAAAGAAGTCTTTCTGCGAACCTCATTCTTTAGTTCTAATTTTTAAAACTATTTAAATGAAGTTTTAAAACAAAAGAGATCGAAAAGAAAATATATATGTAAAAAAAAAAAAAAAAAAAAAAAGCCATACTCAGTTGATGAAAACTCACCTGGAACCTCATTTTGCTATATTTTCCATTTTAGCAATCCTACACAATATTCTTCAAGAGGAGTGTTAAACACAATCGCACATTTAATTGATTAAAATTTTTAATTATAGAAGTTGTAATTAAGGTATCTTTCTTAATTTTTTGAAATTATAAACATTAACTTTAAGACCAAATTATCCTTTAAAATTATTTCTTCTTTCTTTATATCTAATAACCCTCCTTCTTTCATTTGTTACATATATTTAACTTTATTTTTTTATTTTATTTTTAACAATTGTCTTCTTTTTTTTTTTTTTTCTTTCCTGATCGGATATATATGGCTATACTTCATTTTTTGCTTTCTTTGTTTTTTGTTCACTTGTCTTATATATATATATATATATTCCACCTTGATGGATTTTTATTGGATTTTATGTAATTTAATTGAAATAAAGGTATGAGATTGAGTTTTAATTGAAGTAATATTATAAAATTTGATTTTTAGTTAATATATGAAATACAGAAGTATGGTTTCCCAATCTATTCACAGTATGATTAAATACTATATATATGTATATATAATGAAAGAAAAAAAAGAAAAAAAAGGAAAAAGGAAAGAAACAATCAATTCACATAGTTTTTTTTTTTCTCTCTTTTTATTTAAAGAAGAGGGAAAAACAGTGAAAAACCATTCACACGACACACGTATAAATATGATAGAAAAGAAAGAAGAAATATAAAAGGATAATATGTCTTAAAAGTTGAAGTTAGATTTTTCAATCAGTCCGATGTGCGACTGTGAATACACAGTTGCAACACGACTATGTTTAGCACTCCTCATTTTTTTTTCAATTAAAAAAAAAAAAAAAAACTCTACAATTTTAAGGAGTGTGTGCAATAATTGAGAGTGCTTTTCAAGAATAATTCATCATTTCATATCTTTTACAAAAGGTAAATGTAGTGCAAAAGAGATAAAGATCACAAAAGACACTCTTTAAAGTTTATGCATATGATTTCCATTTACTTAATTATTTTAAAATAAGATTCCTTGTGCTTGCTAATTGCATTACAAAGAAGATAGAACTAACTTTTGCAAACTACTTTCACTTTGCCTTTTCCTTTTCCTTTTCCTTTTCCTTTTAGCTTGATAGAAAATGCTGTGAACTTTCAAAATAGCCACACACACACACAAAATCTTTATGTGAAGTCCACATCAATGCTCATTGGCCTCAATTGAAAAGAAATTTCCAATATATAATGAGCCCACCTGTTTTCTTTATTGCGCACCCAATTCTATTATAATTCTTTGTCGACTCCAAAAGAAAAGAGTGTGTGTGTGTGTTGGTCTTACTCAATAGTATCAGACTTATCTATCTAATAATGCTTTAAAAATATATTAATATCTTTATGATAATTATAGTGTTCGACTTAAAAGTTATCATTTGAAGCCAAAAAAATTAGAATTACAACCCCTTTTAGTTATATCATTTGTTGGGCATCTCTAATTATAGGCATTACAATGTATATACTCTTCAAGTTGATGCATAAAATTGTTACTGTTACTTGGATCTGTTGAATTTACTGGATAGTAAATTAAAGAAATATACTCTTTTTGCTAAGACATACAAGTACTTATATGTCTGTATATATGTGTATTCATTCATTGTTTAAGTTTCACCAAACTGATAAGTCAGTCAACGTGTACTGGCAAAAGTCCTGCAAATAAATTTATTGAAACATTGGCATTCATAAAAAAAACCATATAGAGGGCAGTCTTCTTGTATCCTCTAAAAATTCAGAATTAGAAAAGAACACTTACGTGAGAGATATGGCACAGGATGCTGTCTGCTTTCTACTCGATAAGCTTCAAATTTGGCTGGAGGCAGAATGGAAGTTGCCGGGAAAGATTAACATGGAGGTCGACAGCTTGAGAGGTGAATTGGAAAGCATTAGCGCACTTCTGAAGGATGCCGATACCGAAAGAGAGCACAATAGCCAAGTCACTGTCTGGCTTCAAAAACTTCGAGATGGAACTTATGACATTGAGGATCTTCTCGACATTTTTACGTTTCACATGGTTCAACAGTCTATTAGCCACGGCCTTGAGTTCGTCACCAAATGGAGAGCACGCCACCACATCGATGAGCTAATTGAAGGTATTAACATGAAACTCAAAAGTATCAAAGAAGCAAAGGAGAGATATCATCATAGCATCAGTCCGTCCCAAGCCTCAAGTTCGACGACGGGAAATGACACATACCTTGCTCTAAGAATAGATCCTCTGTTCGCTGAAGACACTGAAATTGTGGGGATTGAAAAACCTACACAGAAACTGATTACTTGGGCACAAAAAGGGAGGCAAAGTCTCAAGGTGGTGTTTGTAGTTGGGATGGGCGGATTGGGCAAAACAACTATTGTTAAGCAAGCGTATGAGATGGTGAAGAATGAAGGATTCGAATGCCATGCTTGGATCACTGTTGGAAGGTCAATAAATAAAGTGGAGCTCTTACAGAGGATGTTCACAGAATTCTGCAATCTGCCGCCAGTCGAGCCAACTTCCCAGAGCTCATCTCACTCCAACGTGGTCCACCTGACGAGCAAACTAAAGGATCATCTGCAAAACAAAAGGTATGTTTTAGTTCTTGATGATTTGTGGATTAAAGATGTTTGGGAAACCATTAGAAAGGCATTACCTGAGGGTAATCACAGTAGAATAATTATCACTACACGAAGAGGCGATATAGCTTTTTCATGTAGAGATAACTCTACTGATGTCTACAACATCCCGTCTCTTCCTACGGAAAAGGCTAAACAACTCTTCTACAAGAAAGCTTTCCCAGATGGCATATGTCCTTCACGGTTGGAGGACTGGTCCCAAAGAATCTTAACAAAATGCGAAGGATTGCCAATTGCAGTCATTGAAATTGGTAAAATTCTGTATAGAGAGAACTCTGTATCTGCATGGCAAAAATTGCTTGGAAGCCTTGGATCAGAGTTGAGCAGAAATGGCCGCCTTTCAAATACCATGAGAGTACTATCTCTAAGTTACAGTGACTTGCCATACCATCTCAAGTATTGTTTTCTATACTTGACCAACTTCCCCGAGAATGATTATCCAGTTAGGTGCAGAGTATTGATTCGGCTGTGGATAGCAGAGGGTTTTATAAGAGAACAAACAGACAAAGAACTTGAAGACATGGGAGAGGAGTATCTAAAAGAACTCACCGACAGGAATCTGATACAAAGTGAATTGGATTTTGATGGGAGGCCAAAAACTTGTCGGGTACATAATCTCATGCATAAGATTATTCTCTCAAAGTCAAGAGAGGAGAATTTTTGCAATGTTTTTTCAGAATCACAGAGAAAAATAAGTGACAAACCCCGTCGACTATCTATCCAAAGCCATGGATTCAACAAGTTGGATGGGAGTGTTCACACCCTTTTTATGTTCGGTGTACCCTACAGCTCAATTCCAGACTTGAAATTATTGAGAGTTCTGCATCTGGAAGGTGCATCATTGGAGATCTTTCCTAAGGAAATTGTGGGTTTACTGCTCTTGAAGTATCTGTGTTTGAGGAATAACAATATCAAAATCATTCCCGAGTCTCTGGGGAATCTTAGGTACCTAGAGACCTTGGATCTTAAGCAAACTAGAGTGGTAAAGCTGCCCAAAAAAGTCCTCAAACTTCAGAAACTTCGGCATTTGCTTGTTTACCACTATGACATACAACATTATACCACTTTTGATTGTGTCAAAGGATTCGAGGTATCATCAGAGATCCAGACACCCAACTTACAGAAGCTGTCATTCATAAAGGCAAATAGGCAGCACAATGTGATTCAAGGGCTAAGGAATCTGACACAACTAAGAAAGTTGGGGATCATTGATCTTCCAAGTGGAGATGGGTCAAATCTGTGCGAGTCAATTAATCGAATGCAAAACCTCCATTCCTTAAATGTAACATCATTACAAAAGGATGAGGAGGTAGATCTAGAAGCAATTAGAAATCCTCCACCATTTCTTCAACGCGTGTATCTTAAAGGGAAGTTAAAAAGGTTACCAAATTGGATTTCAAGACTTAATGACTTGGTAAGGATACGTCTTAAGTGGTCAAAGTTAACAGACGACAAGAACCCCATCGATATCCTTCAAAATCTTCCTCGTCTATTGGAGCTCCACCTGCTCGATGCCTATACTGGAAACCAGCTAAGTTTCCAAAAAAGCAAATTTCAAAGTTTGAAGATCTTGGAACTCGAGCAATTGGAACCATTGAGAAAGGTCAGAATGGAAGAGAATACCTTACCTCATCTCCAAAAGCTGATTATTAGGCAGTGCAATAACCTGCAGCAGGTTCCAGAGGGTATTAGAAACCTCACTTGCCTCAAAGAGCTTCACTTGTACGATATGCCCTACAGATTTGTGGCTCAGCTCAAGAATGGTGGAAAATTGTGTCATCTAGTTCGCCATATCCCAAGCATCCAATGTTATTACCTCAAGACGAATTGGGTGCCAGAAGATCTCAATCTCATGGATACTCGTATTTGATTCATAGTCCGACTCTACGATGGGAGCACATACAAAGTAATCAGGTCAGCATAACCACAATCAAGTTAGGTACCTTGTAATTCCATCATTTTTGCTTCATCAAAATAAGATGTATTGAATTATAAAGAAAATTTTTATAGGAAACTACAATCTGAACACAACTAACATCTGTTTTTATATTGCTTATGAAATTTGACAGGTTAAGGATTCATGCAATGGTGGTTTTTATGTCAAAGTAAGTCTTATCCTCTTCACACGAACAGTGCTTAGTTTGATTAACCAGTTTTATTCCACAGGGTGTAGAGAAAAAAAGGAAAAGGTAGGTTATTCTCCATTGTAGATGATGTGGATCTATCTTTTATTCAGAGTAGTGATGGGTTGTGAAATAATCATGCCAGGTGATTGAGGCTCAGATGGGTGTGGCGTGCTTTCATAGAACCGAGATGATGCCAATATATCAGAAAACAGAGAAAATAGACATATGAAAAGTTGTGGCACCATTCAATGATGTAGAAGATCTAGCTAATTACTATTACATGATGTTTCATTGTTGGACTTCTTAAATTTATTGTATTTGGGTTACGGATGACTGTAATTGATTTGGTTTTGGATTCCTCTTTCTTCTTTGGTAAGTGGTTTGGAGTCATTTTTGGTGTAAACTGATTGTTCACATTGGATGATGTATTGGTTATATTCATCAAAAACATAATTTTATGTTTTATGGATTTTATTGTCCTAGTTCAGTTACTTCGTTATTCGTTTAAGTACAGAGATAGCAGTACATAGATTTTAAATTTTCTGTATTACTAACAATGGTGAACCTTTTAAAGGCCAAAAAATAGTTTCCAGAGAAGTTTATATTTTGGTGGTGAGCTTCTATCATGAAAAAAAATGGTTTCTAGATATGCCATTGTCTATCTTTTTTAGCATCCTGATTTGAGCAAGTTTTTATAATGTTCCATTGGAACTTTGGACAGAAGTTGGCGTTGGTATTCCCGCTAACTAATTTGCAACCCATTCTTTCTTGATGAGCCTGCTCGTTTAAAGGCTACACTCACTTATGCTAGCAATTGGATTGGGTTTGATGGTTGTAAAGACATTCAAAAATCTATTAAGCTAGATCTCACGAATGATGATCCTTATGAGAATAGAGTGGAGGTCCCATGGAAACCACAAAGACGTGCAGATTGTAAACAAGAACACAGATTGGAGGAGAATTTGGCTCCTAAATCTAGCCCAAATGAGTGGGAGGATGTTATTGAGAAAACAGGAAAGATGTTGTGGCTCCTCCTAAAGAGGAATAAAGAAATTATAGCCATAAAAAAGGATACGCCCGTTACTTCATTACCAAACATATTTGGATGTCTTTTTTAGCTGTGTTCAGTCATAAGTCCTAAAGAATTAGATCCACGGTTTCACAGCCTTCAAGAGTTTGTGCACCTATTAATGGTAAGGTCTAATAGGAGTCTTCCGATATGGATGAGCGCCAAGAGTGGCATTCTGATCAAGTTCTATGCCTTACATCTAAGGCTTTGCATGAGATATCGAACTTGTTGAGAAGAAGCTCTAAGAGGAACCTCAAGCTTTGGATGCTCCTCAAGAAGGGACTTCTCTATCTCATTGTCTCTCTGCTCTCAACTAAGGATCCCTTTGGAGACAGTAAAAAACAAGGCTTTCAATCATACCGCAAACTTAATATACTAAACTAGTGTGTTGTTCTTATTCTATAGTGTATGAGGTTTCTTTTGACTCTCTAACATCTCAGTTGTAAGAGTGTCATTATGTTGCTAGGCTTTTCCCTCTCTGGTTTTAAAATTTCTTAAACCAAAAACAATTATGAACCTACCGTAAAACCTTTCTTCTTCTTCTTTTTTTTCCCCTTTTGGTAATAAAATTTTACTTACTGAAAAACAATGACCATATAATTATCAATCATGCTGTCATGATAACAAATATTTGATGTTGATGATTTGATTAGGAAATTTTAAATGTATTTGACCTGTAGTGAACTTATGACTGGCTATAGCAAGGATGTAGTGACCCAAGTATGCAACATTAAATATATAATATAGATATATATCAGAGTGGTGCAAACATGTCAAATTATACATTGGCAATCTCCAGATCATAACAATGCTATGTTTACGGTGAACCATAATTGTATGAAATATGCTCATTCCAACCCTTCATTCCCTTTGCTTTTGTTTGGTGAGCCAAAATAAAGTTGGAATGTCCATTCTCTTGTAATAGCCACTCATAGAAAATGTTGGAATACTCATTCTTCTTATAACAAAAAATAAAAATAAATAATTAAAAATTAAAAACAAACCCAAACAGCATTCATCCTAATGAGCATTCCATTCTTACAGAATTGAAAACAAACCCAACCTAGACCAAGAAAAAGGAAAATGAAAAATAAATAAATAAAGTGAACCATTTTCCACCAAGAAGACCCTATTATCATTTGTTACCACCTTGTTGCCAAGAGGAGTTTACCAAACACCATTGTCCTCACAAGCAGCTATCACAATTGATGGCAATGCCTCGGTTGTATACCGTCAAGACTCTAATCAAATTCAAATGTGTCTCCAAACACTGGCTCTCTCATCTCCAGGTCCCGTTTACACCCAAATGGCAAACACTCTATCATCTTTTTACAAAATCCATCTCTTGTTTGCACCAAGGAGTCAATGCCTTCACACCATAGATTTTCCGATCTCTCGTTCTCTCTCTCTCTAACATAAATGGACCATGGAGGATCTTGTCAAAGCCTCCTAGTATTTCCAAACCCCACCCTTCTCCATTACCCAGCAAATGTCTCGCTCTCTTCATTATCATCATCCTCTGCCTTCAGGTTCTAAGTTTCATGTTTCAAATAGGTGAAAACAAAATTATATTATTGCATTCACTTTCAGCCTTTGTCCCTCCACAACTCTCTTGCTCCTCATTTTACTCCATTTGGTGCATGAATTTCTCTATATTTTTGCCAAAACTTCATGGGTCTTTATTGACTAGCCTAGAATTTAAAGGTGTTTCATTATCATACATGTTTTTGATGCTGTATATGTCTACCGTCTATGCTTATTCTATAATGGGCAAACTATACTTGTGTTTTCGCATAAAAGAAATATTGGTTTTACTTGATATTTACAGAATTTTAAAAATGAATTTATTATAGTTAATAATCAATTTTGCTTCTGATTAAAATCTTAATAATTCAGTAACTATTGATTTTTCAGTTTTCTTTAAGCTTATGAGTGTTTTGCTTGAATTAACAGAACATTTAATTTGTCTAGTAAAAATTCTTGAAATTTAATAGTTTTTTTCTTAATTATTTTTATAATATCATTCTTCTTTGTGTACTTCAGTAGTCATTGATCTTCAATTGGCTTTGAATTGTTGCAGAAACTTATTGATTTTATTAATTTTTCTAAAATTTCTTATTTCAACTTTTTCCTAAACTTATTGGTTTTAGAGCTGTTTCACCATATCACGGATGTATAAACCTCACACATACACACACAAATGTGAACAATAAAAATAATAAATCAAAATTTTCCAGGGAGTTTAAAACAAAACAAAGTGTAGAAATCGAATGGAAACGAAAATTTAAAATAAAAATCCAACAGTATCAAAACTAACCTAATAAAAGGTCTTCATGAGAACAACTCTGTTTTGCGGTGGGACGTTAAGCAGGCATTAAAGGGCTTCGGCTTCTTCAATTAGTCGTAGACAGAGAATATATATATAGATTCGCGCCGTGTGTATACTACTACTACATGGGTGAGAGGTGCAAAATGATATACTCCGTATATCAATAACGCTATATAAATGTTTAAAATTAATAATAATAACGCTAATACAAACTTATTTTATTTCATATCCCACAAATATCACATAAAGCAAGATTCAAATACCATTTCAAATGTTGTATGATCACGTTATGATAGTGCATGTGTTATCATACATCTAACTATAAAACTTATAAAAGTGTGTATATTTTTTTATTATTTATTATATACATTTTTAGCAAATTTAAATTATTTTTTAAAGATTAAAACAGAGACTTAATATTTTTAGGACAAATTGCATAAAACCCTCTTTTCCTTTCAATTTTTGGCAGAAAACCCAACCCCTCCAAAAAAATTATGACATAATGATAAAACCACCCCAAGTTCTTTGTTTGTTGCAACACTACCCCCAATAAAGAAAATGCCCCTTAATATAATATATATATATATATATATATATATATATATATATATATATATTAAGAAAATGATGCATCTTAATATAAGATTAAAATTAATACAAATAACATTTGACACAGTGTTACTAAAATTATTATTTTTAAATATTAATGGTGCATCTATAAAAAAAATTAAAATACCTTGGATTTTTTAAATTTCCTTTCCTTTTTTATTTTTTAAAAAAAGTTTAAGAAAATCGAAAACGAAAATTATTTAAAAGAAAACCTAAATTTTCTTAAATTTATATTAAAGGGCATTTTTGTCATTATTACATCACTTTAGTGGAGTACAATTTTTTAAATTTTCTTAAAGTTCTATTTTTAAAAATTAAAAAGGAAAAATAAAATAAATATTATTTAAAAAACTCTAAGGGCAGTGTTTCAACAATAAAATATATTAGGGGTGTTTTATATTAAAAAGATTTAAAGGGGGGTATCATGCCAAAAATATAAAATAGAAGGGAGTTTTATGCAATCTGCCCTTCTTTTTAATACTTTACCTTTTGAATTTAAATCTGAACAGTGGACGATTGTGAAATTCTCTAATATTGGAGAATTTTTCTCTCATAAGGGTATTACAGTATTTACACTTATTCAATATGAGTACATTGCTTTTGTAAAAATATTTGTACTCTTTAGGCTGTAACAAAACTTACAATACTAAACGATCACGATCATGATCACAATAAATCACATATAGAACAATCACATGTATAAATATGTAAATTATGATCTGTTACGGTATAGTAATGTGAAAAAATTATTACGTGATCCCATTAACATGAAAAAGTTATTACATGGTCCCTGTCGTTCATTGTCGGACCCTTGCTAATTGTGCTGAAAATGTGTAAAAATTTAAAACTTTTTTTTTCTTGAAGTGTACAATGGTGATTAGTGAGGATTATTCTTATGCGCAAGTGTGTTTATTGTCAAGGCAAAAAAAATTAAATAAATAAAAAGGAATAACCGAGTTAACTTGTCGGTTCACAAGTAAGACAAAAAAAATAACCGAGTTACCTTGTCGGTTCATGGGTAAGATAAAAAAAGGGTAAAGTGCAATAAATCCCCCTAAATTTTATTCTCTCTTTCTAAAAACCCCCTGAACTTTTCTTTTTACAGTTAACCCCCTAAACTATTAAATTTTTTGCAAAATTAACCCACCGGCCAGGTTCCGACTGTTTCTTCCCGTTAAAGTGGCGCGTGTTAATCACTTACCATAGCTGTAAATTGAAAATGATGAAGTTACCCTTTATCTTATTTTATTAGGGCAAAATTAGCAAACCCTAATCTCACCTCCAATCTCTCTGTAAATGATTTGGGTGTGCTATGTTTCTTCCTGGCAAAACCAAAATTTTATACTCACGTAGTAATTTGCAGAGGGTTTAGAGTTTTCCTACAACTGAAAGTTGCAAAGAGTTTCTAAGAGATGAGAGGGATACAATTATCATTATATCAAAGGCAGAAGATAAGATTTGAAGAGCACCGGAACTGCTTCAATCTTTTCTATCGAAGGCAATTACAACGATGCTTCTGTCACTGTTGTTTAGGCTATAAAAGTGAAATCCCCAAATCGACAGCAGCAATTGAAGCCTTGCCTCCACGCATTCGAACCCTAAGCTTGCAAATCGTCCTCTCTCGCACTCTGTGTGGATGACTGAATGTTCACCGTTTTGATTATGGGCAAGGCATTGTAGAATTGAAGCACTGTATGTGATCCTCAAACCCTATATAAGCGAAATTCCTGATTTACAGTGAGAAACGAAAGTTGAAGCTTTCTTGATCTCTGTGTACTAGTTTGGTAGATACGTTGCCGAGCTAAGCTCTGTTACACTGTAGATGGAGCGATCTGATGGGAAGCGTGGGCGTGGAAGGAAGCGTGGAAGGTAGGAGCGTGACGGTGGAGATGAATCGGAGTCATTGAGGATGTCATCCACAGTGCGGCGAGGGATGGATAAAGGGGTGGTCGTGGTCCTTATCGCCACTTCGCCGCTGGTGCTAGAGGTGTTCGGCGTCCTCATCACTGCTGGTGCTATGTGATTGTTACGCATTGCCGTTGGTACACTAACCTTCTTGGACATCTTTTCCTCTGTAATTCTTCTCACACAAACACAATTTAGGATTTTTTTTTTTGGTCACCGGTGTTGTGATGGATTTTTTTTGGTCATTGGTGTTGATTTATTCACTCACGCCGGTACTAAATATTTGGTCACCGTTTTGATGTGTGAATGATGAATTTGTATGTCACAGGTGTTGATTTTTTCTCGAACAAAACGATGCCGTTCAGTGGAGGGTAATTTTGTAATCTTGTTTTTTCGGGGCCAGGGACTGTCCTGTTGTCCTTAATTGTAACTTTTTAATAGTTCAGGAGGCATTTGTTAATTCAAGGAATTTTGTGTACTTTACCCTAAAAAGAATAACCGAGTTACTTGTCGGTTCACGGTAAGATTCTTTTGATGCTGCCCTTCTAAAACCCTCACGGCCTCCCTCTTTTATTGGACAAACCCTAACGCCGCGGCCAAAGAGATTGGACACTGTTGAGAGATATAGAGTTGATCAGATTCAGAAACACCTAGCAAAAAAAATGGCGAAGTCTATGAGATCGAAGAGAGAGAAGAGGCTGAGAGCAATAAGGAGAGAGATTGTGGAACCCTTGTACGAGAAGAAGGAAGCCGCAAAGCTTGCCGCTCAAGAAGCCGCCCTCGCCGCTCCCAAACTACCCGTACGTCATCACAGCAACGCCACCACCGCCATGGAATTGACCGCCACCACCTCCTCCGCCACCAATACGAATATGGGTTGGTTTCTTTAAAACCATTTCTATCCATTCCGCCACTAATATGCTTAGATATATATGTTGACTGTGTTTTGTTTTCTGTAATAATTTAAAATTTTTACTTTGTTGATGTGTGTAAGTGCTTTTACTAAGTTTGTTTTGTCTTGTTCATTGAATTTGTTTTTGCTTTATTAATTGGAATCTGTAAATTCGAGAGATTGGGGTTGTGTAATTTTCTTTGTAATAATTGAAATTGCGCTTAACTAATTTGGGTATTGAAGGTGAGCACAGAATCACTATTTCAATGCTTCCCTTTAGCTCCTCAGGCAATAGGAACCCAATGAACAATTTCCTGAGAACTTATTAAACTGAGCTTGCTATTTAAGAAAATAACATTAGTATCAAATTCTACATGTCGGGTTAAGGTAGGTCTATAAAGACTTGTAAAAAAAAGAAGAAAGTAGGTCTATAAAGTTGTAAATGTTGAATGCATTCTGAAGTGTAAAACTTGTTAGAATGGTTTATATATTTTGTGTGATTCGTGCCCTCTGCTCGGGTTTCCAGGTTGTAAATTGGTGCATATATTTATCTGTTTAGACTGAATGAAAATATATCAGTAGATAATGCTGGGCTTCAAATAGTTTGTATGTGGATTTCTCTCTCTTTTTTAAACCCTGCACAGTTCGTTTGATTACCCAATGGAAGTTTGGGATGATTAAAGTGTGATTTGTTTGTTTGACTAAAATATTAAGCAAAGTTTCAAGAATAAGGGACAATTTAACAAATCTAAACCCAATTTGCACATAATCTTTACAGGCGTGTCTAGGCCCAAAAAGTCCCAGGGATACTCGATCTCAGTTGTGGCACCTTATTTCTATTAGAGGTGAAACCCGTCAAGTCGAGAGTGCAAAAAGCCCTAAAGTGCATGCTTTTTTATTGGCTCCAAGCTCAATAAAATATACACATTCATTTTTTAATCATTAAATCATACCTACCTTTTTTTTTTGAATGACCATATGTTATATCATGGTATCACACAATAGATTGTATAAATGATTGATTTTATGGAATACATATGCAAACTAATTAGAGATTTAGTATGCAACAGTGTCTTTCTTTTTTTTTAATTTTTGACTAGTTTGTTGAACATGAAATGTTTCAACGTTAAGTTATAAGTATAGTAAGTATAACCATCTGTCACACATTCTTCTTGCTTCACTCAGGCTTGTCTCTCGCCTCCTGTGCTACACCTTAAGCTTAAGAACTAGGAGATGCTGATGCTTTAACATGCATTGAGCTTTTAGTAATTAGGATTTTGCATAATGGATTTGTGGTTATTTAGTTCAAATCAAAGAAATGATGTTTTATCCAATTTGTTTTTATAGCTGTGCTGGGAGTTATATGTAAATAACTAAGGATTTGTCAATCTTGTTTCCAAGTATTTCCAAGATTTTTTATTTGGTTGCAAGTATAGTTACTATTATATATTATTTGTTTTAATTAGGAAATAAGCTCATTTGAGATCGTGGAACTTGTATTAGATCTTGAGTACGGAACCCATAAACAAAAGACCATGAATAAGTTATGCAGTTTTTAGAGTTTTGATATTTGAATTTTTTTGGTTGGTATTGCCGGTGCCATCCTTATGATTGAAGAGCCTATATATTATTGTCTTTATTGACACTCACTTTTTTTTATTCTTTTAATTTCAAAAGCGTCAAAAAATAGTGTACGAAGAATCATTGAAATGGATAGGGGACATGGACATGATACACACGACACAGACACGTTGACATGACAAATCTAAAAAAAATGAAATGCATACATGTTGAGGGCACAGTAATACATTAAATTAAATACGGCAAATAAATATTCAATGGGTGTAATTTAAACCTAGAACTATTAAATCATTTAATTATAATCAGACCGGTGAAAACATAACAAGGACACAATATAAAATTATATTGAATATTTTTTCATGTATATAGATATGTATACCTATATGTACACATATTTTGATGACTTTCATACTCCTATACATACCCCTTTAATAGAAACCTTTATATATCTTTTGTTTCTAAAATATGGTCAAACTTTATATGCATTTGTTGTAAACCTTCCAGTTGTTTTTTCTTACAATTATACTTTTTCTCTGTACTAACATAAAGTCTTTCTAGAATTTCAAGGTTTACTGGTCACATGTCAACATATTTTTCAATAAGTTTCAATCATATGTTCGAAATTGATAATTTGAAATTTAGATCGTAGATGATTTGAAGTTTCGGGTATGTGTCTGGGAGTGTTCAAGAAGTTATGTCCGAGATGGACACGGCTCTTCTTAGGACTGTATAGTGCTTCTTAGGTTTGGTTATTACACACATTATTCATTTTATCTTCTCCTAAATTGCCAGCAAAGTTATTGATGGTTAGAAAAAATAATTAAATAAACGATGTGTTATCTTGCTAGTTGCATTAGTTTTCTTCTTGTACGATTGGTCTTGCAATGTGGATCCAAGCTCTATGAGAAGGAGCGGCAGAGCTCACTGCTCAAGATGATAGCTTCTTGTTTCAAGGCTTCCATGCATCTCCACAACAATAACGTCATTGCCACCATAATGGATATAAGCCAATTGCTGCCACTACCTCTATCTACCCTTAATATTAATATTGGATCCCCTTTGCTTGATTTCCTTAAACCCTATTTAGTTACATCGCAGATTACTTACCTAATTTTAAATTTTAAGCGATTCCTGGTTTGGACCTTGAGATGTTGAAATTTGGTGGGTTGTTGTCTGCCTGTATTGTTTGTTGGTCATTAAAATTTCGTCCCAAAACCTGACAACTTGTTTGAGTTGTCTACGTATGGCTGGAATCTAAGACGAATATGCAATCACCAGTACAAGAAAAGCTATCGGACTCTTCTCTCCTACCAAATGGACCAGAACAAAAAATATAGTGCTAGTGATCAGAAAACAGGAAAATAGCCATGTTGGAGAGAGAGAGAGAGATTTATTATTTTTGTCTCGTCCATTTAAAGGATGTGCAAAATTCCTGTCTACATGGACTGCACTTCCTTTATTTTTTATTGGTCAGAAGAAAAAAAAGCGGAAAAAATATTATATTATGTGCATGTTCTGTTTCAGACATATTTTCTTGATACTATTCAAATTGAGCTGTCTTTCCGGTCCTCCTTGATGTTTATTCATGGTAATTGCAGGATTTGTTTACCTAGATTTTATATGCATTAGTTTATATGGTTGATTCAATTCTGCATAACAAATGATTATACACCAAAACAGAATGGAAATTGAACCTTTTTGTTTCATCGTGGTTTCCAGTTCCCCCTTTCTATTGAGTATTCATGCCAAAGTAGTGTTACATCAACTGTAGTGTTTCCTATTATCTGTTAGTGTTCTGATTATGATTATATTGCTCTATACTACTTAGATGTGGAGATGGATGAGGACAATCAGTACACGGGGTCCTTGAAACCTGTTGGCAAAATAGGGAAGAAGTTGAGAAAGAAATTTAAGATGGGTAAAGGGAAGCGTCATGGCAAGGGCAAGATCAGGAGGAAGCACATTTAACTGTGTATAACTGGCAATGGTAATGATTTCTCCTTTGCACAACTGGCATCGGCATCACTGGCTTCAATGTTGCATTGTCTGCAATGTTCTACGTGGTGAGAGCAGCGGTTTATTGGTTATGATATTAGCATCTTTCTTTTAAAATTTTCTTTTTTCTTTAAATAGTTGAGATATGAATATTGGAACAGAGTTGTCATTGTCACTAAATGCTAATTAGTAGACTTTATAAGTAGAAACTTGTTTATTTGAGTGAAGGTCGTTTTTGCTATATTCATGAACAAATTAGTATTTTGTCTTGCTTATTGATTGATAATCATTGTTCATTTTGATTAGTCACTTGTAAATTTAATTTTTAGTGAACCTGAACTCAAAACATTGACACTTGACAGTGCTATGAATTATAATGTGGGCATGTGGATACTTCTATTTCTTACGGAAATTATTGAAGGAGCTGAAGCTGCATTAGAAGTGGTGGTGCAAGTTCTGCGTGTGGCAGTGGTGATGATGAGGAGGAAATAATACTTAGTTTTTGTTGTTTGCTAAAATGTGGAAATAATTGGATTCAGTTATATAGGGAAAAAAAATACCTAGTTTTTGTTGTTTGCTAAAATGTGGAGAAAAGACTCTAGGTGTATGGGTTTTGGTAGGTAGAAAATTGAGCTGGTCCTGGAAGGTGTTTGCTTTATACGTAGTTCAAAGACATCCCCTGTATGCAGCATTGACTGTCTTCCAGTCCCGTGTTGCTTTTCTAATGAAGTTTATATCAATCATTGATTAAAAAAAAATGAAAATGAACAGTTTGAGCAAGCCACTAATACCCTAAAACTGAACTTTTTCAGTTTGAGCGAGCCACTAAAATTGAGAGGTTAAGCTGGAAGTGCTCTCAGTTGGCTTCTTTTACAGTTGTGCATGAAGTCTATATGGAGTTTGAAGCCATTAAGCAGTTTTGTGGTGGATTGATTTGAAGCTGAAAGGAAGGATTTATGTTTTACTCAGATGAAAATCGAGGATTTGGTTTTAGAAGATAATCCAATGTTCCTTTTAACTCTTCTGCCATAGTGTGAGATTCAGGAAATGAGATTTTGTAACTACACCTTCCCATGAGTTAAAACTTAAAAAATGAGAAATAAAGAAACCATCTTCTGATTATCATTGTGTACTAGGAAGATAACAAGTTGTCAATTGATGCTAGTATTGGATTGTAGGAAGTAGGGGTGCACACGGTTCAGTTCGGTATAGTTTCTGGCGAAACCAGAATCGTTGGGACATGGAACTAGAACCGGACCGAAATTGTTGGGACATGGAACTAGAACTAGACCGAACCGAACCGGTTCCCCTTTTTTTTTAAGCAATACCATGAGCCAAAACAAGCATCAATAGGCATATATATATATATAAATATTTTGGTAAATATAGGCATATATATATATTTCTATATTGGTAAATATAAGCACATATATTAGTAATTATATAATTAAAAAATAATATATATTATTATTAAAATGGTTCTGTAACGATCTGAACCCGGAGGTCCGAACCGTTAGTCGAGTCCTTGCTCGAACCCGAGGTTATCTAGGTCCATCACGACGTTTTTATAGTCAACACACCTTTACGACGCTTGGATAACAACTTCAGTACGTCCCATCACCCAATCCGTCATTTAATTAAACAAACGCCGGAGAAAGAAGGAAGAATAATCAAGCTGCTTCATTTCGGTCGACCGAAGTGGAGCTTCGATCGTCCGAAATGGACATCCCGAGAGCAACCAATGAGGAGAAGAAAGCTTAACAAAAAAAAGCTTTAATTAAACAAACGCCGGAGAAAGAAGGAAGAATAATCAAGCTGCTTCATTTCGGTCGACCGAAGTGGAGCTTCGATCGTCCGAAATGGACATCCCGAGAGCAACCAATGAGGAGAAGAAAGCTTAACAAAAAAAAAGCTTCATTTCGGTCGACCGAAGTGAAGCTTCGGTCGTCCAAAATGAGGATACCAAGAGCAAGAAAATGCTTCGGTCGATCGAACCCCATTTCGGTCGACCGAAGTAGAGGTCCTGAGAGCAATCAATCCTGTTTCGGTCGACCGATGCACCATTTCGGTAGACCGAAATGGCTATGCCGAGCCTGGATCCAGAAGTCAACCTGCTGAACTATGAAAATGGAAGGGAAACCGGAAATGAAACTTGTCAATGGTTTAAACTCGAAATGGATCCTCAACCGAAAGTTATTCTACGATCAAAGACGAGGGAACGAACCCGCAATCACATTAAAACATCCTTTGAGAAACAAATCCATGAATTTAATACATAGGCTTTACATCATGGTCATTATACATCAAAATGAATTCTAGATTCAGGTTTCATCATTTACATGCCAAAATAAACTTGATACATTTCAGAACATGTACTTTACTTGATATATTCAAGTTCTACACAAAAAAAATACATCTAATAGATTCTCCAAGTTCCTTCAATTCAGTGGTGGATTTTCATTCGTCGTTTCTTTGCCGTGACCTGAAAAATATAATAATATAGTGGGGTGAGCAATTTGCTCAGTAGGTGACGCATAAGACGCACCTCATGAGACCCCGTGAATCCAAAACAAAGAATAGGCCAATAGGAGTTGGGGTTATACCACATAGGGGAGAATACAACATGGTTATCCTTTTCAACACAAATAATAAGATGCAATAGAGATGCACTGCGTGCCAATGTTGCTCCCCATTTTTCACAATCAGAATCATCGCTTTCAAACTGTTAATGTAACCCCCTTTGGTGACTCCGCAGCGCCGAGAGAAGGATTAGCTATTGTTCCTGACCTTTGGTGACTTCGCAGCGTCATTATGGGGCCCAGATAGCTCAACCACGCTAGGGCAATCTCTCTAGTTCCCTCTAGGTTACATTAACCTACCGGCCCGTTGGTGACTTCGCAGCGACCGGGTTTTCCAAAACACTTTCATCAAAATATTCTTTCCCAAAACTCCCCATTTTCATTTCAAACACAATTTCTTCCCTTCATGCAACCCAATGGTGTACATGCATGTCTCATGATCTCAATATTATGAAAATGAGGAATTTGACACAACACAAGTGAGTGAGTTCTCATACTTTTAATATTTAAACAATAATGGATTATCACTAAATACAATAGGACATGCTTTCATACACCATTCATAGCATGTGAACAATACAATAGGCATAAAACTCATTATATAAGCCTGCTTCTCATATAACACAATCAAGACAAGTCTTCACATATTCACATATATACAATCAAGACATTTTAGGCTACAATTAACACCAATAAGCATGCTATAACACAATTCAAGTAGAATAACTCACAAAGGTGCATGAATTATGTGAATTAGGAAGCTCCTACCTCAAAATGAGCAAAACCCTTGAAATGGGTCAAGGAATTCGAAAATCAAGGGAGGCTCAAAGCTGGAATTGCTGGTATCAACGCGTAGAGCTCGTCGTGGGCTTCGTTTTGCCTCAAACGGCACTTAAATCCGGTAAGTATTGAAGCTACGATTTTGATTCAAAGTTTAGATGTAAAAATGAAAAGAAAAGGGAAGCTTGAGAGAGAGAGAGAGATAGATACGGGAGAGAGAAGAAAAATGGGAAGCAAAATGATCTCTAGACCATAAATGGGATAGTGGTGGTCCTTTGACTTTTCCTTTTCTTTTGTCTTTAAATTCTACACCACATAAACACATACCACCTTATAAATGCTACATCATCACATAAATTAAAATACATGAAATGCAATTGGACCCAACCACAATCCCGTACGAAAAATGTGAAAAGACCGAAATATCCTTGGGTCAATGAAATTCCGGAAAAATGAAAAATGACGAAAATCGGAAACGTTACAGGTTCCAATTCCGGTTCCGGTTTCGGTTCCTAACGATTCTGGTTCGGACTCTAGAACCGGAATCGGAATTCAACGGTTCCAATATTTGGAACCGGAACTGTTAGAGACCGGATCCGAAGCACAATTCCACTAGTTCTTTGTGCACCCCTATTAGGAAGAGTTCATTTGGTGTTAAAAGATTCCAAGGTTCTGGGTTCTTAAAGCCTCCCAAATGAGCATATCCCTACTAGTTTTTAGAAGAAAGATCTTTTGACTTGAGCTATAGGATAAGTCATGTTTTTAATACCATGAAAAGAAACGAGAAAAAACGAGCATACTATATTACAAACTACAGAACAGGAACATACGGCATGACCTTCTCATCTAGTTATATGAACACTGCTGCTTGTCCTTGAACCATATATAGCTACAACATTACGAATCCACACAGTTTCTTTAGACGAAAACCACATCTGATATGGATACATTGGCTATCATATCCTTACAAATCGAAAATATGCTTTTCTCTATGATTCTTTTATCAGTAAAGTGCAGCAAACACCACAAAGTCCAACAATGAATCCTAATCCCATGCTAACATAGGAGAAGTTCTACAATACCTCAGGGGTACCGTATCCCCGAGGTCTCCCGACCGTTGAATCATCTACCAGTTGGGCCTCAATACCACATCTAATGGCTGGGAGACCTGGGGGATGATACCATAACAGTTTGGAATCCTTTTCATTTGTAAATGCTTTCCGAACTTTCACGGGGAGCAGGTAAAGTGGATTTATCATCATCACCTGGACATTTGGTTGGAAGAGGAGGACCGCATAGTAAAGGGTTACCTTCATAAATAGATAAATCATCAAGTGTTTGGAGTTGATTTCTCGATGGAATTCTCCATGTCAAGTTGTTATAAGACAGGTTTAAATGAGCCAAGAAGGTCAAAGATGACAAGCTTTGTGGAATCGGTCCAGAAAGATTGTTGTTTGAAATATCCAAAGTCTCCAACCAACGCAAATTCCCAATGTTCTTTGGGATGTGTCCGTTGAGATGATTCATTGAAAAATTTAAGGTGCCCAATGCAACGAGGCTTGTTATCTCTTTAGGGATTTCACCCACTAGGGTATTTCTTGAAAGATCAATGCTATATTCAAGTTCTCTTCCTTTTGTCACAACAGTTGTTTGTGCAAAAAAGTTGCTTTGCATTCTGCTGCTATCGCCATAAACCAAAGTAGTCAGATTGCCCAAACAGTTTGGAATAGCACTTGAAAGATTGTTGTGCGCAAGATCTAGGATGTGAAGATTTGAAAGATTACACCATTTTTGAGGGATGTTTCCACTGAATGAGTTGGACCGCAAACGTATCATCCAAAATGATGTTACATTCTCTCCTATCCACAAGGGAAGGTATCCTGATAATCTATTGTCTCCAAGATCAATGTGCGTCAATGAGCAATTCTGCAAGATAGGAGGAATTTCTCCTTCTAGACTATTATTACTCAACATTAATATATAGAGAGAACTTAGGAAACCCATTGACTTAGAAATATTACCAGATAGATTATTGTTCGCCACGTCCACGACCCACAAAGGTTGAGCTTCGTTCCAACATTGAGGGAACTCCCCGGATAATTGATCGGACCTGAGAGAAAGTACTTGTAAACCCTTCATTGTACATATCGACGAAGGGATTGTACCATTGAGACGGTTCTCTGACAAATACAGATATTTCAATTGCGGCATTAATTCATCAATATTTGTCAGAATTGGCCCAGAAAATAAATTGCTCTGAAAATAAAATTCAGATACATTAGTGGACCAGAGTGGGAGAGGTCCCTCAAAATGATTGGTACTCAAGTCGATAACATATATATTTGGAGATTCTAACTGGTGCGGCAACGTCCCCTTGATTCCATTGTGAGAGAGGTCCAAATGGGTAAGTTGAGACGATATGGTGCAGAACCATTCCACCGGTATGATGTCTTCAATCCCTACATTTTTTAGGGTCACAGAGGTGAGTTCACTTTGAACCTGAAGCCACACCGGAAAGCTGGGACCTACTAGGCAGTTTACCAGTTCTAGTGTCTTGAGTCTGAAAGGGGGTACCCATTCATATGTCACATTGAAAATCAAGGACTTGATTGTGCTTGTTCTTAGTTTTACACGTTCTAGTCTTGTGAGATTCACCAACTGGACTTCTGTTATGACTCCTTCCCAAGGATTTTTCGTGAGATAAAGATTGACAAGCTTTGAGAGTTGTCCAGAACTCTCAGGAATGGTTCCATTCATGGTATTGTAATAGGTCCATCTCTTGCAAGGATGACAAACTTCCTATGGATGCCGGAATTGAACCCCAAAAAGAGTTCCTACGGAGGTGAAGCTGTTGCAGATTCTCCATTGTTCCTAATGAATCAGGCAATTGCCCTTCAAGTTTGTTATAACTCAAATCTAGTGATACTAGGCTACTGAAATTGTTGGGACAACCCAAACCTGAGAATCCACCAAATAATTCAACAATCTCACCACTGAACTTGTTTTCAGCAAGGTCTAAAAATTTTAACCTGCAGAGATTTCCCAAAAAGCTTGGTATTCGGCCTCCAATATACCAATTCCTAGACAAATCGAGGTATTCTAGAGACATCAAGTGCACAAATTCACTGGGAATTCCGCCACTAAGAGAATTGCTGCTGAGATCAAGTTTTGTAAGGCTTGTAAGGTTAAACGACCAATCGGGTATTGATGAGTTGAAGTAATGATCAGACAAATCAAGGATCGAAAGCAAGGTGAAGTTCACGAATGGGAGCGAGAGTGGAAGTTTTTGAAGATCACATGAAGGCAAGTGCAACTCCACGAGGTTAGGAAGCATATTAACTGCCTGCAGCCAATCTGCTCCAACATTATTGAGTTTCACTACTCCCATGTTCAGATACTTCAAAGAAGAGAGAGTTGAGAGCCACTGCAAGCTTGCAGACGTTAATTCCCACATGCCCCGATTCGTCAATGAATTCGCGTAGAGATCAAGATAATTCAGGCTTGACAGATTGCCAAGATGAGGTGGAATCTCTCCGGCAAATGATGCAAACGAGAGATTGAGATACCTCAAGTTCTTGATCCCATCAAAGAACTCGGGAATTGGAATTCCTTCAAAATCATTCAGGCTTAAATCCAAATAATTCAAGTATTTCAATGCAAGCAAAGAAGAGTTTATCTCACCGCCCAAGCACGAGCTTTTGGTTTTACTGCTGGATGGAAATGGATTCCTGAGGTCGAGCTTGATGAGGTGTCCTGAAACTTCGTCGCATCCAATGCCACTCCATTGGCAGCAATCTTCACCTGCCCAAGAAGAAAGTCTACCTGAATGATCTGTGAGACTCTGTCTGAAGGTGAGAAGTGCTTTCCTCTCTGTATCAATACATGAAATGTTGGAAACTTTAGTGGCCTGGCTGAGTTTGACGAACTCCACATATGGAGACCCTAACAAGCACACTAATATGAAGGAAATGATGAGATTTGAACATCTAAAGTTGAAGGATATGGTGCTCCGCATACTGCTCATTCTAAGCATGGGAATGAGGAATAGGTTGGGTCAATGATGGACAGTGTGTATATACATACATATCTGTCACAAAATTATAAGAAAACCTTGCTTTGGCGACATTGGGCAGTGCTTTCACACTAAAATTTGGGCCATCTATTAATAATTACTTATTTATCTAGTTATCTTCTTGGTTCTCTCTTCCTTTACCTCTGCTTCTGTTTTCTGGTCAACTCATCGCATGCATAAAATAAAAACTAAAATTCTTTATCCTCAATAAAAAATGAGAAATTACAAAAAAAACTCGGTCATTATATGTGTGTATATATATATACATACATATATAAAACCTAATCTGAAATCTCAACACATATTCCTTCTCTCTCTTAACAAATTTCTTCAAATCCATCTCAGTAATGAAAACGAATGCGCATTGAAATTATTATATATATGTATATTAGATTTTACAAATACTACAAAAAAAAATAATAATAAATAAAACTTGTCCCATTCTTTGTCAATTTGCTCGAAATCAACTCCTTGTTGAATAATTCAGCAATTTTGGATGAGGAAAAGGTTTTACAGTAAGAAGTCTATGACTAAGACACCAGGGGCCCTCCTTTATTCTAGAATGCTATATTAAGTTTTGTCACGGATTGATTTATGTTTTACTCAGTTGAAAATCGAGGATTTGGTTTTAGAAGATAATCCAATGTACCTTTAACTCTTCTGCCTCAGTGTGAGATTTAGGAAATGAGCTTTTTTAACACCACCTTCCCATGAGTTAAAACTTAAAACAGAGAAATAAAGAAACCATCTTTTCTGTACTAGGAAAATGACAAGTTCTCAATTGATGCTGGTATTTGGGTCTTAGGAAGAGCAGATACAGCTACAACATTACGAATCCACGCACACAGTTCTTTTGAGTTAAGCTATACGATAAATCATGTCTTTAATACCATGAAAAGAAACGGGAAAAACAAACATACTATATAATGCACGACAAAGTACAGAACAAGAACATAATTACATGAATAGTACTGCTGAAGTGTTCATGAACAATACAGCTACAACATTACTAATCCACGCGCACAGTTTCTTTCCGACCTTATTTCTTGACGAGAACCCCATCTGATACAGATATATCAGCTATAAAATCCTTACAAATCGAAAATATGCTGTCCTCCATGATTCTTTTATCAGCAAAGTGCAACAAACACCACAAAGCCCAACAACGAATCCCAATCCCATGCTAACATAGAACCATAACATTTCGGAATCATTTTTACTGTGAATGCCTTCTGAACTTCCATGGGGAGCAGGTACAGTAGATTTATCATCATCACCTGGACATTTGGTTGGAAGAGGAAGGCCACAGAGTAAAGGGTTACCTTCATAAATAGATAAATCATCGAGCGTTTGGAGCTGATTCCCTGACGGAATTCTCCCTGTCAAGTTGTTATGAGACAGATTTAAGTGAGACAAGAAGGTCAAAGAAGACAAGCTTTGTGGAATTGTTCCCGAAAGGTTGTTGTTTGACACATCCAAAGTCTCCAACCAACGCAAATTCCCAATGTTCTTTGGGATGTATCCATCGAGATGATTCATTGACAAATTTAAGGTTCCCAATGCAGTGAGCCTTGTTATCCCTTCAGGGATTTCACCCACTAGGCTATTTCCTGAAAGATCAATGATATTGACATATTCAAGAGTTCTGCCATATTCAAGTTCTCTTCCTTTTGCCACAACAGTTGCTTGTTCTTCGTAGTAGTACTGGCGGATTCTAAAAAAGTCCTTTTGATTTTTGCTACTATTACCATAAAACAAAGAAGTCAGATTGTCCAAACAGTTTGGAATAACACTCGAAAGATTGTTGTGCCCAAGATCTAGCATGTGAACAAATGGAAGATTACACCATTTTCGAGGGATGTTTCCGCTGAATGAGTTAGACCGCAATCGAATCCTCCAAAAGAATGTTGCATTCTCTCCTATCCACAGGGGTAGGTTTCCTGATAATCTATTGTCTCCAAGATCAATGCTCGCTAATGAGCAATTCTGCAAAGAAGGAGGAATTTCTCCTTCTAGACTATTATTGCTCAGCATTAATATATTGAGAGAACCTAGGAAACCCATTGAACTTGGAATATTACCAGATAGATTATTGTTTGCCACATCCACGACCCACAAGGGTTGAGATTCATTCCAACACTGAGGGAGCTCCCCGGATAATTGATTGGACCTGAGGGAAAGTACTTGTAAACCCTTCATTGTACATATTGATGATGGGATCGTACCATTGAGACGATTCTCCGAGAAATACAGATACTCCAATTGCGGCATTAATTCATCAATATTTGTTGGAATGGGCCCTGAAAATAAATTGCTCTGAAGATAAAAGTGAGGTGCATTAGTGGACCAGAGTGGGAGAGGTCCCTCAAAACGATTATAACTCAAGTCAATAGCATTTATATTTGGAGATTCTAACTGGTGCGGCAATGTCCCCTTGATTCCATTGTTAGAGAGGTCCAAATAGGTAAGTTGAGAAGATATCGTGGAGAACCATTCCTGAGGTATGATGTCTTCAATCCCAACATTTTTTAGTGTCACAGAGGTCAATTCACTTTGAACTTGAAGCCACATCGGAAATGTGGGACCTACTAGGCAGTTTTCCAGTTCAAGTGACTTGAGTCTGAAAGGGGGTATCCATTCATATGTCACATTTAAAATCAAGGACTTGATTGTGCTTGTTCTTACTATGACATGTTCTAGTCTTGTGAGATTCATCAACTGGACTTCTGTAATAACACCTTCCCAAGGATTAGACATGAGATAAAGATGGACAAGCTTTGAGAGTTGTCCGAAACTTTCAGGAATGGTTCCATTCATGCTATTGAAAGAGAGGTCCATTTCTTGCAAGGCTGACAAACTTCCTATGGTTGCTGGGATCGAGCCCCAAAAAGAGTTCGAACTGAGGTCAAGCCGTTGCAGATTCTCCAGTGTTCCTAATGAATCAGGCAATTCCCCTTCAAGTTGGTTAGCACTCAGGTCTAGTGATACTAGGATGCTGTTGGGACAACCCGAGAATCCACCAAAGGATTCGACAATCTCACCACTGAAATTGTTTCCAGAAAGGTCTAAATTTTTTAACTTGCATAGATTTCCCAAAAAACTTGGTATTCGGCCTCCAATATTCCCATTACTAGACAAATCAAGGTATTCTAGAGACATCAAGTTCACAAATTCACTGGGCATGGCACCACTGAAAGAATTCCCGTTGAAATCAAGTTTTGTAAGGCTTGTAAGGTTAAACAACCAGGTGGGTATTGACGAGTTGATGGAATTTCCTGAGATATCAAGGATTGAAAGCCGGGTGAAGTTCACGAATGGGAGCGAAAACGGAAGCCTCTGAAGATCACACGAATGCAAGTGCAACTCGATGAGGTTAGGAAGCATATTAACTGCCTGCAGCCAATCTGTTCCAACATCACTGAGTTTCACTTGTCCCATGTTAAGATATGTCAAAGAAGAGAGACCTGAGAGCCACTGCAAGCTTGCAGAGCTTAATTCCCACATGCCCAGATTTATCAATGAATCCGCATAGAGATCAAGATAATTCAGGCTCGACAGATTCCCAATATGAGGTGGAATCTCTCCCGCAAATGATGCAAAAGAGAGATTGAGATACCTCAAGTTCTTGATCGCGCCAAAGAACTTGGGAATGGGAATTCCTTCAAAACCATTCTGGCTTAAATCCAAATAATTCAAGTATTTCAATTCAAGCAAAGAAGGGTTTATCTCACCTCCCAAGAACGACCTTTCATAGGCTGTCATATTACCTTGCGCCGTTGAAGCAATACCTTCGCTGCTGGATGGAAATAGGTTCCTGAGGTCGAGCTTGACGACATGTCCTGACACGTCGTTGCATCCGATGCCACTCCATTGGCAGCAATCTTGACCTGTCCAAGAAGAAAGTCTACCTGAAGGATCAGTGAGACTTTGTTTGAAGGCGAGAAGAGCTTTCCTCTCTGTATCAATGCATGTGATGCTGGAAACTTCAGTGGCCAGGCCGAGTTTGGCAAATTGCACATATGGAAACCCTAACAAGCACACTAATATTAAAAAAATGATGAGATTTGAACATCTAAAGCTGAAGGATATGGTGCTATGCATACTGCTCATTCTAAGCATGTTATGATCAGTTTGCCGTGAAATGGCTAACTAGCAAAAAGAATATATATTTAACTTTGAAAAATTTGCCTTTAAAGCCTTCAGAAGACTTTTAAGTCTTGCTTTGAGACTTTGGGAAGTGCTTTCACACTGACAATGGAGTCATCTTCTATTAATGGTGTGTGACTTTTATATATAATATATATTGTGCGCGTTTAAATATATAATATACACGCATATTATTAAGCCATATTCACATGGGCTTTTTTTTTTTTTTTTGGTTCAAATATGTCTTAGTACTGAAAAACACAGATACTTCTACAGGAATGACGTATTTATATTGTGTTTGTATACACTTCTTGGATGCTTGCAGATACTTGTTCGATTCTTCTTGGATGCTTGCAAATACTTTTCAGATACTTCGACAATGTATCTAACACTTTTAATTTATTTTAGAACACATTTTAAACAAGTTTTGAATATTAAAATGTAAAATTTTCAACTATAAAATCATAGTATAATTATTAAGAAATTTTCAAAATTTATTTTAAAAAGAAGTATTGAGATATATATCATGATTCAACAAAAAAAAAAAAAAAAAAAAAATTCTATACAAAATGTGTAATACAATTCTTAATTCTTATTTTGTTTGTTAATCATAATGTTTTATAAAGAAATAAAGTATTAATAACAATTTAGCACCCAACTATTATGGGACAGAGGGAGTATTATTTAAATTCATTTGTGAAATTTGTTTCTTCGGGCAAATTAGGGGAAGGGAGGCTCGAATACAGGCACACTTGTTTGAAGAGTTGGTGTAATGACCCTAAACTGATACCATTTAAAAAAAAAAATTTGGTATGACCTCCCCTAAAAAGGGGACCACAACCACCTGCTCAAATAATAATAATAAAAAAAACACAATGGCCCTTCCTGGCCTTTCAAAACACCTCCAATCTGTCCCAAAACATAATACAATTAACATACTCCAACATCTCATCCATCAATTCATTACACCTCAACATGACTTATCTCATTGTGGAATATCTACATATCGTTTAATCCAAATTATCATAATTACAGTCCCAAAATATAGTTACAATAACAAGAGTTCACAAATCTCTATACCAAATATAACAAACTAAGATTTTACAAATATATGAGACTTAATACAAAAATAGCAAAAAGAAGTCTTCTAATCCAAATTAGGTCTGTTGTGGAAAGTCATCCGCCACTTCTTTCATGTTTCTTGAAAAAAAAAATTATTAAATAATAGGGTGAGCATAAAGCTCAGTAGGTAGCACTTAAAACGCGCATCTTGTGTCCTTGTGAGTCCATACAAAGAATAGATCAATAGGAATGAGAATCATACAATGTTGGGATAATACAACATTTCAACCAAACTCAAGTGTAAACAATACAATGCCATGGAATGCAAATGCATGCCGATGTCGCTACCCATTTTCATATTTCAAAACCATCACTTTCAATCTGTTAATACAACCCGCCCTTTGGTGACCCCGCAGCGGCACGAGAGGAGGATTGGCTAGTGTCCCTGACCCTTGGTACCCCTGCAACGTCATTATGGGCCCAACTAGCTCAACCACGCTAGGGCGACTCCCTAGTTCCCTCTAGATTATATTAACACTCCGGCCCTTTGATACCCTCGCGATGACCGGGTTTTCATAAAACCATTTCGTAAAAACTCTTTTCCTAAAATTTTCGTTTTTGTTTCAAGCAAATTCTCCCATTTCATGTGTCACGCCCCGACAATTCCAATAAAATCCTCCATTTATTCAGATACAAATATATCAAAATACACCCAGGATCATAAAAATTGTCCTCTCTTTTATACAAAAATCAATTGCCTCAAATATACAAAAAATTCTCTAATAAAATATATAAAATCCTGTAACGCTAACTCTTCATCCTAAGCTCGTATCTACGATCCCCGTCCATCCTCGGTACCTGAAACTGGAGGGTGGTGAGACAAAAAGTCCCAGTAGGAAAAACCATAACAAGAATCTCATGAAGGTTTAATAAAACAGCTTCATAAAATAAACATATACAGGTGAGTATAAACAAAATAAATATGCATTTAATCAAAACATTTCATTAAAACATTTAATCAAAACCTCCCCATGCTATTCAAGGTATAGAGAACCCTACACTGAAAAGAATTATTTCTCCACTGGATCATCAAATCTCCAAGCTTCCGCTGCGCCCTCTGCAACTCTCAGCTCCTTTCTATGTCTCAAAACTCTCTGTATCTCTCTCTGTTTTCTCTCGACTCACTCTAATTTTTTTCTATCTCCATTTGCTCACTAATTCACAAGGCACCCTATATAAAGGCAAATCCACCCATCTCGTACAGAACCCAACCAACAGACCCAGGTGCAAAAATAAGCCCAAGTCAAAAAATTAGTCTGCCAAAATTAATTCATTTCACCTCCTCCTTTCTTTTCATTCCTTTAATTCCACGCACAAGCACCCAAACTCCCCACGTGAATTGTACCAAAGTCAAAGAAATCAATCCATCATTATCTTATCTTTTTCCAAACCAAGAGACAATATATATATATATATAAACAAACCAAATCAAATGTTATGGGACCCACAAAAATCACAATTTCAATCTTTCTTTTTCTATCAACATTACGGTCAAGTGGTCCCTTTCCACTTTCCAACTTACTATATATATATATATATATATATATATATATATATATATATATATATATATATAACTCCATCTGTTAAAACATTTATGAATATATATATAATATAACAAAATTAAATAAAAATTCAAAACCCATTAATATCTTTAAACATGGGACCCGCGCCAAACCAACTACAAATCTCATTTCACTGCTGCTTACTTCCTTTATCACAACTATAATATATATAAACATATATATATTCTATAATAAAACTAAAATAAATTTCAAAACCCACTAATTTTTAATAAATAAATAAATAATTTAGATAGTCCAAAAATTATAAAATATTTAAATTAAAATCCTAAAAATTCGGGTCATCACATCATGCAAACCCAATGGTATGTACATGTATATATATCCCATGCTTTTAATATTATGGTATTTAGAATTTTACACCACATAATTAAGCATACATCATATTTAACATCTCCAAATGAATTATCAACACATTAAACACAATAAGACAACACAGAATTTTACACCACAAAATTAAACAGACATCATGTTTAACATCTCCAAATGAATTATCAACACATTAAACACAACAAGACAACCTCTAAGCATGCTTTTCTACTCATATTCATAATCATGAATTTTCCTAAACATCATTTATATAATCATTGAAACAATTAACTTCCAAATTAAACATGCTTGTCACAACAAGAGAAATATAATTCACAATGGAGCAAGAAAAACATGAATTAAGAGCCCCTACCTCGAAATTGAACAAAACCCTTGAAAGTGGGTCTCTAAACTCGAATGCACAAATGAGCACTAAAATTGAAATTGTTGGTACAACCGCGTAGAGCTCGTTGTGGGCTTCATTTTGCCTCAAATGACACTTAAAAACACTAAGAGATGAGGGACTAATCAAAAGTTGAAGGTTGTAAAAGAAAAAAAAAAAAACAAGCAGCGAAAGAGAGAACTGCCGAGAGAGAAAACTGGTTGAGGAAAAAAAGATGGGTTTGTAAATGCCTTTTTGTCACATGTGATAGTAATTGACAAGAGTGGGTCCACCAACTTTTACAAAATGTATAATTTAATCAACATTATATATATATATATATATATATATATATATATATATATGATGAGCGCTGAAAAGTACACATTTAAACCCCTTAAGCTTGAGTATTCTAGGACCTTTATCTATCTTATTTACCCGTTTTAGTACTTATTTGTGTTTTTGTCTATTTCAGGTCAATAATGTTAAAATGGGCTAAAAATGAGTTCTTAAGGCCTTTTTAGAGTCAAACTAAGTCTTAACGATGATTCGGAGCAAAAAGAGGCTGATTTGGAGCAAAAAGAAGCTGATACTGAAAAGCTGAAAAGTTGGATGGATCGCAGAAAAAGTTGGATCGATCGAACTTTTAGTTGGATCGATCAGAAAAGTTGGATCGATCAGAAAAGTTGGATCGATCGAAAAATAAGTTGGATCGATCGAAAAGAAGTTGGATCGATCGAAAAAGTTGGATCGATCGAAAATAAGTTGGATCGATCGAACTGGACATGCTGGCAGCAAGCTGTCACTTTTTCCGTGCGCGTCCAAAAGTTCACCTACCAAAAAGTTGCGGGATTAGATATTTTTGGGCATATATTCTAGACTTAGTGACTAAGAAAATGACCTTCTATATAAAGGGAAACAACCCATTTGTAAAAAGGGGATTCTTTAGGCTTTTTATCAATTTTATTTTCTACATTGTAATTTTTATTTCTCTAGAAAAGTTAAAGATTAGGGTTAGAAGAAAAGAGAGAAGTGAAGGCACATCTCAAGAACACATCTCTAAATCCACTATCTCTCCATCTCTAGAGCTTCAAAGAAGAAGAAGAAGAAGGGGAAGAAGAAGATGGAGCCATGTTTGGAGCTTGATTCCATGACTACATCCACCTCCTCCATGATTGACTAGATCTACACTTAGGGCTTGGATGAGCCCTAAGTCTTGTGTAATCTAAACCCTTGTATTTCTATTTTTGGGGATTTATATATATATTGTTGTGATTAGTGTTCTAGCCTTGTGAATGTCATGAATCTTGGTATATTTCTATGATTTCCATGGTCTAATTCTTCCTATTAATTCTCTAGTTTATTTACATGTCTATGTGTGATTAAATTAGGAATTATGTCTCACATGATTCATATGGGTTAATTCTTCCATTGATTGTCTATTTTAATTACATGTTGTCTTATGTGTGATTATTTGGGGAATTGATCTCTACACTAGTTTTTCTATATGAATTGCATGTCTATGTGTGGTTAATTGAAAATCTAGTGATGGCTAGACATTAGTGCTTAATGGAATGCTCTTGTTATGTCTTTTGATGGTTCATACTTATTCCTTGATGGATTGTACCTCTCCCTTAGTTTATTTTCATGCTAGTAGTGTAGTTGTAGTGTAGTGTTAGATGGGGGAGACAATTCATGCTTGTTCTTTGATGTTCCATGTTTTTGAATACAAGAAGCATATGCTCTAATATTGTGGTGTAATGGAATTTTGAGCTTAATGAAGGATTAATGACTAGTTATGATATGTTGTATCTTTCACATGTGTTTAGACAATTTATTCCTCTCCCAATAGATATATTGTGGCCTCTCACATGATGTTTAGACAATACATGTTTAACTAAGTCATCCTTGTGAATTATTTGGACTATGAGCTTAATGAAATGTTTAATGACTTGATTTGATATTTTGTTCTCTTCACATGTTGTTTAGACAATATATTCCTCTTCCAATAGATATATTGTGGCCTTTCACATGTTGTTTAGACATTATACACTTGTTGAGTCACCTTTGCTAGTCGAACCAATTTTGTTCACAACAATGTATTCCCCATTAATGGAAAGCAAGTGGTTAATTACACAAGCTTAGTGGTGATTCCAACACCCTAAGTCCTCTCTTCTCATCTCTTAAATCCCTATCTCTACTTAGTTTTATTTTAATTGCATTTTAATTAATTCTTTTCTAGAAGTAATCAACCAACCCAACTCTCTTTTGCAATCATTTGGTACGCTAAAGTCGAAGTTGAAATTCCAACACGTATGATCCCTTGAGACGATCCCTATTCACTCTAGCTACGTTAGTAGTGGTGTTGGTAGTGGTTTTTATAAATTTAAATTTGACATAAAAGGCTTTTCTTGAACCACACATTCACTACATTTAGTTTGGCGTATTGGAACGGCCGTCGTCAATATATATATATATATATATATATATATATAACATGCCATAAATGTTGCAGTTGGATACTCTACCAATTAGGCTATTGAGTAATGTGGGTAATGCCCCATTCAATTTTTGTATGCATCTAAATTTTTATGTATATAAATATATATATTGTCATACCCGATTCTTTAAGAATTTGTCATATAGTCTCATTTGTATCCATGTTTCAGGTCTATTTAGTGAATGTTTGTTTTACGAATTGTGAAATGAACTCTCGTGTTATATTTAATTGTTCCTTTATTTGGAATATATTAATAATTGCATTTATATTCATAATATATAAAATAACCAAAATTAAGTTTTTGTATATATATAAAAATGTAATTTATTGCTTTTTATTGTTTTATCTTATCATATCTATATTTTATTTTTTAAAATTTATCATATCAATATATCCGCATCGTGTTATATACATATTTCGTATTTATATATATACACATCTACAAGTACCTTTGGAAGAGGGTAGTGGTAAAGTGAATTTAATTTTGTCCGAGCGGTTGGTGTGATGGATGGGCTTGCATTGACTCTGATGTCCCCGTTGTTACGGCATTGATGAAAGGTTATGGGTTAATTACAACGACACTCCCTAAGGTTTGCCGTATTGACAGGCATATATAAATTTGCCCTTTTTTGGACAATGAGACCCCCTGTCAGTTTTGTAATCCAAACAAGGCTTTATTGGTTGCGAAAAGACAATATTGCCCCTGAATATTTAAATCACTTTAATCCTAAAATATTATGCATGGCAAAATGTCTAATATACCCCTCAGTTAATATCAGCCACACAAAATGGCGTCATTTGGTGCCAGCTACTACCCACCCACCTACCCCATTTATTTCACCTTTGTCTGTCTCGCTAAACTTCTCAATTTCTCTATCACGATCACAATCTCTCTCAGTATTGTTTATCTGAAAGAAAACCAAAGGCTTTACCCTTTTTTCCTTTCATTTCTCTATCACGATCTCTCTCACTGTTTATCTGCTCCAAAAATGTAACATTTATTTCTGGAACGCTAAAGTCAGTTGCTTGGTGTGATCAACAGTTCGGATTCTTGATGGTTTGTGTTGTTGTTCATTTTTCTGTTCTTCACATTCGATGTAAGTGATCTAATCTTTCCTCTGCGGCATATATGATGATTTTGTGCTTCTTTGTTATATAACTTTAGATATTGAGGGATTTCTAATGATTTTTTTTTATTTTTTATTTTTATATAAATTTCTTATTTCATGAACACTGAAGATGGTTGGTGGTGTAATCAACTGTTTGGATTTTGGGGGGTTTGTGTTGTGATTGAGCATTTTTTTTTTTTTTTTTTCATGAACGCCAAGGTTGGTTGGTTGGTGTAATCAATCGTTCAAATTTTGGGGGGTTTGTGTTGTGATTGAGGGTCTTCTGATGGGTTTTTTTTATTTATTAATTTGTTGTTATTTCATGAAATTAGTTGCATATATGGTTTTTTTATAAGCATTTTTTTTATATTATTAATTTATTATTTTTAATTTTTTTTTTGTTACATTTAGGGTTTATGATTGAGAGTTTTATGTTCAATTTGTTATTAATTTATGTTTGAGGGTTTTATTATAAAATCGTTGTTATTATTTGGGGGTTATGCTGATATACTTGTACAAATTAATAAGATTATATGGTATCAGTTTGCATGTTAGTGACTTCTGCAACACTAGTGATTGGTCTGTTTGTTTTAATTGTATGACGGACCATGGGTCCCGCTCTGGTTAATATGAACTGATTCAATCCTATCTTATGCATGTTGCATTACAATTTCTTTACCTATTTTGTATTAATGTTTTTTCTCAGTTGCAGATAGGTAATGACAAAGTCTATGATCTCCTACTTAATTTTGATGGTCACATACATGTGTTGAATGGGTAAATCCAAATGGATATAGTTTCTTGGACTTGTATTCATCTGCTTATGCATTTATGCTTAGAAATGTTAATCAGACTGGTATGGCAGTGAATATATTTTACAAATTTCCTGGGAATTGTGGTAGACTGCTATTAAATGGGGATGATGATATGATCATTATGTTTGAAATGAACTTAGATGTTAGAGAGATAGATATAATTGTTGAACTTGTTGACAAGGGTGTTCCAATTGATTTAGACAGTCAATGTCCACTACAAAATTCTGAGGGGGAAGATGAAGACAGTGATGATTCTCAGAAATCTAATTACAGTTTCTCAAACAGTGATGATGATGAGGACTGGAATGAGGGAAATAAGGGAAATGAGGCACATGATTGGGATAATATTGAATTAGAAAGTGAGAGTTCTGATAATAGTTGTGGAGATTTATCAGATTATAGTGATAGTGCTGAATTTAGTGGAGAAAGTGGTGATGAAAGGAAAGGTTCTGTGCATCAACACATCAAGGGGATAGTGTTCAAGTATGGTGCTAATGGAGAGATTAAATTTGTGAAGGATCATTTGTTTGATGACATCAATCACTTCAGGACCATGTTGAAGGAATATTCAGTTCAAAAGGGTTTTAAATTGGTGATGAAGAAGAATGAAAGAATTAGAGTGACTAGTCATTGTGGGAACCTAGGTTGTCATTAGAGAATCCATGCAACAGTATTGGAAGACCAAGTTACCTATAAGGTTAAGACAATTGGTCCAGAACACACTTACATTAGAACCACTAAAAACAAGGTGGTCACTTCTACTTTTATAGCAAACAAACTTGTTAACAAATTTAGAAATCAACCTGACATCAGTTTAGAGAAGTTGGAACAAGAAGTTAGAGATCACTTTAAGGTGGAAGTCAGTGAGGCATGTTTGAGGAGGGCTAGAAAGAAAGCTTTAGAAAAGAATGAAGGAACCCATGTTGATTCATTTTCCAAACTGTGGAAATATGCAGCTGAGATTCAAAAAACCAATCCTGGGAGTTTGGTGTTTATAAAGCATTCACAAGAAGAGGAACCAAGGTCTATAAGAATGTTTGTATCATTTACAGCAGTATTAAATGGCTTTAGGGATGGCTGTAGACCATTTATTGGTTTGGATGGTTGTTTTTTGAAAGGTCCATTTGGTGGTATTTTAATTAGTGCAGTGGGGCTTGATGGGAATAATGGGTTATACCCATTTGCGTTTGAAAGCAAAGAAAGTTGGACGTGGTTTTTGGAACACCTACACAAAATCACTGGTGACACATGTGGGAATTTGGCTTGGGTAATAATGACTGATGGTCAAAAAGGAATACTTCCAGCTGTGGATAAGGTATGTCCTCATGCTCTTAATAGAAGGTGTTGCAGGGATATTTATGTTAACTTTAGAACATTATATCCTGGTGTTAAGTATAGAAAATTATTTTGGGTGGCAACTAGGGCTCATAGAAAGTTGGAATTCAACAATGATATGGCAAAGATACAAAATAATTGTCCAGAAGCATGGCAGTGGTTGATGGACCATCCACTTGAAACATGGGCAAGGTATAGGTTTGATGAGAAACAAAAGTGTGATTTTCTGACAAATAATGCAGTTGAGTCATTAAACTCATGGCTTAAGAAGGTGAGGGCAAAACCTATAACTGCTATGTTTGAGGGTATAAGAACCAAACTTATGAGGAAATTCTCTAAAAGGTTTTAGAAATCTGCTACTTGGGATGATTTTGCAGTCCCAAAAATCAGAAACAAGTTGAATTTAATTATTGAAAAGGCAGGAACATGTCAATTGATCTGGCCAGGTGGTGACTTCTATAAGGTAACAGAGGAAAATACCTTCAAATGTATTGTCAATCTTCAGAGCAGAACTTGCTGTTGCAGGGAATGGCAATTCACTGGTGTGCCATGTAAGCAAGCAACAATATGTATTACATGGAGAAGAGAGAATATTGAGGAGTATTGTCACGAATTCTTCAGTAGGTACACTTATGTGAAAGCTTACAAAAATATTATATATCCCATGGACCATGAGACTTTATGGGATGAAGTACCTAAGAAGGATTTGCTTCCTCCAATTCTAAAAAGGCCTGCAGGAAGACCTAGAGTGTAAAGAAAGAGGGAAGCTGATGAACCACGGGCTAGTAAGAGGTCTACCATTATTCATTGTAGCATATGCATGGGTACTGGACACAACAAAAGGGGCTGTCAAAGGGCTCCAGTTCAAAGCAAAGGATCAAGGAAAAGAAAACAAGGGTCAGCATCAACTTCAACAACAACTTCAAGAAAATGAAGGAGAGGAAAAAAAAGTGAAGGAGCAAGGACAAGGAGTCAAGCCGCAGCAGCAACAGCACCACAGGTAAGCCTTGCTTATTTTAAATTCATTTAATTTCCTTTAAAAAAAGTCAAATTTTTTAAAAATCAAATCCAATTTTTTTTTCCAGGTAATCCTTTTTATTTTAAATTCGTTTAATTTCCTTTAAAAAAAGTCAAATTTTTTAAAAATTAAATCCAATTTTTTTTTTTCCAGATAATCCTTGGTTATTTTAAATTCGTTTAATTTCCTTTAAAAAAAAGTCAAATTTTTTTTAAAATCAAATCCAATTTTTTTTCCTTTTCAAAATTCTCTCATTTTTATTTCCTTTTTAAATTTTTTGTTAACTATTTTTCTTTCTTAAATAACTCATTGGTTGACATATTATTTTGAGTAATTTCTCTTCTTTTGTCTTTTGTTTTATAGAATCTTTATTTATTGTCGTGATTATTAATTTGCATTTGTTTGATTTGCCATATTATTTTGAGTAATTTTTCTTCTTTTGCATTTGTTTGATATGCCATATTATTTTGAGTAATTTTTCTTCTTTTGCATTTGTTTGATATGCCATAGTTATTTTTTAATGTACACTTGCAATTGTAGATCAGTGGTTATGCACAACTCACTCAGTCTAGTAGAGTTGCAGGAACATCAGCACCACCACAAGCCAGTCAGTCCACCCAGTCCAATGTAAGCACTTATTTGATTTGCATTTGTTTTTCTCACTGTAAATATCTTTCTTCAGTTCAGATGTTATTTCTAAATGGATGGATTTTTTTGTTCTATTTTTGTAGGTTACAAATTATGCACAACCCATACAGTCAAGCATATCAACATCAACTACACCACCCACTTAGTCCAATAGAACCTCAACAAGTGATGGAGTATTTGGTCCACCCTGGTACTAGGATTTGGCAATCAACAACATGTTTTTTGGGAGTTAGGTAACGTTTATGTTTTTGTAAATGCCACATATGACACATAGAAGAACACGAGTTGGGTTGTTTTTTTGTTAATTGGGTAACACTGGAAAGTTAGTTTTTGTTTGCACAATTGTTTTATTGCACATGCATTTGCTGCTAATTGCATAACATAGTTGCTAACTGCACCTCAAAGTTGGTTAATTTTTGGTGTCAAATGATGGCTATGTAATGCCTGTAATGCTACTTTATTCAGGTTAAGATTTTATTAATGTTAAATGATAGTTATGTAATGGGCTACTGAATTACTTGCAATTTTTTTTTTTCCTGGTGCAAAGCTTTTGTTGTTACAATGTTGCAAAGGACAACGGAAATACTTGCCAATTTTATTTTATTTTATTTTTTGTTGCAAAGCTTAAATTCCATTGTAATTGCAAAGCTTCAATTTTATTTGGTGCAAAGCTTCAGTTCCATGTAATTTTTTTTTTTTTTTTTGGTGCAAAACTTTGTACTTAAAATGAAACAAATCTTCCACTTGCCATTTTCTGTATTATTTCTCTTTTATTTCACTATTTGTATTTTGACATGTATATATATATGGCAAGATTCATTACAAGTACCATTAATATTAAATGTAGGTTATATATAGCAAGTTCCACTTTATATAGCAAAATCCGTTGTAATTAACCTTGTCAATATGGTAGTTATGCCTGTGAGAATTTTTGGCACCAAATCAGCAGTTTTGGCAGTTATGCACTTTTTTTTCCCCATCAAATGGTAATAAGGGTAGTTTGGTCCAATTAATAATAAAGGTCCACAAACAAGTCAAAGGGTAAATTGGTCCATTTTTCGTCTGTCAGGCGTGCTAGATGGTGTCAGGGGGTGTTTTGTCAACTTTATCAAATTTTAAGGGGTCTCATTGTTCAAAAAAGGGCAAACTTATATATGCCTGTCAATACGGCAAACCTCAAGGGATGTCGTTGTAATTAACCCAAAAGTTAAATTTCTAAATTTCAGACAATAAAATAAAATCTACGTAGTATTAATTATTTATTGGTAAAGTGTAAATCGGTGCATAGAAAATAGTGGTTAAACAGCACATCACGGAGTCAACAAAGTCTTTTCGTCATAATTTACATATTTATGGTATTTCCTTATTCTAGAATTTAATTTTGTCCAAGTGGTTGAGATGGATAGACTTGCATTGACATGATGTCCGCGTTGTTACAGGCATTGTTAAAAAGTTTTTTTTTTTTTTTTTTAAGAAAAATGAAAGTAATTGAAATAAATGATTTACAATTAAAATATAATAAATTACACAGACTTTCTTTGAGGTCTATCAACATATACTGACCTCTCTTTTTGTTTATCAAATTACATGGACCTCCCCTGTCAGACCAATTTATTGGATGGCGTTAACTATTCCTATATAATTACATTTCTATCCTTAATTATATATAGTATTTTATTACAAAATTTCAAAGACCAAAATGCCCATATATATTTTATTACTTTCAGGAGAAAAAAAAAAATCTTAATTTTCACCTATTGCGATTATACTCCCATTGGCTACTTGACCACTTCTCCTTCTTCATCTCTCTATTATCCAATAAAAAAATCATTTATTCATACATCATTTGAGAGAAAAGCAAACACAGCTATAATAATTATTAAAGGGCATACAAGATAAAATGGTGGTTGTACAAACCACCATCAAAATTAGTTTTGCCGTTAATCAGACCCGGTGACTGTAGATGCTCTGCCATTTCAGTGGCACTAGACTAGAAGGAACAACAAATTCGAAAGTTCCAAGCAAATGATATATATGGAAATATGCAAGTTAACAATAGAACATGAATAACTTTGAAGAACTTTGATTAAAATATGGAACTTACAACTTTGATCTTTGAATACAACACTTTTGTTCTGAGCCGAGCTCCTTGGATGAAGTAAAACTAAAAACTTAAACTTAAAAATTACAATTTGAACTGAGAACTTTTGAAATGGAAACTAGAATCTAAACTTGAAAAATGAGCCTGCCTCCAATGTCTAGAGGAGCTGTTATTTATAGGGCTTCGAAGGAGCCTTGGGGAGCTTTGGATTCCTTGGAGATAAGGATGCAGCAGGAGGCCATGTGCTGAGCCTGAAAAGCTGATTTGAGGTGATGTCTTCTGAATGATGCTGGAAGCCATGTGCAAAGCCTGAAAGGCTGAATTGAGGTGATGGCCACTGACTTGCCTTGGATTCCTTTTTTTGAAAAGCTTATTTGTCATGAACACCGAAAGGTGCTAAAAGCCTGAAAATGGAGAACTGTTGAATAAAATTTTAAACTGTAGTTTTTAACTCTTTTTTTATTTTTATTTTTATTTTTATTTTTTTTTGTCGCTATACAGCGGCATTGAATGACCGAGGTCAGAAGCTTTTTTGAAATGAAATGATGATTTTTGAGAATATTGTTTACTGGAGCTGTTGGGTAAAAATACCAAAACAGTCATCTTCATTGGGTTGGGCCAGATCTGTTTGGAAACCATGGAAAGAACCTGAGCCTTCACTTCTGTTGGAGCCCAATTTTGAGAAGGCTATGGGATTGACTTGGGCTAGAGCTTCCATGAAGAAGGCTTCATACTTATCTTCGGATTTTGCTGAAGAAAGCTTTGTTTGGGCCTGACTTTTGGATAGGAGGAAAGCCGAAGACTCTCCTAAGCCAGAACATGATATTGCAGGGTGCTTTGAGAACCATTCAGAAATTGCTTCTGGAGTAACATCTTCGATAGAGAATTGGTCCCACCATTTGACTTTGAAAATCCTTCCTAGAAGAGGAAGATTAGAAAGGGTTTTGAGGATTTGGAATTGCCATAGAACTATCCATGACAATGCGAAATTTGCAAAAAATAAGAATGATTTGGGAAATTTGGAAAGCTCAGGAGGAGCATGGAATTTGTCTTTGAAAATTGAAAATCCCTTGGACACCGTTTCAGGGATGATTTCTTGGCAGGGACCAAACATATGCCACCAGTCAATGAACCATTTGGGGACATTTAGATTGAAATTCTTTTGGAAAAGGATAAGCCAGGAATGGCTATAATCCTGATTTTGGAAATAAAATGTATTGTACCAGGCATCCTGATAGTCCCAGTAATTGAAAGTTTGAGGGTTGCGAGGCTGAGAAAATTACCTCGGAGCATTGATGTTTTCACCCCAGGCTGCTGAAGTAAGGACTTTTTGAATGGTACATGTGGTGTGAGAAATGAAAGACTCATCACCTGGTTTTGAATGAGTTCGAATTTTGATGGAATCAGTGTCTACTAAAATAAACTCATAAAAATTTTGTGTTTTCTAAAAATCTGATGTTGGATAATGAAAACCTTTGACAAAATGATTTTGAGAAAGTAAAACTGGGTTTTGGTTAAAAAGCTCTTTTTCAACCACACAAATGGTTGATGTATTTGGTTTTTGAAAATAACGAGATTTTTTGAGAGTGGTGTTGTTGACCACCACTTGCTGTGAAACAGATCTTGAGGAAATTTGTTTATCTGATGCTGAAGAAATTGCAGCATAAGTTTTTTGAAGGGGAGGAAAAACTGGTTGTTGGGATTGTAAGTATGCTTGGATGGGGTCATACTGGATTGGGGACATGTCTATGACATGTTGGGAAATTGTGGTTAGGGCTGAAAACTGGTTTGTAATTGATGGAGGTGGACTAGCACACATAACTTCTTCATCTTCCTCGACTTTATCATACCAGGTTTTTTTGGAAGGGTTCTGAGAAGAGAATGATTGAGCATATGCATCTTTTGTTTTGTGGGGTTTTGTGCTCGCAACTGAGGCTCCTCTACCTGTCTTGGGAGGCATAGTACCACCCCTAAGCTCCTGCTTTTCCCTGCAAAAATTCCCTGGTGAGAAAATCAGGAAGAGAATTGTTTTCTCCTTTTATATATTCAATATCAAAGTCAAATACAGAAAGAATAGCTTGCCATCTGGCGAAAATTTGTTTTGAGGCTATGTTATGAACATCTTTCTTTAAAACAGTTTTTGCAAATTGGCAATCAACACGAACCAAAAATTTTTGATTTAGTAAGTCACTTTGAAATTTTGAAATGCATAAAACTACAGATAAAATTTCCTTTTTGACTGTAGAGTAATTTTGTTGTGCTTGGTTCCATGTGCCAAAGGCGAACTGAACTAGTTGTTCCTTACCTCCATATCCTAATTCAGATGCATCAGTTTCCACAATTTTGAAGGCTTCTGGATCAGCAATAGATAGGCAAGGAAGGTTTTTTGCTTTACTTTTAAGGATTCTGACTATTTTTGTATGCTCATCGGACCATGGGGGAGGGGACTTTTTTAATCTTTGGCGTAGTGGAGCACAAAGAAGGGAAAGATCCTTAAAAAACTCAGAGAGATAATTTAGGCACCCTAAAAATCTTTGAAGCTGGGTTTTGTCTTTAATTTCATCAGGAAATTTATCAGCAAATTGGATGGATCTGTTGATTGGGATGACAGTTCCTTGGTGGATCTGGAAACCTAAAAACCTAATCTTGGTCTGAAACAAAGTTAACTTTGATAAAGAAAGGACTAATCCATTATGCTTGATGGTTTGAGCAAAGACATTGAGATGTTTCCAATGAGCATCTATAGAAGAAGAAAATATTAGTATATCATCAATATAAACAATTGAAAAATTCGTAAGATGAATAAAAATATCATTCATAATTTTTTGGAATTCTGAAGGGGCATTTTTTAATCCGAAAGGCATCACATTCCATTCGTAATGGCCAAAAGGAACCGTGAAAGTTGTTTTGTATCTATCCTTTTCAGCAATTTGGATTTGCCAAAATCCTGACTTGAGATCAAACTTTGAAAAAACGGTTGCATGAACGAGACGTTGGATTAGGTCCTATTTATTGGGCTGGGGATACCTGATCCATTGAAGAACTTCATTGAGGGGCTTGTAATTGATAACTAATCTGGGAACACCTCTTTCTATTTCAGCATTCTTTTGGACATAGAAAGCGGCACAACTCCATGGGGAACGGCTTTTTCGGATGAGGGATTTGTTTAATAATTCCTGTACTTCCTTCATACAGTAATTAAGAAGTTCTTGACTCATTTGGCTAGGACGGGCTTTGGTAGGGATATCCTTTTCATTGAAAGATTTTTCATAAGGTAATTCAACAATGTGTTATTTTCTGTGCCAAAAGGAGTTTGGGAGATCAGAGTAAACCTGACTTTCAAGTCTTAATCTGAACCTTTGAATAGAGTCTTGGAGACTTTTTTGACTGAGTCGTTCATCAATCTGTTTGAAGATTAGTTCTTGTTTGTTAAAATTTACATATAAATCTATCTTCAATCCATACCATTAGAACCAAAAACCTGTAACGACCCAAATCCATTGGATCCGGATCATTAAATGGGTCCTTACTCGACCCAAAATCATCCAAGGGTAATATGGTCCTTTCACGTTAAATTTGTAAATTTAAGTCCAACAAGGACAAAATGGTTATTTATCACAATTCTAATGGTCTGAAACTTCAAAGGGCAAAATAGTCATTTACTTGTATCACATAATAAATAATATAAAGTCCGGGGCAATATAATCTTTTCTGTGGCCACAAAATAATTATTAAATTCTATTGGGTCCTAAAATAAATACTCGTAACTTTAAATAAGTGGATAATTAGGGAAATTAAATAAGAAATGTTTGGTACTGGAACCGGTTGACGTGTGTACACTACACGTTAGCTGGTTTGGGTCACGCACAGTAACATTGCCAACTGTCAAGATACCGGTCGACTTGTGATAGCTACACGTTAACTGGTTTAGGATATGTACAGTGAAAAAGCTATTGCCAAGATACCGGTCGATGTGTGGGAGGCTACATGTCGACTGGTTCTGGGTTATCCACACTTGAAATTCCCACTGTCCAAAATACACCAACTTTGATGACCAATCACCCAACACCACCATACAAACGTACGTAATTTAAATACATTTTAACGTCTAATACCAAAGCAACAACAACAGTGACAACATTGATAACATAATTTGCCACATGTTACAAAAAATACACTAAAGGATTTAGTGCAATTAAACATTATTACATTTACCTAATGGCTATATACAAAATTAGTCTAAATATTTCACATACAGCAAAATAATATATTTTTGGGTCAACACTTTACAAAATGAGGCCTAAATACAAAAGATAGCAAAAGAGACATTCTTCTAATCCAAGCTAAGGTTGTGGTGGGTTGTAGTCCGCTACTTCTTTCCCCGAACCAAAAAATATTAAAATAATGGAGTGAGCTAAACGCTCAGTAGGAAGTGTCTGAAGTGTCTAAGACAAACTTCTTATGACCCCATGAATCTACATAAGGAATAGGTTAAAGAAAACGGGATTATAACATAGGGGTACATGGTAACAACCACAACGATAAGTATATAATAATTGTCACTCAAACACATACAAACCAAATATTCTACTAAAGTACAATGTCATGCAAATGTCACTCCCCATATCCGAAACATTTCCGTTTCAACTTTCAAACTATTAGTGTAATCTGACCCAAGGCACCTCTAAGGCGTCACGAAAAGAGGATTGGCTAACCATCCACGACCACAATGCACCTCCAAGGCGTCGCATCCGGCTTAGTTAGCTCAACTATACTCCCTTCTAAACTACACTAACACCACGGACCACTAAGCGCTTCCTAGGCGTCCAGGTTTTCGCAAACACTTTTAGAAGACTTTTCCCAAAATAATTTCACTTGTTTTAAAAACATTTTTTCCTCCCCTTTTTCTATCCCAATGAATGCATGGAATGTTTCATACTCCAATTCATCAATTCCACCTCAAGACTCTCACACATGCTATATAAACACAACATTCTAAACTACATAACTAAAGTTCTCATTTAACATCAACCATGCATAACAAGCATATAAGACATGCATTTAACTTCATATAAGCATGTTTAAATATTATAAAACAACTAACAATTAGTCACATATATTCCATATCTATCATTTAAGCAATTTTCACAAGAATTTATACTAATTGAACATGCTAGACATCAATTCAAGTTATAAAACTCACAAAAGTACAAGAAATCATGCATTAAAACACCCCTACCTCGTTGAAGCTAGCCAAACAAGCCCTAAGGCCTCCAAATCTCGGAATCCTTCAAAGCCCTAGCAATATTGGTCTCAACTTGAAGCTCATGCCAAGCTCTCCATATTCGCTTCATCCTCTCTATCAAAATCCCACCTTAAACTCTCTAAATCAAAGCTTTTCCCTATAAGGCATAAATGGGTGCTTGTGAAAGAATATAGAGGAAGTTAGAGAAAGTGAAAGAGAGAGGAAAATAGTGCCCGAATGAGAAGGAGGAGAAGGTGAAAAGGTGGTCTAGCAACTTTAATTCTAAGGCCAATAATGTGTCACATGTGAACTTGTGGTTGATTACCACTTTATGCTAAGTTACCTTTGTGCCTCTCCTCTTTCCACACAATACCATCTACATCCCATAAATATCTACCTCTAGTAAATAGATACAAATATATGTATGTGCATGTGAAATGACTACAATGCCCCTTACTTAAAATGAGAAAACCGGGAGAAGTTCCCGAACCCAAAAATCGTTCCGACCTCGAAAAATTTCTAGAATGATACCTCCACTTCTAAATGACTTAAAATGATTAAAAATACATTACCAGAACCCTCGGCTGGAGGAAATGACTAAAATGCCCTTTGGTGCCCACGTGACACGCAAAACGAGGTACTAAAATTAAATAAATTCAGAAAATTTTGAAAAGCTCATGAAAATGGAAAAACGAAAAAAAAAAAGAAACTTCACAATCTACCCTCCTTAAAAGATTTCATCATCGAAATCTACCATCCTTGAAGAAAGAGGCCTATAACGACACACCTTCCCAAGAAACACTTCATTAAACCACAGGACTAAGAACTCAACAACCCTGTTGCCTTTGACACCCGATGCCAATAGGTAATCACACATTCTTGCCAGAAAAACCCAATGCTCAGGACTCTATGAGGGTACTCATCCCTCCCAACATCAGAACACGAGACCAATTAGGCCCTACAATCGACTCAAAACGGATATCGGTCCACTCTACACTGCTACGCAAGACTCCGAAGCCCAAAAGAAGAACGGTCACTAAACCGCCGAATATGACAACCCTCAATCACAACTCTTCCCTAAAAGGACACACAAAACCCCAGACAAAGAACCCTATCCATCTCAAAATCAAGCTCAACTATAATCTACACATCCCTGTTAGGCCGAACACTCACTACCTAACACTTAACTACACCATTACACACTCGTACAACGACTACCAACACACCAAACGACAAACACTAAACTTATCATCCTCAAGATGACTAAATGATGAATCTCCCAACGACTACATAATCATGAATCACAAGAACAATAAAACAAATTATCCTGTACCCAGGTCACAAATCCTTAAAACAAAATCTTTAATAATTAATGATCGATTCGCAAGCCCTATACCAGACACTTGGTACTACCTAACACACTTTGTCACCCAAAACAAATCATCCGAATCCACATTGTTACACCGACACAACGCGTAATACCGTGCTCTCACTATCCTTGACAAATTGAAACCATCATTGACCTTTGACCCGACATCGTGCCTCCAAACCTCAAACAAAATGTCACAGAGTCCACAATACAACCACAGAATCCACTCACTATCAATCCATCACTCTACGTAACCTTAATGACTATACAGTCACATACATGCTCTAAAATCCCAACCATACCTTGAACACACAACCCATAACAAATGAAAAACAACACAGCACCAAATACCATAATCATCGACCAACATAAGAGCTCTCCGATCTTCTCATAATAATCATACTATGTGAACAACTCAATAACATCATTCACTTCAGTTATGACCTCATCAAAGCACACAATTCGAGGATCTCATGCTTGAGATCTCAAAACCAAAGTCAACCTTTCCCATTATTCCTAATCAGAATCCCACCTTCACGTTCTCTAATCACGTAATTCTAAGGCGACATCGACATTTGTCTTCAAGACATTGCTTGTATCAAGCGCCTATAAAAACATTCGAGTGTGTGACTCACATCACATCACCTAATAATCCTCAAACTTACAGTTCACAACACATCCCCTAGCCATCACCGATAGTACCAGACACTAGAAATACACAATCTCTATTAGACAACTCGTGTCTCACACACCACTAATCAAGACCTCTCAGAACAAGCACAACAAAAACCAAAGACTCTACTTCCTTCCGTGGGAGTGAGTCAACCAATTCCACCAAACCTTTAGCGGTGAATTCTAACAGTATAACAAACCACACCCGGGTTCGCCCATCTGCGGAAGCGCACAACTCCAGGATGGAGGACAAAACCAATGACAAACAATGTCCTTGTTAGGACCAGGACAAACGGAAAGGGTAATGAACCCTACTCTCACAAGAGACTGACGACTCACACCTGAATGCACCTAACACCCTGTTACATGCTGCTCACCAACCGTCCAACCGTGAACACCCAATCTCACATGAGGAAAACTGAACTCCATACACATAAGGAGAAGAACCAACTAGAAACACACACGGGATTACGATCTCGATCCCAGGAAACCTCGCCACAGACGGACCATCGCACACTATCAACAAAGAAACCTTGCATACGGATTGTAATACTCCTGCTAACCAAAACCAATCCGGTAAGAGCACCGATGCTCACGACACACTAACACTAGAAATAGTCATAGCACCTTCGAACACTGCGTCCCGTTCTACCTAGAATCAGTCACTCCTATAGTTGTTAAAGGCGCCGAACGCGCGCGCCTGAGGCGCAGCCTTGGGGCCTTGATTGACTCAAGGCGACGGCCTTGTGATAGGCGTGCGCTTCTAAGGAACAGGCTCAAGGCGAAAGGCGCTATAAAGGCGCGCCTGAGTGAATATATATATATATATTTTGTACTTTTTTTTGCTATTATTTTGATTGATTATTATTTGTTTAGTATTTGTTTAGTTTTTATTTTTTAATTACAAAACCTATGCATACGGCTATACAAGACTACAAAAGTCAAAAGAAAAAACAAAGAAAAAAGGACCAATGCAAGAACAGAGAAGTACGAGCCCGGATTTGCGAAGCTTGCAGCTTGGACTTGGAGTCTTGGATCTGCCGGAATCCGGATCTGCGAAGCCGGTAAGTTCTCCTTCCCTTTCTTCTTCTTCTTTCCTCTCTTTTTCTTCTCGGATCATCATCTCTTAGTCTTCTTCTTTTTTTCTTCCAGAGACTGTCGTCCGACTCCTCTCTCAGATTTTTTTTTTTTTTTTTTTCTTCTTTTCTTCTTCTTCTTCTTTTCTTCTCCCGGCAGGCTCTTAAGTCTTGGCGTCTTGCTCTTCTTTTAATTTTTTTTTTTATATTTTTTTTTCCTCTATTTTTTTATTTTTTATTTTTTTTTCTTCTTCTTTTCTTCTCTCGAGTCTCGGCTCTTTTTTTTTTTTTTTTTTTTTTTTTCCTCTTTCGTCTGAGGCTCTGAGCTCTTTTTTTATTTTTATTATTATTATTTTTTTTCAATAGCATATCGTTGTTGTAGTCTTGTAGATCATTGTTTTGTAAATTTTTTTTTTCAATACCATTTCTTATTGGAACTGGAAGATGAAATTCCATTAATTTATGTCATTCATTGACAACCGGTATCTCTCCATTTTCCTTCTTCATTTCACGAACTGGTATTCATTTTTTGAATTTTGATTCTTAAAAATTTCTTACCATATTATCGCCTGCCCCTCGGACTAAATTCAAGACTCTGCCACTGCATTCAAGAAAGACCCGTAAAAACTACTACTACTACTATTATTATTATTATTATTTTCATTTTCTAAATAATAATTGGAACTTATGATTTCATAAAAGGATGTTCAAGACATTGAACCATTGAGGATAACTATTTTGTGAATTTGATTACTATATATATATATATTTAGGAAAAAATATATAAATATAAGTATTTTTTGGGTAAATAAAATTTTCAAAAACAAAAAAAAAATTATATATTAAATATAACTAGGTAATTTTTTGTGATCAAAGAAACCAAACCAAAATTCCATTTTTTTTCAATAGGATATCATTGTTGTAGTCTTGTAGATTCCTTGCCGGTTGATTGTCTGGACTCTGGTCTGCAAAATAATATATAAATAATATTCGAAACCAAGCTTTGATCTCAACATATCTTTCATGAAAAATGATAAATATATATATATATATATATATAACCTTAGTTTGGACATGATTCATGAAAATGATAACTATATATATATAAGTTGAGATCGAAATAATATATAGATAATATTCTGCTCTTTGCATCAACACTGCTTTTTTTTTTTTTTTTTTTTTTTTTTTTTTTTTTTTTGCATGAAATAATATTATGCTTTTTGCATTTTGTCAAAGCTCTTTATTATTGCAGACACTAATTACATGATGCTATTATTTTGTCATCTTGAATTTGATTGTAGTTTGTACTTTAAAAGATGCCTAGTGATGGTTCAAGAAAGGATCCGGTAAGGAATTACTCACATTTGGAGAATCCGAAAGATACAAATGCCGTCACTTGTAACTTTTGTGCAAAAGTTACAAAAGGAGGTATTTATTGGGCTAAACAACACTTAGTTGGAGGGTATAGAAATGTGAGTGCATGCACAAGATGCCCATCTAGTGTTAGAGAAGAAATCAAAGAGTACATGAGTAAGAAAAAGGAAGAAAAAGAGCAAATGAATTTGTTACTTAGTGATGAAATTAATTTCATTGATGGAAAGGATGAGGATGACGTTATGGAAGTTAACAATCGGGGAAAAAGGGTAGCTAGTGCAGGTAGTGGCAGTGCTAGTGTCAATTCCTCAAAGATGCAAAATCAAAAGGGACCGATTGATTTATATTTCACTCCCAGACCGGAAATTGTGGTACAAAAAAGAAAGGAGGGGGGAAAACAGACAACCATTAATGATGCATGCAAGAAAGTGTTGAGAGGAAGAGCATGTGCTGCTTTTGCAAGGTGGATGTATGATGCATGAATTGCATTCAATGCTGTTAAGTATGATAGTTTTGCCGAGGTTGTTGAAACAATTGGACAATATGGTCCTGGCATGAAACCACCTAGTTATCACGCGGTGAGAGTTCCTTTGCTTAGGAAGGAATTGGATAATACCAATGCTTTAATGAATGACCATAGAGAGGAGTGGTCAAAATTTGGATGCTCATTAATGGCAGATGGGTGGACAGACAAGAGAGGGAGAACATTGCTTAATTTCCTAGTAAATAGTCCAAAGGGAACCATGTTTATTGAATCGATAGATACTTCTTCTTTTTCAAAGGATGGTGCAAAGATGTTTGACTTACTTAATAAATTTGTGACCGCATTGGAGTAGCAAATGTCGTCCAAGTTGTCACAAATAGTGAATCAAGCAATAAGTATGCCGGTAAGAATGTTCAATGTTACATTCTTTACAAATATATAATTTAAATCTTTCTTGATTTACTCATTCTCTTTATATCATTTTTTCTTTTTTCCCATTTGGTTTCAAATAGGGAGGATGTTAGAGAAAGAACACCCATATTTGTATTGGACACCATGTGCTGCTTATTACTTAGACTTGATGTTGGAAGATGTTGGGAAAATACCGTCTTTCTCTAGAACAATGCAGAGGGCAGTGGAGTTGAATAGTTATATTTATATGCGTCCAAAGTTGTTGAATATTATGAGGAACTTTACTCATAAAAAAGAGTTGCTTAGGCCCGCTAAGACTCGATTTGCTACATGTTTCATCACATTATCAAGTATTCACAAGCAAAAGAATAACTTGAGAAAGATGTTTACTTCAGAAGAATGGAATCGTAGTAAATGGGCCAAAGAGTAAGCCAGTAAAAGAGTTGCTTCTTATGTTTTGATGCCTTCCTTTTGGAACAACATTGTCTTTAGCCTTAAGGTTTCCGGTCCTCTTATTCCAGTTTTGAGATTAGTTGATGGCGAGAAAAAGCCTCCCATGGGATACATTTATGCGGCTATGGATAGGGCTAAAGAAGCCATTGCAAAATCATTTGGGGGAGTAGAAGATAAATACTCAGATATTTTTGAAATAATTGATAAGAGGTGGAATGTTCAATTTCATCGCCCTTTGCATGCAGTAGGTTAATTTTTGAACCTAGAATACTTTTATTCGAATCCGAAAATTGAAGAAGATGAAGAGATTGCAAAGGGTTTGTATGCATGCATTGCAAGGTTAGTCCCGGATGCCAAAGACCAAGACAAAATTACTGAGGAGTTGTCCTTATATTCTAAAGTTGAGGGCCTCTTTGGTAATCTCTTTGCTATTAGACAGAGAAGTACACGAGCAGCAGGTAAAGTGGTAAAGTATATTAAGTTAGCATAACTAAGTGTTAAAATTATTTTGACAATAGAGTCGATAGAAAGATGAAGCTAAAGTTGCTAAACATCATTATTAATTTTTTTTAATAGCTAATTGGTGGGAAGCTTTTGGCAAGTAAACAAAACTTCTCCAAAAGTTTGCTATAAAGGTTTTAAGCCTTACTTGCAGTTCTTCTCGTTGTGAACGAAATTGGAGCGTGTTTGAGCATGTAAGTATATACTATCTACTAACTAAATAGGTTTGTAATCTAATTGTTGAAAATTAAAATTTTAATTTTGTATACTTACTAGTTAAAGTTGAATTTATTGCAGCTTCATAACAAGAAAAGAAATAGGCTCGCTCAAACAACTTTGAATGATTTAGTGTTCATCAAATATAATAGAGCATTGAGGCGTTGATATAATATGCGTAACACTCTTGATCCCATTTTACTCGATGACATTGATGAGAGCAACAAGTGGTTGACGGGGAGGATGGATGATTCTGATGCAGAACATGATCTAGTCTATGAAGATGATTCCTTGACATAGGGTGATGTTGCTAATTTTGCTGGTATTGGAAAGGCTAGCAGGCCGCAACGGTCTACTAGATCAAAATCCAGTTCTAGTTCACGGTTACCAACAAAGGGAGCAGGAAGTTCTTCAGTTCAACTTGTGGATGAGGATGAGGATGATTCAGATGAGATAGAAGAGGATCCTGAGAATTATGAATCATTTAGTGACGATCAAAATGATGTTATGCTTTTTGATGACGAGGATGATATTTAGATTCGTTGGTGTTGTCTTCTTAGGAAGAAATGATGTTTATGTTTGTTTTAGTTTTATCTTATATTTCTTCTTAGTTGACTTTTGTATCTTTATGTTAATATGTTTGATTATTCCCTGTTGAACTTAATTACTTGATTTACTTAGTTTTGGCATCTTTATGTTGAATATTTAACTTAAGTAATTCATTTAGTTGACTTTTACATCTTTATATATACTATTGCATCTTTAATACTTTATTGGGTGGGTTTTGTTTTTTTTTTCTTTTTCCAACGTGCGCCTTGCTTCAGTCGGGCGCGCGCCTCGCCTTGCACCTTGCGCCTCAGGCTCCAGGAGGCATTTGCGCTTTTGTGCACCTTGAGCCTTTAACAACTATGGTCTCTCCCAACCGACAACCTCTACGCTATAACATAACACTTTACCATCCACTTTATCTCTACCTACCTAAGCGACACTGCCTCAATCACCGTGCGTACAAGACCCGTGACCTCAGTCACAACACCCACTGACTCGTCAAAAGAAGAAGGTGCCTAACTGGCTACGTTGTCCTCATTGACTCTAATGACTAAATCGTCCACAATCCCCTCAATTAGCGCACCATCCCATCACCTATCGAATAACTCGCAACAAACAACTCGTAGACTCTAATCTACCCTTGGATCACACCTTAAACCATTTCGCTCATTAGTATTAAACACCATACCATAACACCAAAACATCTCTACTGCCACTCATTCCAACAACGTTTCAAACCTATCATCCTACCGAACCATCAAACCACTTCCAAGGAATTCTTTCTTATACATTTTTAAAATAAGACCACCATAACGAAAGAATCAGCATTACTTTTGATACTCCCACAATGACTACTATTTACCACTAGAAAAGAACCTCCATACGGCAATGTCATGCCGACAAATCCTCAAAACAAAATGGGCTCAAAACCCAGAATATTCAACACCTAATTGTCTCCTAAAAACCATCAACGATGCAATTAATCACTAACGTTCAACCGGTTCCTCAAACCACTCATTCTAAGGCAATCAACATGCCTAAACAAGAAAACTTCGTGCCCTAGGTTCAACATCATTACTTCTCATCATTCCCCATCCTCAGAATACCCTTAGTCCCGACAAAAGCCAAATGGGGCAACCAACTAGGCCTACAAAATCATCCTCGCCCCAATCATTTCAAATCAACAATCTATCACTTGAATCCTCAAGCACTCAGCACAATCACCTGATACTCTAAACATACTTGAGATACATTATAGCCCACAACTTCTAATTTCCAAAACACAACCCATTTGATACACAATACCTATCATCTATCCCTTTATCCGTAAACAAACAAGCACACCGTTGACCACATACTATCTACTTTATCGTGCAAACCTGCACTACATAGCTACCACTGACCACTATACACCACCTCAAGACTCTCATCAATCGAGCCATACAACCGACTCACCAAGAGTCAATTAACTATACCACACTCCTCCAACTATCAAAAATGAGAATCATTCTTTGACAAATCAGTCTCTAAAACAGACTCTCACAACCCACGGACCGAATCACATCAAACAATCGATCACCCAACGCTAGCATGACTCCAATCAATGCCTACGTCATCCTAGACCTATAGAGTCCAACAAGTCCCCAAGACAATCAAAACCAACACGCCTCCTCGGACAATACCAAAACACCCTCAATCATACATCTACAACCCATAAACTATATTCATGACTCAATAAACCCCTATCACGCCTACCACGATCGGTTCGAAATGAACCTCCGCACCAAACAGTGAACCAAGTCACAAACACTAACCTTCTAATATCATACCTTTCTCCCATGAAACCATTACTCGCACACCTGACCTCTACGGTCACCAAAACCCATACACCAATGCATGATACTCACACACTTCAAGGGCACCATGCCATGAAGTAAGAACCTGCTTTAAAGTCGTGCTCTAAGCACCGCACAAAATGCATCTAAGAAGTTCAGGGTGACCACACACCAAATAGCTCAATCCATGAGCTAAAACCGGCACCCAAACAACCCTTGAGCAACCGAGCGCCTCACCTACTCAAGTCAAAACTTACACAACCCTCAATTCCGTAACAAGTACCCCGCCGTACTAGTAACCATTCCAATGCTTAACCGTATAAAGACATAAGAATATAAATATATATATACCTATACAAAATGAATGAAACCCACAATATCATACGAAACACGTTTGCACCTACCGTGCTTACTATTTACCATATTATTGTTAAAATGAAACTGCACACATCGTGCTTACTACTTGCCGTCACCACATTCCTTATACTTGTTATCTTATCACAATTAACATGCTTTCATAGAACATGTACACTTCATTACATTTACTGGCAATTTAAACACGTCAGCACTTAGCAAGTAGGCATGCTTTCAAAACTGTAAACATATAAGTAATTAACAAGTAAACATGTTTCTTAAAACAATAACACTTTAACATGCAGTACTTCGAAATCAATCTAAGTCCCGCTTAGGTCAACCCTACCCGTTGTCCTTAGGTATTCGAATCTAACGCTCTAATACCAAATTTGTAACGACCCAAATCCATTGGATCCGGATCATTAAATGGGTCCTTACTCAACCCAAAATCATTCAAGGGTAATATGGTCCTTTCACGTTAAATTTGTAAATTTAAGTCCAACAAGGACAAGATGGTCATTTATCACAATTCTAATGGTCTGAGACTTCAAAGGGCAAAATAGTCATTTACTTGTATCACATGATAAATAATATAAAGTCCGGGGCAATATAGTCTTTTCTGTGGCCACAAAATAATTATTAAATTTTATTGGGTCCTAAAATAAATACTCGTAACTTTAGATAAGTGGATAATTAGGGAAATTAAATAAGAAATGTTTGGTACTGGAACGGTCGACGTGTGTACACTACATGTTAGCTGGTTTGGGTCACGCACAGTGACATTGCCCACTGTCAAGATACCGGTCGACATGTGATAGCTACACGTCGACTGGTTTAGGACATGTACAGTGAAAAAGCTACTGCCAAGATACCGGTCGACGTGTGGGAGGCTACACGTCGACTGGTTCAGGTCTATTGGTCGACGTATGGGGTTTTATGTCGACTGGTTCTGGGTTATCCACACTTGAAATTTTCACTGTCCGAAATACACCAACTTTGATGACCAATAACCTAACAGCACCATACCAACGTATGTAATTTAAATACATTTTACCAAAGCAACAACAATAGTGACAACATTGATAACATAATTTGCCACACGTTACTAAAAATACACTAAAGGATTTAGTGCAATTAAAGATTATTACATTTCTCCAATGGCCATATACAAAATGAGTCTAAATATTTCAAATACGGCAAAATAATACATTTTTGGGTCAACACTTTACAAAATGAGGCCTAAATACAAAAGATAGCAAAAGAGACATTCTTCTAATCCAAGCTAAGGATGTGGTGGGTTGTAGTCTGCCAATTCTTTTCCCAAACCTGAAAATATTAAAATAATGGGGTGAGCTAAACGCTCAGTAAAAAGTGTCTAAGACACACTTCTTATGACCCCGTGAATCCACGTAAGGAATAGGTGAAAGAAAACGGGATCATAACATAGGGGTATATGACAATAACCACAACGACAAGTATATAATAATTGTCACTCAAACACATACATACCAAATATTCTACTGAAGTGCAATGCCATACAAATGTCACTCCCCATATCCGAAACATTTCCGTTTCAACTTTCAAACTGTTAGTGTAATCCAACCCAAGGCACCTCCAAGGCGTCACGAAAGGAGGATTAGCTAACCATCCACGACCACAAGGCACTTCCAAGGCGTCGCATTCGGCCTGGTTAGCTCAACCATACTCCCCTCTAAACTACACTAACACCACGGACCACTAGGCGCTTCCTAGGCATCCGGGTTTTCGCAAACACTTTTAGAAAACTTTTCCCAAAATAATTTCACTTGTTTTAAAGACCCCCCCCCCCCCCCCCCCCTCCCCTTTCTATCCCAATGAATGCATGAAATGTTTCATACTCCAATTCATCAATTCCACCTCAAAACTCTCACATATGCTATATAAAACAACATTCTAAACTATATAACTAAAGTTCTCATTTAACATCAACCTTGCATAATAAGCATATAAGACATGTATTCAACTTCATGTAAGCATGTTTAAATACTATAAAACAACTAACAATTAGTCACATATATTCCATATCTATCATTTAAGCAATTTTCACAGAATTTATACTAATTGAATATGCTAGACATCAATTCAAGTTATAAAACTCATAAAAGTATAAGAAATCATGCATTAGAACACCCCTACCTCGTTGAAGCTAACCAAACAAGCCCTAAGGCCTCCAAATCTCAGAATCCTTCAAAGCCCTAGCAATATTGGTCTCAACTTGAAGCTCATGCCAAGCTCTCCATCTTCCCTTCATTCTCTCCATCAAAATCCCACCTTAAACTCTCTAAATCAAAGCTTTTCCTTAGGAGGCATAAATGGGTGCTTGTGTAGGAATATAGAGGAAGTTAGAGAAAGTGAAAGAAAGAGGAAAATGGTGCCCGAATGAGAAGGAGGAGAAGGTGAAAAGGTGGTCTTGCAACTTTAATTCCAAGGCCAATAATGTGTCACGTGTCACCTTGTAGTTAATTACCACTTTATGCTAAGTTACCTTTGTGCCTTTCCTCTTTCCACACAATACCATCTACATCCCATAAATATCTACCTCTAATAAATAGATACAAATATATGTATGTGCATGTGAAATGACTACAATGTCCCTCACTTAAAATGAGAAAACCGGAAGAAGTTCCCAAACCCGAAAATCGTTCCGACCTCGAAATTTTTTTAGAATGATACCTCTATTTCTAAATGACTTAAAATGATTAAAAATACATTACCAGAACCCTCGGCTCAAGGAAATGACTAAAATGCCCTTCGGTGCCCGCATGACACGCAAAACGAGGTACTAAAATTAAATAAATTCAGAAAATTTTCAAAAGCTCACAAAAATGGAAAAACGAAAAAAAAAAAAAAGCAACTTCACATACCAATCGCAGAATGAAGATGTAATTCAAACCCATTAGTTAATTAAAGCCCGTATATTTGTACTTCTATACTTATGCATATATATATATATATATATATATATGTATATATATATAGGAATGCGTTCAAGGGAACTTAAAAGAAGAGGGCAGGGTGTTTACATAATATTATTTGAATAAGAAAGGTCAAATTTGTCTTGACAACAACTAAAAGGGCAATTTAGGTACAATTAAGCAATTGGAAAGGTTGATCACGTTAACCAATAACTGCAATGAACAGATGGGTGTTCTGTGTTATCAAAATACAAATCTCAACGAAGGTCAATGTAATTTACCCAATAAAATATCATTAAAGTTTAAGTGTGGGATAAAGACTTCATCCTGTGACAACACGTTTTGCATGCCATCAATCAATTATATATTGACAAGGTTTAACACAACATGAGTTAAACGGATTAGGTGCGATAAAATTTGACATGACTCGAACACGACATAAATTAAATGAATTTGGGTTAATTTTAAATGGGTTCGAATTATAAACGGGTCGACACGTTTAACTCGTTTAATTAATTGTGTCGTATTTGAATTGAAATGATTCAACTCATGAAACCTGTTTATATCCCTTTAATTATACGTGCTATAAATAAATTTATATTTAAATTCTAAAATAACTATCTAAACTTGTGTCTTGTAATTTATTCTTTTATATACTAGAAACTATTTAGTAATTTAGTTGGATTAAAACTTATATTTTTTTTAGTATTTATTGTTTGATTAACTATTATTAATAATTTAAATAATACTGTATAATTTTTTGTTTTAGTAAATAGGTCATTAAACGAGTTATACGCGTAACTCGTTTAATAAACAGATTGAGCTAGTATTAAATGTTAGTGACATAAATATTAAACGGATCGTGTTCATGTTGATCTTTTTAATAAAATATATTTTAAGTTGACACGATTATAACCTGCTAATAAAAATCGTACTGTTCTTCTATTGTATTCAGTTGAGTGGTTGAATTTTCTATAGTATCGCTCAGGTGCTAAATCTGACCGTCAAACTTAAACTCAACAAAAACAAAAATCTCTCAAGTATTTAGACACTGTTTTAAATAATCAAATGATAGATTTGGATGTTAACTCTGTTCGATTCAAGCACCAAGTCCTTTACGGTTTAATACAGTAACCTCATCTGAGATTTGCTCCAACTCCATATACTTTTTTGAGACTTTGGGCACAGCTTTCACATTAACAATACAATGGGGAAGAGGTTGGGTCAATGATTAGTCTTGCGTTCAGACTCTGTGCACTACTTTCACACTAACATGGGGCCATCTTCTATTAATGGTATGCGGCTGACTGTCTGTGATGTATTGCTCTCTGTGTGTGTGTATATATATATATATATCTTGTGTGTGTTTATTATATAGAACATGCACACATATTATTAAGCCATATCCTCCTGTGCAATTTTTTATTATTTTATTATTCTTTCTTTATACTAGAACGGTAAATAAAATTTTATTTTATTATTTTTCAATTATAGTATAATAGTAAATAAATTTTTTTAAAAATATTTTATTATATTCGAATATTAAAATTAATAAAATATTTTATTAATTTTCAATTATACTATAATAGTAAACAAAATGTAAAAAGTTATTTCATTATACTCAAATAGTAAAGTTAAAAATGTTATTTTCTTTTTTTTTTTAATTAATTTTCAATTATACTCAAATAGTAAATAAAATATTATTTTCAATTATACTCAAATTGTAAATTAAATTAAAAAATATATTTAATTATACTTAAATAATAAAATTAAAATGTTATTTTATTATTTTACTTTTATACTATAATAGCAAATAAAAGAGTCAACTTTTCTAAGAAAATAAAAAATTACCAAATATATTTTCTCGTTTCTTTTTTAAAAAATTCAACAACAGATGTACGTTACCAAACGGTTTTGTTTTTTTATAAAAATGACCATACATCTTTTCAAAACTTGTCATTTTTACAAAAATGAAAGTGCAATAAAAAAAAAAAACTGCAGTTTTACCAAATAGGCCCTTAATCCTATTGGAATTTACATAAATTGACCAAGGAACGAAATTTACAGGACCAAGGTACCAACCTTCGATCTTATTTACCATAAGAATACAAAAATACAAAGAGCACAATTTTGTACCGAGGGTCAAGCACTCACTGCATGAAGAATGCATACTCTGACCTGAACATAGCCCCTAGCATTACAAAACCGCCAACAAATAGCCGTGCACGTTTCTACATACACAACAGTATTGGTTGACAAGCTAAACCAAATAGCCATCAGAATCAATCATCAGCCTACAACACACAACGGCAATGGCAGTTGCCTACCTTAATTGTCCCCTTTGTATAGGAACAAGATACACAAATACAATTGAGTTTCCTTCTAGCTTTATCTATCTCAATTATGTAACAACTCTCACTCTGTTAAGATAGAATTCAGATATAAAATTGTTAGTTTTTAATTCTCTCAAATCAGAGACTTTTCAAAAATTGCATATCTCGATACTACTCCAAATTAAGTATGTTTAATTATACAATTTTGATGAGTTTAAGGCTCTATATACCCTAACAATTTGTGAATTATATTAGTGTCCGGTTTGGTTGGGTTGGAGTAGGTACTAGGCCGAGCTATATAAATTCACAATGCATTCACCATGTAATGAAATTGGTCCAACCATCTAATAAAAATTGCTTTTCACAAACGAATTTGTTAAATTTACAATTGACCAGAACACCGTCGGGTTGAGAGGGTTTGGGTCTTTTTTTTCCAGCCGCTAATGTCGCCGCCGCCACCACCACCACCACTATCCTCTCTCTCATGGCAAGCCCTGCTCTCGTCTCAACCACACCACCCACCATATATGCATACTCCCCCTTCCCCCTACAATTTGGAATTTTGGGATTTTCAGGGAGTACGTGGCAGAGGTGCAATTTGGGCGGGTTAACCCAGCCCAACCCGAATCCAGCTCAAAAATTTTAGAATTTGGACTTTTAAATTCACAAATTGGGCTCAAATCAAGTTGGGTTTTATTAAAACCCAAACTTGTTTGACTTGGGCTGGGTTCAATCCGAACCCAACCCAAAACCCCAAATTAAATAATTCTATAGTCCAACCCTAACTTGCCCATGCTTCTCATATGGAAGTCTGAAGGCCTGTTTGGTTTTAAATTTTCAAATCAAATCTTAATAACACAATATGTATATTATATACTGTAATATTGTAATTAGAATGACTTTTGCTTAATTGAGTTTTCAAAATTTGTAAACCAAACAATTTTTTTGTAATTTTTTTTTTTTAATTTTTAGTTGAATTAAATTAATTTATCGAGCCCTCAAACATTGCTGTTGTTTTGTGGAAGTCTTTTTCCAATTATTCCAGTTATTTTTAGGAAAAATAAGTAAAAAAAAGGAAATAAATTCTTGTTAATTGACTGGAAAAATAAAAAGACAAATCAGAAAATCTAGTTATTAATAAAAAATAAATAGATAAACGTTCATTTCCTTTAACTTTGGATTCTAGCTAAATATGGTACAGCAAAAAAAGCTGCGTGATAATATAATTAATTTTTTTTATATATGTATAAAACAAAGCGCGTTTAAAAATTCAGCAAAAAAAATACAAGTCACAAAAACACGCATATATATGTATATGGATATAATACGAATGTTAATGAAAATTCGTGGTATAAAATACGATAGCAGTTATATACTAGTATAATTTATTTAATATATTACAATAATTATTAGTTTTAAACTATTTTTTTTATTTATTTTAATGATATTCCAATATCAAATGAAATTAAAAGAGTTTCAAAAATAATATAAAAAATTTATAAAGTTGCATATTATTGTATAAATATTTTTTTTAATGACCCAAAAGAAACAATTATGGTCTTCTTTCAATTGTAATAGACAGAAAAATGGTATGTTTATGGACACTATACAGTTTTTTAAAAATTTTGATGTTTACAACGATAGACTAAAGGAAAATGTTTTTTTGCATATTTGTAAAAAAAAAATAAATGATCCGTGAAACCCTCCGGACCCATTTAGATATTTGGGTTCGGGTTCGAGTTCTGGATATAGTCCATTTTTTGACCAACTCCGGGCTGATCCAACCCAACTCGATTTCGGGTACCTGGCTGAATTGGTTCTGTCCTACTAGCAGCCATTGCGAGTAGCTTGGGATTATCTATCTGCCTGCGTGGAATTTCGAATTTTAGATGCCTATATATATATATGGGTGTTTGTACGTGGACATTGTGAGTTTTCGAATTCTGGATTTCAGAATCAAAATCCAGAAGCACAAGCACAATTGGATCTTTAACACGCCTGCTGATGCTGATGCTGTGGGCTTCACGATTACCATCAGATAATTAAGCATCCAATGAATCTCGGAATGGTGAAATCCAATTTCGCAAAGAATTTGTACGCCTCGCCATCTGATTTTGCTGCGGATGTGAGATTGACCTTTAACAATGCCATCTCTTGGCTCGATTTGAGGACTTGTTTCGACCCATAAACAAGAAGTTTGATGATGGTGATCATAAAGAACAGATTGTTCCTGCTGATGAATTACAGGGGAGTTCATGGAATCACACTCCAACTCCAGAAAGAGCAAAGAAGCCTAAAGGTAAACCCAGTGCCTCAAATTTCGAAGTAACATGAGCGAATGCAGAACCCTTCTACAGTAACATTCTTTGAATTTCCTCCAACACAATTCAGGCCAGCCAAAAATGTGTTTCCAAATAACCCAGTTTTCACATCTATGTATTCAAACTTTTAAAAATTAGAAGTAATTCAGATCTGTAATTATGTCAAGGAAATAAAATTTTTGAAAAATCTGAGGCATTTTTTTTTTGGTTTGTTCTTCATGTAAAATTTACTGTATTTGATGAAAAATATGTTGATCTTTGTGGTTAACAGCATAGGTGCACAGAAAGTCGAAAATGCCTGCATTGCCTTTCGCAACTTCTGTGAGGAACAGAACATCATTGATTATGGGTTTGGGGCGCTGTGGCGGTGGTTGGGTGTGGTGCGCCATGGTGGTGGTTGCTGGCTGTAGCGGTGGAGAAGATTATAAAAGAGAGGGAAGGAATACGTAGGTAAAATTAATAATTTAATCATCCATGGCTTGCATCATGCTAAAGTAGTGTTACATATGCTGTAGTGTTTACTATTATCGGTTAGCGTTTTGATTATGATTATATTGATCTTTACGATTATATTGATCTTTACCACTTAGATCTGGAGATGGACGAGGACAATCAGTACAGGGGGTCCTTCAAACCTGTTGGCAAAATAGGGAAGAATTTAATAAAGAAATTTAAGATGGGTAAAGGGAAGCGTCGTCGTGGCAAGGGCAAGATCAGGAGGAAGCACATTTAACTGTGTATAACTGGTAATGGTAATGAATTTTCCTTTGCACAACTGGCAATGGTATCGCTGCCTTCAATGTTGCATTGTCTGCAATGTTCTACATTGTGAGAGCAGCGGTTTTATTGATTATGATATTAGCATTTTTTTCTTTTAAAATTTCCTTGTTCTTTAAATATTTGAGATGTTACTACTGAAACAAGAGTTGTCACTACCACCAAATGCTAATTAATAGACTAGTAGAAACTTGTTTATTTGAATTTTCTGATCCCAGCTTATTGATTGCTAGTCATTGTTCAATTGGACGAGTCACTCATTAATCCAATTCCTATGTGAACCTGAACTCAAAGCATTGACACTTGACAGTGCAATGAATTATAATGTGGGCATGTGGCTACATCCATTTCTTAGGTAAATAGTGAAGCACCCTTAGCTTTACCTAGACATTATTGAAGGAGCTGAAGCTGCATTAGAAGTGGTGGTGAAAGTTCTTAGTGTTGCAATGGTGATGATGATGAGGGAATAATTGGATTCAGTTTTATGGAGAAAACAATTACGTAGTATTGGTGGTTTGCTAAAATGTGGAGAAAAGCCTCAAGGAGTATGAATTATGGTATTGGTAGGTAGAAAATTGAGCTGGTGCTGGGAGGTTTTTGCTTTATATGTAGTTCAAAGACATTCAGCCTGCAGCATTGACTTCCTTCCCCATATCATTTTTCTAATGATATATCAATCATCGATCAATGGAAAAGGAAAAGGAAAATGAAAATGCAGAGTTGGAGCGATGGTCAGTAATACCCTAACAACTGAACTATTTCGTAATTGGGTACATTATAGCAAATGATTTGAGAGGTTAATTTGGAAATGTTCTCAGTTGGCTTAGTGTCATCAAGGCCATATGGAGTTTCAAGCCATTAAGCAGTTTTGTGGCGGATTCATTTGAAACTGAAAGGAAGGATTTATGTTCTACTGAGATGAAAATCGAGGGCTTGGTTTTAAGAAGATAATCCAATGAATTTTCCTTTCCACAACTGCCAACGGTATCGCTGCTTTCAATGTGCCATTATCTGCAATGTTCTACACGGTGAGAGCAGCGGTTTTTTTATTTATTATGATAATAGCATCTTTCTTTTAAAATTTTATTTTTCTTTAAATATTTGAGATATTGAGTACTGGAACTAGGGTTGTCATTGACACTACACGCTAATTAGTAGACTTTATTGTAGAAACTTGTTTATTTAAATGGAATCTGTTTTTCTATATTCATGAACTTTTTTCATAGTTGGGTACATTATGGCAAATGAATTGATAGGTTAAGCTGGAAATGCTCTCAGTTGGCTTCTTGTCATCGCCATTAAGCAGTTTTGTGGTGGATTGATTCAAAGCTGAAAGGAAGGATTAATGTTTTCCTCAAATGAAAATCAAGGACTTTGTTTTAGAAGATAATCCAATGTCCCTTTAAGTCTTCTGCCTTTGTGTGAGATTTAGGAAATGAGCTACTGTAATAGCACCTTCCCGTGAGTTAAAAATGAGAGATAAAAAGAAACCATCTTCTGATTATCAATGTCGCATACTAGGTAGTTGACAATTTCTCAATTGATGCTAATACTGGATATTAGGAAGAGTTCATTTGGTGTTTAAAGATTCGAAGGTTCTCCAGTTCTTAAAGCCCCCAAATGAGCGTATCCCAACTAGTTTTTAGAACTCAATTCAACTTAAGCTGTAGGATAACTCATGTTTTTAATACCATGAAAAGAAAGGACGAAAAAGGAACATAGTATATAATGCATGTCAGAGTACAGAACAAGAACATAATATATGAACACTGCTAAAGTGTCCATGAACCACATAGCTACAACATTACGAATCCACACACACAGTTTCTTTCCGGACTTATTTCTTTCGAAGAGAACCACATCTGATACAGATATATTAGCTATCATATCCTTACAAATCGAAAATATGCTTTTCTCCATGATTCTTTCATCAGCAAAGTGCAGCAAACACCACAAAGCCCAACAACGAATCCCAATCCCATGCTAACATAGAACCATAACATTTCGGAATCCTTTTCACTATGAATGCCTTCTGAACTTCCACGGGGAGCAGGTACAGTAGATTTATCATCATCACCTGGACATTTGGTTGGAAGAGGAAGGCCACAGAGCAAAGGGTTACCTTCATAAATAGATAAATCATCGAGCGTTTGGAGCTGATTTCCTGATGGAATTCTCCCTGTCAAGTTGTTGTGAGATAGGTTTAAGTGAGCCAAAAAGGTCAAAGACGACAAGCTTTGTGGAATCGGTCCTAAAAGATTGTTGTTTGAAACGTCCAAGGTCTCCAACCATCGCAAGTTTCCAATATTATTTGGGATGTGTCCGTCGAGATGATTCATTGAAAGATTTAAGGTGCCCAATGCATTGAGGCTTGTTATCTCTTCGGGTATTTCACCCACTAGGCTATTTCCTGAAAGATCAATGCTATTGACATAAAGCAGAGTTTTGCCATATTGAAGTTCGCTTCCTTTTGACACAACAGTTGTTTCTTCCACATAGTAGCCCCTGCCGGTGGCTAAGGTGTACATTTCCCATTTGCTGCTATTACCATCAACCAAAGAAGTCAGATTGCCCAAACAGTTTGGAATAACGCTTGAAAGATTGTTGTGCGCAAGATCTAGGATGTGAAGAATTGGAAGATTACACCATTTTAGAGGGATGTTTCCGCTGAAGGAGTTAGACCGCAAGCGTATCTTCCAAAAGTCTGTTGCATTCTCTCCTATCCACAAGGGTAGGTTTCCTGATAATCTATTGTCTCCAAGATCAATGCTATTTAATCCTGAGCAATTCCCCAAGGAAGGAGGAATTTCTCCTTCTAGACTATTATTACTCAACAATAATCTACGGAGAGAATATAGTAAACCCATTGAGCTTGGAATCTTACCAGATAAATTGTTGTTGGCCACGTCCACGACCCACAAGGGTTGAGATTCATTCCAACACTGAGGGAGCTCCCCGGATAATTGATTGGACCTAAGGGAAAGTACTTGTAAGCCCTTCATTGTACATATCGATGATGGGATCGTGCCATTGAGATGGTTCTCCCACAGATACAGATCTTCCAATTGAGGCATTAATTCATCAATATTTTTTGGAATTGGCCCGGAAAATGAATTGCCCTGAAAATAAAATCCAGATGCATTAGTGGACCAAAGTGGGAGAGGTCCCTCAAAACGATTGTAACTCAAGTTGATAACACTTATTTTTGGAAATTCTAAATGGTGCGGCAGCATCCCCTTGATTCCATTGTTGGAGAGGTCCAAGTAGGTAAGTTGAGAAGATATCGTGGAGAACCATTCATCGGGTATGATGTCTTCAATCCCAACATTTTCTAGGATCACTAAGGTGAATTCACTTTGAACTTGAAGCCACATCGGAAATCTAGGACCTACTAGGCAGTTTCTTAGTTCAAGTGACTCGAGTCTGAAAGGGGGTATCCATTCATATGTCACATTGAAAATCAAGGACTTGATTGTGCTGCTTGTTCCTAGCATGACGTGTTCTAGTCTTGTGAGATTCATCAACTGGACTTCTGATATGACACCTTCCCATGAATTTTCTTGGAGATAAAGATCGACAAGCTTTGAGAGTTGTCCAAAACTTTCAGGAATGGTTCCATTCATGCTATTATAAGAGAGGTCCATTACTTGCAAGGATGACAAATTTCCAATGGATGCTGGGATCGAACCCCAAAAAGAGTTCTGACTGAGTGAAAGTTCTTGCAGATTCACCAATGTTCCTAATGAATCAGGCAATTCCCCTTCAAGTCGGGAACCATCTAAATCGAGCTTGATGACATGCCCTGACACGTTGTTGCATTCGATGCCTCCCCATTGGCAGCAATCTTCACCTGCCCAAGAAGAAAGACCATCTGAAGGATCAGTGAGACTTTGTTTGAAGGCGAGAAGTGCTTTTCTCTCTTTGTCAATGCACGTGATGTTGGAAACTTCAGTGGCCAGGCCGAGTTTCACAAATTCCACATATGGAGACCCTAAAAAGCACACTAATATGAAGAAAGCGATGAGATTTGAACATCTAAAGCTGAAGGATATAGTGCTATGCATACTGCTCATTCTAAGCATTTAATGATCTGTTTGCCTTGAAAGCCTAATTTGCAAAAAAGAGTATATATGTAACTATGAATAATTTGCTTTGAAAAAATCCAGTAGAATATTTAAATAGATGGGAGTGAGGAATGGGTTGGGTCAATGATCAGTCTTGCTTTGAGACTTTGGGCAGTGCTTTCACAATTAACGATGGGGCAATCTTTTAATAATGGTATGTGGCTGTGACATTCAAGTTTGACACGTTATTGCTCCCTCTCTCTGTATATATATATCTTGTGTGTGTTTTATAGTATTATATATATATATATATATATAATGTACACATATTTTATTAACCCATATCCTACTGAGCATTTTTTTCAAATATGCCAACTACCTTGTGGAAAAAAATCCTCCTGTGCATTTTTTCAAATATGCCAACTACCTTGTGGAAAGAAATTAAAGGTCATGTTCATCAATTTCATGTTTTTTTTTTTGCTTTCTATCAATTTCATGTTTTTTGCTTTTTTTATTTTTACTTTTTATTTTTTGATTGGATAAGTATTAAGGCTCTATTTGTTTCGATGTAAAATATTCTTTTTGAAAAATATTTTTCTTTTTTAAGTAAAATATTTTTTTATTTTTCTTTTGCATTTGGCAAAGGTCTACGTCGAGGTTGAGGTCGAGTCCATCAGGCGGAGCATGTAAAATAACTTGTCAAAAATTCATAGATAAATTATTTACGACTACCTTTGGGAAAGGTGAAGCGAGGTCATGTACACATATACCCAATTACTTTCTCATTTGGATCCGATATAAGACAAATGACATTTATTACATTCTCCTCCACCGAAACTCGCAACGCCTTTGTTGTGGTTTGGGCCACCCTGCCTACCCAGACTGACTCACGTGAATTTTTTTCAAGCCGAGCGCTTGGCGTGATATCGAATCAAGAACTGAACAGGTGGGTGCTTGCTTATTTATTTAAAAGTTTAAACTGTTAGGTAAGGATGCATATTCATCCATTTATATTCAATTACTTTTCTATCCAAATTCGATACGATACAAATTACCTTTATTACATTGTGATAGATGTTGACCCAGTTGTTATGGCATTGACGAAATGTTCCTTTACGGTTTAATACACTAACCTCATCTCAGATTTCCTCCAATTTCCTCCAACTCCATACGGACGAACTTTTCAAAAGATCTTGTGAGGTGTTTTCTGAATTTAATTTTGTCCAAGTCGCTAAGTTGGGGATATGCATTGACCCGTTGTCATTGACAAAACGTTTCGTCTTTCCCTTCTAGATGTGGAAATATAATGGGTATGACAGGGATATAGTTGTGGAAATATACTTTTTTTTTGAGACTTTGGGCACTGCTTTCACATTAACAATACAATGGGGAAGACGTTGGGTCAATGATCAGTCTTGCTTTGAGAATTTGTGCACTACTTTCACACTAACATGGGGCCATCTTCTATTAATGGTACGTGGCTGTGATGTATTGCTCCCTCTGTGTGTGTGTGTGTATATGTGTGTGTGTATATATCTTGCGTGTGTTTATATATATAACATACACACGTATTATTAAAGCCATATCCTCCTGTGGAATTTTTTTTATAATATGCCAACTAGCTTCTGGAAAGAAATTATAGGTCATGCTCATCTAAGAATTGTGGTTTTTAATTGGGTAAATACTCGCACACATACACAAATGTCCCACACTTAAGGCTCCAATTCCTCGACCACCTTTGCGAGAGAGAGGTGAGGTTATACTAACTAAGCTAATGGTGTAAATTGGTCGAACCGATCGGTTTATGGAGGTGTGTAACAGTATTGGACTCTTGAAAAATAATTACGAATTGATTCATACGGTGACTTATAACACGTATTATGGTTTTATTTGTGACGAAAAGCGACCTCGAAAGTTTAGGTCAAAGAAGTAATGGAAAAAAATTGTGACCTCTAAAACGAAGATTTTAGCAGAAATTAAATTCGTGTTATTAAATTATGTATAAATTTAAATTCTATAAAGATGAAGATTTAAGAGAAACTAGGGATTTATTTATTTATTTATTTTAAGAGAATGGCGGTTTAATCGAAGCAAAAATTGAATTCATCTATGTTGGAATTTGAATTCTGTAATGATATTACATTTCCTATTCAATAATAATGACCTTTTCTATTTTTCGTGTCTATCATATTTTGTATTCTCTCAAGGGAATCGCTGTCACAATAGGCATAGCAATGTCATAGCCACCTAATTCAAGTTATTATTTGGAGCATTCCAAAAACTTGGAGATCCAACTACACAAAGACAAGTAGTCTGATACAACATTTCTCTGGCAGTTTTTGCTTCTATTTTATTTTTGTGCCTTTCTTTATCTGGTAGATGATGCCAAATATAATAAAAAGAAACAAGCATGAAAGCTATAATTAATTGTAAACAACGATCAAATCTATGGAAGCATTGATTTATACCTTCCTCTTAGTCTCAACTCTAGAGATAATTTTTTTGACTATCTTTTTTAGAGATCCGCCTAAAGTTCCAACAAAAAAGATGAAATGATTTATTTATTTATGAATATAATAATATTCACCATGTAAGTTCCGTTTGTTTAAATGTAAAATATTTTTTAAAAAATATATATTTTTATTTTTTTGGTGTTTGGTTGTCATAAAATATTTACGAAGAAAAAAAATATTAAAATTTAAATAAACTAACTTATTCATTAATTTTCGGTTAGTTATTTTATGTAACGACTCTAAACTGATACCCTTTTTAAAATAAAAAAAATTTGGCATGACCTCCCCTAAAAAGGGGACTACAACCACCTGCTCAAATAAATAAAAACGCAATGGCCCTTCCTGACCTTTCAAAACACCTCCAACCTGTTCCAACACATAATACAATTAATATACTCCAACATCCCATCCATCCGTTCATTATACCTCAACATGGCTCATCTCATGGTGGAACATTTACATACCGTTTAATCCAAATTATCATAATTACAGTTTCAAAATATAGTTACAATAACAAGAGTTCACAAATCTCTATACCAAATATAACAAACTAAGATTTTACAAAAATATGGGACTTAATACAAAAATAGCAAAAAGAAGTCTTCTAATCCAAATTAGGCATGTGGTGGAAAGTCATCCATCACTTCTTCCCCGTTTCCTGAAAAAAAATTATTAAATAATAGGGTGAGCATAAAGCTCGGTAGGTAGCACTAAGACACCCATCTTGTGTCCTTGTGAATCCATACAAAGAATAGATCAATAGGAATGGGGATCACACAATGTCGGGATAATACAACATGCTAACCAAATTCAAATACAATCAATGCAATGCCATGGAATGCAATGCATGCTGATGTCATTTCCCATTTTCAACATTCGAAACTATCACTTTCAAACTGTTAATATAACCTGCCCTTTGGTGACCCTGCAGCGACACGAGAGAAGGATTGGCTAGTGTCCCTGACCCTTGGTATCCCCGCGGTGTCATTATAGGGCCCAGCTAGCTCAACCACGCTAGGGCGACTCCCTAGTTCCCTTTAGGCTATATTAACACTCTGGCCCTTTGGTACCCCCGCGGCGACCGGGTTGTCATAAAACTATTTCATAAAAACTCTTTCCTAAAATTCCACTTTTTATTTTAAAGGAAAAATTCTCCCACTTCATGCCCAATGCAAGTGCACGGATGCATCAATACCATGTACATGTCCATTATTCCATAACCAATTCAACTTTAGTAATTGAAGCATAGTTTCACAAGGATTTCTAAAGAAATTACAACATACTTTTATACAATATAATTTTAGCAAGACGAATATATATAAATCATCCCATAAACATGCTCTTTACATAACTCATTTACCACACATAGTTACAGAATTAATGTATACACATAACAACCAACAATTTACTAAAGTTCTAAACAAATTGATCACGCTAAACAACAATTTAAGAGGGATTAATTCACTAAAGCACAAGACTTCATGGATTAAGAACCCCTACCTTGATTTTGAACAAAACTCTTAAAATGGGTTCAAATTTTTGAAGTCCCTAGGGAGGCCCAAAGCTGGAATTTCTGGTACACATGCGTAGAGCTCTTCGTGCTTTTCGTTTTGCCTCAAACGGCACTCACAAACTCCAAGGATTGAAGATGGAATCAAGCTTCAAAGATTTGAAGTAAAATGAAAAAGAAAAAGCAAGAACAAGAATGAGAGAGAGGAACTTACGGGAGAGAGAAATGAGAAGGCAGAATTGTGGTCTCTAGACCATTTTTGATTTAGTGGTGAGCCCCATGAATTTTATTTCTTTTCTCATTATCTTTTACTTGAAATTTTACACCATATAAAATGCATTACCATTTGAATGTCACACCATCATACAAATTAAAATGCACCAAATGCAATTGGACCCAACCACAATCCCACACGAAAAACGTGAAAAGACAGAAATACCCTTACTTCGACGAAATTCTGAAAAAATGGAAAGTGTCGAAAATCAGAAACGTCACAATCTACCCTCCTTAAAGAGATTTCTACCTCGAAATTTATCCTCCTTAAAAGAAGGAGGCTCACAACCACAGTCTTTCCAAGAACACCTCACAAAATCCCGAGACTAAAAACTCAACAACCATATTGCCTTTGACACCAGCGTCAACAGGCAATCACATACTACTGCCAGAAAACTCAATGATCACCACCCCATGAGGGAACTCATCACTCACAACATCAAGCACAAAACCTATTGAATCCTATACTCGACTTAAGACCAACACTGGTCTCTTCTACACTGCTACATAATACCTCGGAGCTCGAAGAAGAATGGTCACAAGACCCCAGAACATGACAGCATCCTATCACACTCATCCTTCTAAAGGGCAACCCAGACCCCAAATAAGGAACCTCATCCAACACATAATCAGACTCAAACCCAATCTACACGTCACCGTCCAACCAATACTCGTCATTAGACATACGGCTATACTCCTACAAAATCATACAATGACCACCAACCACACTAACCGATAATTATAATACTGGTCAACCTTAAGATAACAAAATGATGAATCCCCCAACAATTATTTAATCATGAGTCACCAAAACAATAAAATGTACTAACCTGTGTTCTGAACACAAATCCTCAAAACAAGATTCTCTATAATCAATGATTGTACTACTAACTTGTTATCAAACACCCAATACCACCTAACATCTTTCGTCACTCAAGATAAATCATGTAAATCCACATTGTCGTATCAATACAACGCACAGTACCATCCTCTCACTATCACTAACAAATCGGAACGATCATTGACCTTTGACCCGACATCGTGTTGAAGAGGGATTGATTCAGGAGAAATGGTTGGCCAGGCCATTCTCATCCTCAATCCGATCTCAACACAGATATCGTTCATGTCCTCAGGTCTAAACCTCAAACACAACTCTACATAGTTCTCAAAGCAACCACGAGATCCACTCTCTAATCAATCCATCACTCCAAATAACCTCAATAACTATATAATCACATACCAGCACTAAGAATCTCAATCATTTCTCAATCACATAACCCATAACAACTAAGAGTAACATAACATTAAATACATTAATCATCGACTAGCTCATAAGATCTCTGTTCTCTCCATAGCCCCATACCACACAAATAACTCCCTAAGATCATTCAATCAATTATTACCTCTTCAAAACACATAATATGACCGTCTCATACCTGTAACCTCAAAATCAAAGTCAATCATTCTTATTATTCCTCAATAGAATCACGCATTCACTTTCTCCAATCACAAAATTCTAAAGCAATAACGACACTTATCCTCAAAACACTGCTCGAATCAAACACCTACAAAATCATCCGAGTATATGAGTCACATCGCATCACGTCACTTATTCATCCTCAACCTTTCCTTCATGACAACATCCTTGCCACCACCGCAATTAACAACACTAGAAACACAGTCCCCACTCGGCAACCCGTGCCTCATATCCTACCAGTCAAAACCATTCACAAAACAAGCACTACAAAACCTAAAGACTCCACCTCCCTTCATAGGAGTGAGTCGACCCATTCAACCAAAACCTTTACCGACGAACCCCAACAACATAACAAACCACCCCTAAACCTGTCCACCCACAGACATGCACAACTCCTAATTGGAGAACAAGACTCACGACAATCAACGTCCTTGCCAGGACTAGAATAAACGGAAAGGGTAACAAGCCCCGCTCTCTCAAGAGGCTAACGACTTAAGCCCGAGTGTACCCGACCACCTGTCACACGTTATCCATCAATTGTCCAACCATGGACACCCAATCTCTTCTGAGACGAAATGAACTCCTTACACAAAAGGAGTAAACCCAACTAGAACACATACGGAACTACGAACACAATTCTAGACAACCTTGCCACAAACAAACCGTCACACCCTATCAACACAAACACCTCGCATAAGATACTCCAAAACGCCCATGCTAACCTAAACCAATCAGAGAAAAGCACCAGTACCCTTAACAAACTAACACTAGGAACCATCACTGTACATTGGACACTGCGTCCCATCCTAATGTGAAACTTTATGAAACACCCCCAACATTTTCCACGCATAAGTTAATCAGGCTTATACACGAAAAACGAGGGTTATCAAAAACAATTGGCAATATACAAGCATGGAATACAAAATGATGATAATAAAAGAATTTAGACAGGAAAGGAACACTAAATAATACAACATCCATCCATCCTTTATTTAATACCGTACTTCATTACAACTTGGAAATCCTATGTCAAGGATCCCTTAATATAACCCTGAGAGTTCAACGTCAAAAGTAAATAAAAACTGAAACTGGAGTATTACATAAAACTTCTACCCTACACTGGATCGTAAGAGTAGATGAGTTCGGATGGTGGTCCCACACTGCTAACCTCAGCCTTGAAACGGATACTGACCGTATCCTGAAATAACAACAATGGTGGGTCAACCCCACAAGCAAGTCCTCTCTACTATGACCCAAATCAGAGAATCAAATAAATTAATCATTATGAATCGGTTGAGTACTATATCTGTATACATCCTAAGGGAACTATCCAATGTATAACATGACCTCAACCAGAATAGACGGTGATCACTTAGACTCACACTAGGTGGTTAAGTGTCGCCTTTCCCTACCCAGGAAATCAGCTATTATACATGGTGCACGGTACTGACAACACAGACTATAACGAACTACACAGTGATAACACCTCTCAAAGTACTGATGAATATACTGAGCATACAAATTAGGCAACACATGCCAGCAATATTAATAAATATACCGAGTATGTCAATTAGGCAACACATGCCAATAATATTAAACCACATACCTCGACAGCCACACATCTGTCTATCGCAACGAATGCATAAGGTATAAATGAGTCTAAACTTATTAGCCAGCTCACATGGTTCTATATGGCAACTCATCCATATAAATGTGACATAATTAAACAGTCCATTTATTTCCTGAAATGCACACAGCATAATAATCATGGTTTGTATATCATTAACAACATAAATAATCCTGCAATGTATAACGGACAATTTATTTGAATTCAAACCATGTAATCATTTAATTTTAACATTAATGATTTAATACTGTTTAATAAAATAACAACACAATTAATGATTAACAATGTCATTAAATTAACTGCATCCGTTTAATGGTGATCTGTATTGAAAACGATACAATTAATATTTAAAAATATTAATCGGAAATAATAATAACTAACGGTTAATAAAATAATAATTTAATGTCCCGTTAAACCCGTAAGTACCAACCATAGGCCCAAAAGTGCAAGTTTAAGGTTCTGGAAATTACAAAACAGGCCCTAGGGGTATTCTGGTAACTTCCAGCAGCTGTAGAGACCCCACACGCGCCCTCACGCGCCTCCCAGAGCCTCCCCACGCGCAGCCCAACCTTCCCCACTCTCCCACGCGCCTCCACGCGCGTCTGGCATCAGCCACGCGCGCACACGCGCTCCCACGCGCGTCTGGAGCGTTCCACGCGCGCGCACGCGCTGCCACGCGCGCACTAATGGTACCTTGCTGACGCGGCGGCTCCTGATTCGGTGGTTGCATGGACTTGGTGTAGGTGCGCTACACTGGATAATTCTATCTTAGTTCTTCTAATCCAAGGGTCCTGGTTCGCGCGTGCACCATCTCATGGTGTATTGGACTACACTGAATCAATCTGCTGATTACTTACTCATCTAACGGCCGGATATCCATGCGCACAGTAACTATAGTGCGCCGTATCACACCGGATTACTCCGGTCATCTCCCCCACTGCCGGCGACCGGAAAACTCGCCGGAAGGTCGCCGGAAAATGCAGAAAAGCCCCGGAAAATTCCTAAAAATTCTAAAAAAAATCACAAAGGCCATAATAATTATTTTTAGCTATATTGAACATCCTAGGATAATAACTAATTATATACTATCCTAAATAATTAAAATTTCACAAATTTAATAAACTAAAAGTCCTAATTTATTAAACTCCTTGCATGGTCTCTATGCTCTAAAATAATATCAATAAACTAAACAATTAATTTATTAATTCAAAGGGAAAAAATAGATAATAACTTGCCTTTTTGGATTTAAAATAAATCCGCCGGTCTGCGCTTAGTCGGGTAAAATCGCCTACACCGGTCCAAGCTTCTTTCTCTTTCTCTTTTCCTTTCACTCTTATAAAATAGCTCACTAGAATTTATACTTTGCTTCTAACTCCCTTTCTTTTCTTCTAAGGTAAGCTAGTTAATTTATATACAAAATATATAATATAAATATTACAAATATCTAATTTTTTTCATCTACTAACCATCTTCCCAACCATATGGCTTCAAGTTCACCCATAAACATTGATGAAATCCTATCCTAATCTCAAATTTCATCATGACATTGGTTTAATACTATTATTATTATTATAACTATTATTATTATTATAACTATTATTATTATTAATAAACTTTTATAATTATTATTATTATATTATTATTATTATATTATTAAACTATTATTATTATTATTATAATTTTACATAAGAATACATTATATCATCATAATACTTTATAACACAAATATAATACTTTAATTAACTAATCTTGCTTAATTAAACATAATCAACAAATAAAATTAATTATAATAATACATGCACAATTAAATGAATAAATTTACTATTTTAACATACACAATTAATTTACATGCACCATTAAATGAACTTAATATAACAATGCAGTATGCACAATAATAGGTCAAGGAATCCACACATAATTGAATTTAAATAACTAAACTCTTTAATAAATTACGGGGTATTACATTCTCCCCCCCTAATAACGGAATTTCGTCCCCGAAATTCACTACATACCCGTTTTAAAGAGCTCTGGATACTTAGCACGGATAATATCTTCCCATTCCCAAGTAGACTCTGTAGCACTATGATGACTCCACTGTACACGTACTAATGGAATAGTCTTCGTGCGCAGTATCTGATTCCTACGATCGAGAATACAGTAAGGTTGTTCCAAATAGGTTGCATCGGGTTGCAACTCAATCTCACCCACATCAATGTGTTGATATCGATCTTCTTCCCGTAGAAATTTTCGCAGCATAGATACATGAAAAACATTATGTACCCTATGAAGATTATCTGGTAGAGCCAGACGATAAACTACTGCCCTAATCCGATCTGTAATCATAAAAGGACCCACAAAACGAGGCGATAACTTACCCTTTGACCCAAACCGTATTACTCCCTCATAGGAGAAACCTTAAGCAAAACCTGATCACCAACCTTAAACTCCAAAGCACGAGTTCGACGGTCAGCATAACTTTTCTGTCTGCTTTGAGCTGTACGCATCCGATCCCTAATGATAGCGATCTTTTCTGACGTGTCCTTAATAAATTCAGGACCCAAATAGCTGTTCTCACCAACTCCAAGCCAACAGACAGGATACCTACACGGTCTACCGTACAAAGCCTCAAATGGTGCCATACCAATAGTTTTCTGATAACTATTGTTATAAGCAAACTCTGAAAGCGGCAAATATTCCTCCCAATTGCCCTTAAAATCAAGAACACATGCCCGCAACATGTCTTCCAAAATCTGATTCACTCGCTCAGTCTGTCCATCTGTTTGAGGATGATAAGCAGTGCTAAGATAAAGTTCTGTACCCAAAGCCTGCTGAAAGCTCCTCCAAAATCCTGATACAAACTTTGGATCTCTATCTGATACGATGGACAATGGTACGCCATGAAATTTCACCATTTCTGCAATATAAAGCTTAGCATACTGTTCTGACGTAAAGTTTGACCGAACAGGCAGAAAGTGAGCGGACTTGGTCAGTCTATCAACAATGACCCAAATAGAGTTGTGATTATGCTGTGAAGTAGGTAATCCCTCTATGAAGTCCATGGAAATACTCTCCCATTTCCACTCTGGTATGGGAAGTGGCTGTAACGATCCTGGCGGTCTCTGATGATCAATCTTAATCATCTGACAGGTGCTACATTTAGAGACAAAAATAGCTATATCTATTTTCATGCCGGCCCACCAAAACTGGCGTTTCATGTCCTGATACATCTTATCTCCCCCTGGATGTACAGAGAACTGAGAAGTGTGTGTCTCTCTCATCACAACATTTCTCAAATTGTCAGCTGAAGGCACAATTAAACGTCCCTTGTACCTCAATCCTCCATCAGTCCCTATAGAATAAAAAGGAACATCTCCGGAGGCTAACTCCGAAACCCGATCAATACACTGTTGATCTGAGAGTTGAGCTTGAATGACCTGATGAATGATAGAAGGAGTTACTACCACACATGCCATAAAAGCGTCTGCTAACTCATCAACCGTCTTCAAAGCATCCCACTCTGTTGCAAACAAAGCTGAAAGGCTGACATAGGGTCGGCGGCTGAGTGCGTCTGCTACAACATTCGCTTTCCCTGGATGATACTGTATAGAGAAGTGATAGTCTTTCACGAACTCCAACCATCTGCGCTGTCTCATATTCAGTTCCCTCTGTGTGAACAAATACTGTAGACTTTTATGATCGCTAAACAATCGAAAAGTCTCCCCCAAAAGATAATGTCTCCAAATATGCAAGGCAAAAACCACTGTTGCGAGCTCTAGATCATGAGTCGGGTAATTAAGCTCATGAGGCTTAAGCTTCCTAGACCCATAAGAAACTGGTCGCTCTTCTTGCATCAACACACAACCCAAACCCTTCAGAGAAGCGTCGGTAAATACTAAATACTCGATTCCACTCTGAGGTGTGGCTAAGACAGGTGCAGAAGTTAACTTACTCTTCAATTCAGTAAAAGCAGTCTGACAAGAATCATCCCATACAAATGGTACATTTTTCTTAGTCAGATGAGTAAGTGGACCCGCAATTTTTGAAAATCCCTGGATGAACCTGCGATAATACCCCGCCAATCCCAGAAAACTGCGAATCTCTGTCGGTGAGGTAGGCTGTCCCCACTCCATAACGGCTGCAACCTTGGCTGGATCTACTGCTAACCCTTCTTCTGACACTACATGTCCCAGAAATTTGACCTCTTTCCGCCAAAATTCACACTTCTCAAACTTCGCAAACAACTGATGTTCTCGAAGTGTCTGCAATACTGTGCGTAAATGTCTGGCATGGTCCTTCTCTGACTTAGAGTAAACCAGAATATCATCAATGAAAACAATGACAAACTGATCTAAGTATTCTCTGAATACTCTATTCATCAAGTCCATAAAGACAGCTGGAGCGTTCGTTAAACCGAAAGGCATAACACGAAACTCATAAGATCCGTACCTTGTGAGAAATGCTGTCTTTGGAACATCTTGTTCTCTGACTCGTAGCTGATGATAACCAGACCTCAAATCGATCTTTGAGAAGTAAGTAGCTCCCTTCAACTGATCAAACAGGTCATCAATTCTGGGCAACGGGTACTTGTTGCGAACAGTGACCTTTTTCAGTTCTCTGTAATCAATACAAAGACGAAGAGATCCATCCTTCTTCTTTACAAACAGTACTGGTGCTCCCCATGGTGAAGTACTCCTGCGAATAAATCCCTGGCTGAGCAACTGCTGAATTTGATCTTTCAACTCTCGCATCTCCACTGGTGCCATTCTGTACGGCGCCTTAGCAATAGGCATAGTGCCTGGAGCTAAATCAATAACGAAGTCTATCTCTCGACTCGGGGGCAAGCCTGGAATTTCCTGGAATACATCCTGGAATTCCTGTACTACCGGGATACTGTCAAGAGATACCACAGTCGTTTCCTGTGAGTCCTCCTCAAGAACGAATAAATAAGTGCTAGGCCCTCTATCAGATTGTGGTACAACAAGAAGATACATCTCCTGTCCTGGTATAGCAAATACAATAGACTTTCCGTAACAGTTAACCTGAGCATGGTACTGAGATAACCAGTCCATCCCAAGTATAACATCATACGAATGCATATCTAACACTAACAAATTTGCAAGAAATCGAAGCCGGCCCATATCTATAAGGATATCACCGCTATATTCTCGTAAAATTGCGCCAACTCCCAATGGTGTATAAATATTAAGAGGTTGGTCACATAACTGAGTCGTCATACCAGATAAGATAACAAAAGATCTAGACACAAAAGAATGTGATGCACAGTGTCAAACAGTATACGAGCAGTTCTACCATGTATAGAAAACATACCCTCAATAGCCTGAGGAGCCTGCGCATTATGTGGCATGAAGTTATAAACTCTGCCATGATGCAACTGCTGTGGAGGTTGTCCCGGAGGAAATGGTGGTGCTGGAAGTGCCGGAAAATTCTGAACTTGCCCACGTGGCATCGGTGGGGCCGGTAGAGGTAACGGCTGATTAGGTCTCGGCTGCCCATACTGTCCCTGCTTAGCTTTGGGACACATCTTGGCCAGATGCCCAATCTCTCTACAGTGATAACAACGTCCCGTAAAAGGACCTGTCTGCCTCCTCTGTTGACTTCCCGACCACTGTTCCTGTCCGGTCTGAGGTATCCCACCTTGTCTACCCTGATTAGGGACTCCATCCCTCTGCACATCTGGGTTTCCTTTGTTTTTCTTCCAAGGTTGATGTCCTTGAAATCTGCCCCGATCATTGGACTTGGTACCACTGCTGTTTCCTTTCTCCACTGTCTGGTAGTCTCGGTTAGCCCGCTTATCTCCCTTGGACTTCCGGTAATCACTCCTCATCTAGCAGTGCTGTAAGGCGGCATTAACCACCTGGATATAAGTAGTATTTGCAGGACTACCTATGATCACCACTTTAATCAGCCATATCAACCCTTTCACAAAGCGGTCTCTCTTCTTTTCTTCCGTATTGACCTCCTCTGGTGCAAATAATGACAAATTAATGAACTTCTGTTCATACTCAGCCACAGTCATATCCTCCTGTTGCAGATCCAGAAATTCAGTCTTCATCGCTGATCTTACTGACATAGGAAAATACTTGTCGTCAAAGCGAGTCTGAAATTCAGCATAAGTCAATCTGGTCCTCTCTTCGACAGTAGTAATAGACTCCCACCACTGCAATGCATTGCCTATCAGCATAAACGTAGCTAGCATCTGTTTCTGCACTTCGGTACAGATTACCATCCGAAGATGACGCTCGCTCTCCTGTTTCCACTGATATGCTAACAGGACATCTGTGGACCCCGCAAATGTCGGTGGATTCCCCCTGATAAACGAGTGACGAGTTTTGTCCCATGACATTGGCTGTGCCACTGGTTCAGGAACAGGTACTATCGGAGGAGGTGGCTGGTTTCGTAGAGCAGATGCTACTCCTGCTGCCACAGCTCGTGCAATGATATCAGCAACTTGAGGGGAAAATTCCTGATTCTCATTTTGAGTTGGGGAAATACTGCGATGCTGGTTCGCATTTCTTGTCCCACGCCGAGACATCCTTCTTTTGAATTCAAAAAAAAAAAATCTAATGTCAGTACATTATAATGGACCGACTAAAAGAATACAAAGAACCCTAATACTTAGGCTCTAATTATCAGAATACACAACGCGGAAGTATAGTAATCACAGATCCCTAAGACACTCGAACCTGGAATGCTCTGATACCAACTGAAACACCCCCAACATTTTCCACGCATAAGTTGATCAGGCTTATACACGAAAAAAGAGGGATATCAAAAACAATTGGCAATATACAAGTATGGAATACAAAATAATGATAATAAAAGAATTTAGACAGGAAAGGAACACTAAATAATACAACATCCATCCATCCTTTATTTAATACCGTACTTCATTACAACTTGGAAATCCTATGTCAAGGATCCCTTAATATAACCCTGAGAGTTCAACGTCAAAAGTAAATAAAAACTGAAACTGGAGTATTACATAAAACTTCTACCCTGCACTGGATCGTAAGAGTAGATGAGTTCGGATGGTGGTCCCACACTGCTAACCTCAGCCTTGAAACGGATACTGACCGTATCCTGAAATAACAACAATGGTGGGTCAACCCCACAAGCAAGTCCTCTCTACTATGACCCAAATCAGAGAATCAAATAAATTAATCATTATGAATCGGTTGAGTACTATATCTGTATACATCCTAAGGGAACTATCCAATGTATAACATGACCTCAACCAGAATAGACGGTGATCACTTAGACTCACACTAGGTGGTTAAGTGTCGCCTTTCCCTACCCGGGATTATACATGGTGCACGGTACTGACAACACAGACTATAACGAACTACACAGTGATAACACCTCTCAAAGTACCGATGAATATACTGAGCATACAAATTAGGCAACACATGCCAGCAATATTAATAAATATACCGAGTATGTCAATTAGGCAACACATGCCAATAATATTAAACCACATACCCCGACAGCCACACATCTGTCTATCGCAATGAATGCATAAGGTATAAATGAGTCTAAACTTATTAGCCAGCTTACATGGTTCTATATGGCAACTCATCCACATAAATGTGACATAATTAAACAGTCCATTTATTTCCTGAAATGCACACAGCATAATAATCATGGTTTGTATATCATTAACAACATAAATAATCCTGCAATGTATAACGGACAATTTATTTGAATTCAAACCATGTAATCATTTAATTTTAACATTAATGATTTAATACTGTTTAATAAAATAACAACACAATTAATGATTAACAATGTCATTAAATTAACTGCATCCGTTTAATGGTGATCTATATTGAAAACGATACAATTAATATTTAAAAATATTAATCGGAAATAATAATAACTAACGGTTAATAAAATAATAATTTAATGTCCCGTTAAACCCGTAAGTACCAACCATAGGCCCAAAAGTGCAAGTTTAAGGTTCTGGAAATTACAAAACAGGCCCTAGGGGTATTCTGGTAACTTCCAGCAGCTGTAGAGACCCCACACGTGCCCTCACGCGCCTCCCAGAGCCTCCCCACGCGCAGCCCAACCTTCCCCACTCTCCCACGCGCCTCCACGCGCATCTGGCATCAGCCACGCGCGCACACGCGCTCCAACGAGCGTCTGGAGCGTTCCACGAGCGCGCACGCGCTGCCACGCGCGCACTAATGGTACCTTGCTGACGCGGCGGCTCCTGATTCGGTGGTTGCATGGACTTGGTGTAAGTGCGCTACACTGGATAATTCTATCTTAGTTCTTCTAATCCAAGGGTCCTGGTTCGCGCGTGCACCATCTCATGGTGTATTGGACTACACCGAATCAATCTGCTGATTAGTTACTCATCTAACGGCCAGATATCCATGCGCACAGTAACTATAGTGCGCCGTATCACACCGGATTACTCCGGTCATCTCCCCCACTGCCGGCAACCGGAAAACTCGCCGGAAGGTCGCCGGAAAATGCAGAAAAGCCCCGAAAAATTCCTAAAAATTCTAAAAAAAATCCCAAAGGCCATAATAATTATTTTTAGCTATATTGAACATCCTAGGATAATAACTAATTATATACTATCCTAAATAATTAAAATTTCACAAATTTAATAAACTAAAAGTCCTAATTTATTAAACTCCTTGCATGGTCTCTATGCTCTAAAATAATATCAATAAACTAAACAATTAATTTATTAATTCAAAGGGGAAAAATAGATAATAACTTGTCTTTTTGGATTTAAAATAAATCCGCCGGTCTGCGCGTAGTCGGGTAAAATCGCCTACACCGGTCCAAGCTTCTTTCTCTTTCTCTTTTCCTTTCACTCTTATAAAATAACTCACTAGAATTTATACTTTGCTTCTAACTCCCTTTCTTTTCTTCTAAGGTAAGCTAGTTAATTTATATACAAAATATATAATATAAATATTACAAATATCTAATTTTTTTCATCTACTAACCATCTTCCCAACCATATGGCTTCAAGTTCACCTATAAACATTGATGAAATCCTATCCTAATCTCAAATTTCATCATGACATTGGTTTAATACTATTATTATTATTATAACTATTATTATTATTAATAAACTTTTATAATTATTATTATTATATTATTATTATTATTATATTATTAAACTATTATTATTATTATTATAATTTTACATAAGAATACATTATATCATCATAATACTTTATAACACAAATATAATACTTTAATTAACTAATCTTGCTTAATTAAACATAATCAACAAATAAAATTAATTATAATAATACATGCACAATTAAATGAATAAATTTACTATTTTAACATACACAATTAATTTACATGCACCATTAAATGAACTTAATATAACAATGCAGTATGCACAATAATAGGTAAAGGAATCCACACATAATTGAATTTAAATAACTAAACTCATTAATAAATTACGGGGTATTACACTTTATGAATTATAACGACACTTGATCATCTATTCCACCTCTACCTGTGAAGTCGACATTGCCTCAATCACTGTGCGCGCAAGACCCATAACCTCAATCACAACTGTCCACTGACTCCTCAAAAGAAAAAGGTGCCCATCCATGTAATAACCCTAATTTTAAAAGGATAGTCTCGGTATTTATTTATTTATTTTTATTATATTTTTTTTAATTGTTTAATTGATTATTTGACTAATTGTTTATGTATTTAATTGAATTAAGTGTTACTTGATTAATTGGCTACTTATCTATGTGTTATTTATATTCTGTCTAGGTGTTATTTGTATTATTTGTTTAATTAGATTGTGTGCTTAAATGATATATTTGATTAATTGTAATTAATTATAAATTAAATGATTAAATGTTTTATTTTATTTTATTTTATGGTTATGGTTAGTGGTAATGGGCTAACTAATTGGGTCCCATGAACTACTTGGATAGGAAGTTGGATTGGTATGGATAATTACCCATGGATAGTTGTATATGTATATATATAGATATATATGTATATACATATATATAAAAAGGAAAGTAATTTATTAATATTATAGTAACTTTAGTATTAATAAATAGTCTGATGTATATATTTTATATATTTATATAATAAGGATATACATATATTTTAAACGTAACATGTTTTAAGTTACCTTTTTAATATTATGGTAACTTTAGTATAAATAAATAATCTGATGTATATATTTTATTTATTTAATGAGGATATAGATAGATTATATACGTAACATGTTTTATGTAATACCCCTAATTTTAAAAAGGATAGTCTCGGTATTTATTTATTTGTTTTAATTGTATTTATTTATTTAATTATTTGACTAATTGCTTATGTGTTTAATTGAATTAGGTATTACTTGATTATTTGATTATGTGTCTATGTATTATTTGTATTTGTCTATGTGTTAATTGTTTAATTAGATTATGCGTTTAAATGGTGTTTTGATTAATTGTAAATTAAATATTTTCTTTTCTTTTATTATTTTATTTTATTTTTCTTTTATGGTTATGGTTAGTAGTAATGGACTAACCAATTAGGTCCCATGGACTACTTGGATAGGAGGTTGGATGTGTATGGATTATTACTCATGGATAATATATGTATATATATAGATATATATTATATACATATATAAAAAGGAAAATAATTTATTAATTATTTTTATGGTAACTTGGAAAGTAATATTTAATCTGATGTATATGTTTATTTAAATAATAAAAATATACATAGATTTGATACGTGTTATGTTTTAAGTTACTTTATAATATTATGGTAACTTAAATATTATTGGATAATTAATTAATAAATAATGGAATGTGTATAATTTATTTATTTAATAAACATATACATAAATTATATACATAACATATTTTGCTTATCTTTTTAATATTTTTATTTTCATTTTTTTTTAAGTTGACTTGGATTGGAAAAAGGGTTAGGGTTATTTTATTTAGCCTATAAATATATAGCTATAGGTTGTAAAAAGGGGTTAGAAATATTCACGTGATATATACTAGAGAGATAGTGTTAGAGAGGGAATGAGGAAAAGGAAGGAATGAGGAGAAAAACCCTTTAGAGAGAAGATCAAGACAGAAGAAGTTTAACTTTCGATCTGAAAGTTTAAGGCAAGTTCTTCTTCTATCTCTTTCCCTTTGATTTATGTTTCTGTACATGCCGAGAAAATTTCAGGATTTATTAAACACATAAAATTAAAAAATTATGCATGTTTAATTGGGTTAGAATATAAGTTTTATGAAATTGGTTCATATCTGTTCTTATGTTATAAATTGATAAAATGCATGATTTTGATTTGATTTCTTATGTGAATTTTTACATGTTTAAATTACGTATTTTTCATATCTGTGGAATGATGGAACGTAGAAACATGCCTAGGATTCCTAAACATTAAATAGGGATTAGGTTTGGATTTTAATAAATTTAAATAGACTCAATCATAATGATGCTTGCTATTTGAATGTTTTAAACAAACGAATGGATTTAATCTTTTAAAATATTTTAGCAATTGAGATTAAATGTGTAGGATGAATTGGATATAGAGAATCCTTATTTAACGGTATAATAAAATATCATCATGTATAAGATTCAGTTTGTGTAGGACATATGATATAGGAAGTTTAAAGAAATAATAAGTCATTCATATTATGTGATAACTTGATATTATATTTATCATAGTTATTTATGGAATGTTTGATATATTTCCTTAATTGTTACATCAATTGTTGGATTGTGTGGTTTAATGCACCGGTATGGGACGATGGCATTCTAGTGATGGATTAACTTATCAGTTAAGTCCTACCTATTTTATATAAGGGAATGGATTAACTAAAATGTTAAGTCCTACTTATATTTAAGTAAGGTCAGCTGAACAAGTTGAATGACTTATGGAGGATTAATTTATTATATAAGGGAATGGATTAACTAAAATGTTAAGTCCTACTTATATTCAAGTCAGGTCAGCTGAACAAGTTGAATGACTTATGGAGGATTAATTTATACAGGGTAGGATGGTTACGAGATTATATATATATAAGTATGGTGCCATGATATGAGCTTGAGTCTCAGGATCAATGGTTAAGGCGCGTATATTGCCAGGGATGTGTAGCTAGATATAGTGTAGTTGTGTACCCTGGTAGGTCTAGGTACTCATGCCCACTATATGTGCGTTTTGCATGTTGCCTACTATTCAGGTTGAGACAACCCTATAGTCTAGTGAGGTTCCTTTAGTGTGTATATATATATATACGGACTACTAGTTACTGTTGGATTGACTAGGATGTATACGTGTATCGGATCTCTGCTTGGACTGTAGTAGATTAGAACTTGTTTGTGGGCCTGACCCACCATTATTTTTCAGGTGTTCGTCACGAATAGATGTTGTTCGTATTGAGCGGGGATCAGTCTACTTCATTCTTCCGATGCTACATAAGAGTTCCTTTATGATTCAGTTTCCTGTTTTAGATTACTGTCATTTGTTTAGTTTGGATTTTCTAGGGGTCCACACAGTATGGATTCCCGAGTTGTATTTTGGAGGATCAGTTGTATCAGAAAAGTTTATTAATTAATAGAAATATATTATGAGGTTTATTATTAGATTATCATTTTAGTTTCTTGTCAGCATTTTATTTATTCTTCTTTATTCTTTTGTACTCTGTGTTCATTTATTATCAATTTGTTTTGATATCCTTGGGTATTCGGGCGTGGGCCTGGTCAACCCGCATTTAGAAATTCGTGGGTATCACAGTTGGTATCAGAGCACTCCAGGTTCAAGTGTCTTTAGGAGTGTCTTTCGTTATGTGACTTCCGCGTTGCGTCTCTTAAAACTTAGAGCCCATATTAGGATTCGTTGTACTTTATTTACGGTTTGTTAGGAGGAGCTGATGTCAATTATATTCTGTAGTCATAGAATGGTTAGCACTAGAAAAAGGATGGGTTCAAGGCGAAAGCAATAAAGACCCAAAGGAGTAGAGGAGTATGTTATCGACTTCGTTTCCAGAAAGCAGAGTTAAGGATTGACGATTTAGGTTCGTTTGGCGTTACTTTAAAAGTATAAGCCAAGGAAAGATTTAGGTGTACGTGATAGGTCACCGCATATCGGGACCAACACGACTTCAGTTGATCTCAAAAATGAGACAAGCAAGGAGTAGGAGCCGAAGAGGATCCTAATGGAGGAGATTTATGTGTGTCCAATCGAGAGGGTACTAAATCTTGAAGAGGGATGATTGCGCGAGGTAATCTGAATTGCTAGTAGTATAGCGAATGTTATTAGTAGAATTGGGGTTGATCAATCTACAAATAATTAAATCTTTCTTATCATCTCTAAAAGAGGTATATAAGAAGTATTGTTCAGAAGTTTGGGGATCGGATGTGTTCTTATCAGAACGAAATACATAATTTTTAAATCACATACAAAAAAGCATTGGTATTATGTTGTGACGTTCTAATTCGATTTATAAAGTCAAGTAAGACAGTTTACATTCCGCATATAAGGAGGATGAAGGTTAAGCCCTTGGTATTTGTTTAGGAAAACATTTGTGCTTTTAAGCAATGTTTTAAAGGATATGTTTCGAGGTTGAATAATTATTTATGAAACTATAAAAGGAAATTTTGAAACAATCTAGTAAGGTTGATTTCAAAGGAGACTTTCTTTTCTAGAAAGAACGATGTCCTAAGTAGGAGTATATTTTGTTCTATTGTGTTTATCATACGTGTTTTATTTTATTTTTTTGTTAATTACTCGGGATTTGGTATGTGGTTTAGTTGGGGACATAAGTGTGTGATCAACCAATTATTGTTTTAATAACATAGAGTCACAACGCTATTTACGCTAAATTTGTGAGCATATGGTCATAGGATTTGGTAGATACACATAAATCTAACCAATCTATTGGACCTGGACATGTGTCATTATGGTGTGTTTTAGGATGGGATAATTAAACCATCACTATGAGTCAAACAATCTAGAACGATTCATTTGATATACTTTACGTTAGGTATGAATTCGAATCATATTACAACGCCATGATATTGGTGATTATTAATGTTGCGTGAGGTAGTGGTAAATAAAGATCACTAAAACGCCATGATGATATATCAGAGGTGCTGGATTTGCTAAACATCTTTTTGAAAATTTCAGAAGTTGTTACCAAGTCAGAAGGAGGATTTAGTACTGGATTAAGTACTTATTGGAATGACACCGAGTGAGGATAGGAGACTGAATAAATATTCATCAGTAAATTCTTAATCAAGAATTTATTCAAGAGGGTGTGTCATTAGGAGGAATTTGCCGGTATTGCACATGGAGGAGGAAACTAAGTCTCTTCATTTCCATAAATAATATGGAATTATTTTTTTTAGTCATAATTTGCAACAATTAGCTGTTGCAAGGAAATTGATGACTTATGTAGAGGATGGGAAGATATCATATTCTTTTGAAGTTAGACAAAGAAGTCGGATTGTCATTAACTTGTCTTAAAGAAGCAGGGTGTGCCAAAGACAAGATGGTGAGACCAAATACTTATATAAAGATGAGGTGCATGGTATGTATGGAAAGGTCGTAGTTTGTTGACTTTTGTTGAGTTAAAGTCATAGTTAATTATTGATAAATTGAATTACCGATTGATTTTTAATATCGGCAAGTTTATCACAGATCAGTGGTGGATAGATTTAGTTACAGAATTCGCTTTTGAAGATACTCCAATTTAAACAATGGGTGCAGACGAAAGCTGGTGGTATCGGACTAACGATACTTTCTGTAGACAAATTTGATGGAGGATGCGAGGATTGAGTTTCACAACTCTTAGTTCTTTATTCACCCTAGTAGAAACATGATTCTTCACAGTATAAAGCAGATGTTTGGAGGACAGGCAGGAAAAGGAATATAGCGTTTTTTCTCTAAGTCTAATATTTTTTAGATAGTAGAGATGGACCATCAGAGATCACTGGATTCTTGCAGCTATTTTCTATACTGAGGTGGAAATGACAGAGCATTTTCAAGGATTTAGTTGAGGGATTGCTGATTTAATGCAAGGGTCAGGATTCTAGATGGGATATTGGTTGACTGATAAAATTAAATCAGTTTCATTTTGTCTATTTTGATCGAGCTGATAAGATATCAGTTCATACGAATATAACGGATCACGAGACGGCTTAGATGGATGCAAAGTGTGAATAATAACACTTGTTATTACCAAGGTAGTTCAGGAGGTCAATTTTGAATATCGGAGCTGACCCTAGAGAATGTGTTACCTTACTTAGATGGAGTTTAAAGTACTAGAGGAGGAGTTAGTAGTTTCTATAAATAGTGATATGACTGTCGGGCGACTGAGATGGAAATTTATAATTTTTCTTGGTACACCCAAACGGTTAGAAGGTACATCACGACATCAAATGTCAGTTTTGGTGAACAGGTACGGATAGGGACGTGTATATAATTGCCCTAAGTGTAAAACCTACTACAAAGGTGGAAAGTTGATCATTAGATATCATAGGAATCTTTAGCCACTTCCTATAACAAATATGAAAGTTGAACTAAACAGGAGTGATAGTTGGTGGGAAGGATCGACATTGATTTGGAATTTCAATTTTCCATATGGAATTCGAGTAGTGGATTGAGAAAAATCGCTTGAGGACATAAATTTGAGTGATGCTTATTTTAGAACTTCATCGTATTTATATAGTTCAGTGATAGTGGTGTTATAGCATGTGGATGTCCATATTAGTGGATGCAAAGTGCTATTTCGAAGGAGCTTTATGAAGATTTTGGAGCAGCAGCTCTACTTCATATATATAGACGGAGGAATTAATCGAGAGATTAAATTAGACCATAAAGGATATGTTTGAGGCGTATATCCTAGATTTTCATGGACTGTTGGAAGTGTTTACTTCACTTGTCGGAATTTTGTCTGTGATATTGTTGGCATAAGGAGGTTAGTGTGACAACTTTGGAGGTTTTGTATCTTTCACAATGCATACCTCTCATTTGTTGGTTGGAAATGGAAGTAAGGGTTATACAATCAGACCTCGACTTCATTTAAACATATGTTGAAAATAGATACTTCCCTTTATATTGAACTGCGCGCCATTGGGAGGCAACAGTAGGATGTTGTAAATAGTTGAACTCGTATACTTGAGTTTTTCTATCTGGGAGTAATTTGCTCGTTCTGTTTTCTATGTAGGAAGAAAGGCGATTTTTGGAGAAAGGTCAATTTTACTTATTACATTGACTTTTAGAAGATTGTGTTTCGCAATTGAGGCAGTCACCTCTGAATTAGCGTTACCAAATTATTAGCGCTGGGTGCATAGGAGTTTGTGCGTATAGTCTATGGCACTTGGAGGTATGTAGATCATTCCATTGTCGACATAGGATGATTACGTTGTTATTTGCTACAACCTACGCATTGTATGATTATTGTATTTCTTAAAATATAGGAACTCTGTATACCACTTGGTATATTGGAGTTAAGTGGAGCCCTTATAGTGAGGTTGCGTCTATTTGGGAATATGAGGATGTTTTTCGCTCACAGTTTCCAAGCATAATGGAAGAAAGTAAGGGCGAATTCCGAGGACGGAATTTCTTCTATTAGGGGGGAAGAATGTAATACCCCTAATTTTAAAAAGGATAGTCTCGGTATTTATTTATTTGTTTTAATTGTATTTATTTGTTTATTTATTTAATTATTTGACTAATTGCTTATGTGTTTAATTGAATTAGGTATTACTTGATTATTTGATTATGTGTATATGTATTATTTGTATTTGTCTATGTGTTAATTGTTTAATTAGATTATGTACTTAAATGGTGTTTTGATTAATTGTAAATTAAATGTTTTCTTTTCTTTTATTATTTTATTTTATTTTTCTTTTATGGTTATGGTTAGTAGTAATGGACTAACCAATTGGGTCCCATGGACTACTTGGATAGGAGGTTGGATGTGTATGGATTATTACCCATGGATAATATATGTATATATATAGATATATATTATATACACATATAAAAAGGAAAGTAATTTATTAATTATTTTTATGGTAACTTGGAAAGTAATATTTAATCTGATGTATATGTTTATTTAAATAATAAAAATATACATAGATTTGATACGTGTTATGTTTTAAGTTACTTTATAATATTATGGTAACTTAAATATTATTGGATAATCAATTAATAAATAATGGAATGTGTATAATTTATTTATTTAATAAACATATACATAAATTATATACGTAACATATTTTGCTTATCTTTTTAATATTTTTATTTTTATTTTTTTTTAAGTTAACTTGGATTGGAAAAAGGGTTAGGGCTATTTTATTTAGCCTATAAATATATAGCTATAGGTTGTAAAAAGGGGTTAGAAATATTCACGTGATATATACTAGAGAGATAGTGTAAGAGAGGGAAGGAGGAAAAGGAAGGAATGAGGAGAAAAACCCTTTAGAGAGAAGATCAAGGAAGAAGAAGTTTAACTTTCGATCCGAAAGTTTGAGACAAGTTCTTCTTCTATCTCTTTCCCTTTAATTCGTGTTTCTGTATATGCCTAGGAAATTTCAGGATTTATTAAATACATAAAATTAAATAATTATGCATGTTTAATTGGGTTAGAACGTAGGTTTTATGAAATTGGTTCATATCTGTTCTTGTGTTATGAATTGATAAAATGCATGATTTTGATTTGATTTCTTATGTGAATTTTTACATGTTTAAATTACGTATTTTTCATATCTGTGGAATGATGGAACGTAGAAACATGCCTAGGATTCCTAAACATTAAATAGGGATTAGGTTTGGATTTTAATAAATTTAAATAGACTCAATCATAATGATGCTTGCTATTTGAATGTTTTAAACAAACGAATGGATTTAATCTTTTAAAATATTTTAGCAATTGAGATTAAATGTATAGGATGAATTGGATATAGAGAATCCTTATTTAACGGTATAATAAAATATCATCATGTATAAGATTCAGTTTGTGTAGGACATATGATATAGGAAGTTTAAAGAAATAATAAGTCATTCATATTATGTGATAACTTGATATCATATTTATCATAGTTATTATGGAATGTTTGATGTATTTCCTTAATTGTTACATTAATTGTTGGATTGTGTGGTTTAATACACCGGTATGGGACGGTGGCATTCTAGGGATAAATTAACTTATCAGTTAAGTCCTACCTATTTTATATAAGGGAATGGATTAACTAAAATGTTAAGTCCTACTTATATTTAAGTCAGGTCAGCTGAACAAGTTGAATGACTTATGGAGGATTAATTTATTATATAAGGGAATGGATTAATTAAAATGTTAAGTCCTACTTATATTCAAGTCAGGTCAGCTGAACAAGTTGAATGACTTATGGAGGATTAATTTATACTGGATAGGATGGTTACTAGATTATATATATATAAGTATGGTGCCATGATATGAGCTTGAGTCTCAGGATCAATGGTTAAGGCGCGTATATCGCTAGGGATGTGTAGCTAGATATAATATAGTTGTGTACCCTGGTAGGTCTAGGTACTCATGCCCACTATATGTGCGTTTTGCATGTTGCCTACTATTCAGGTTGAGACAACCCTATAGTCTAGTGAGGTTCCTTTAGTGTGTATATATATATATACGGACTACTAGTTACTGTTGGATTGACTAGGATGTATACGTGTATCGAATCTCTGCTTGGACTGTAGTAGAGTAGAACTTGTTTGTGGGCCTGACCCACCATTATTTTTCAGGTGTTCGTCACGAATAGAGGTTGTTCGTACTGAGCGGGGATCAGTCTACTTCATTCTTCCGATGCTACATAAGAGTTCCTTTATGATTCAGTTTCCTGTTTTAGATTACTGTCATTTGTTTAGTTTGGATTTTCTAGGGGTCCACACAGTATGGATTCCAGAGTTGTATTTTGGAGGATCAGTTATATCAGAAAAGTTTATTAATTAATGGAAATATATTATGAGGTTTATTATTAGATTATCATTTTAGTTTCTTGTCAGCATTTTATTTATTCTTCTTTATTCTTTTGTACTCTGTGTTCGTTTATTATCAATTTGTTTTGATATCCTCGGGTATTCGGGCGTGGGCCTGGCCAACCCGCATTCGGAAATTCGGGGGTATCACATTTTAAGTTACCTTTTAATATTATGGTAACTTTAGTATTAATAAATAATCTAATGTATATATTTTATTTAATTAATAAGGATATACATAGATTATATATGTAACATATTTTAAGTTACCTTTTTAATATTTTCATTTTTTTATTTTTCTTTATTAAGTTGACTTGGATTGGGAAAAGGAATAGGGTTATTAGTTAGCCTATAAATACACAACTATAGGTTGAAAAATGAGTGAAAATATATCACGTAATATATTATAGAGAGAAAGAGTTAGAGAGAGAAAGAGAAAGAGGAAGGAATGAGGAAATAACCCTTTAGAGAGAAGATCAAGGAAGAAGAAGTTTAACTTTCAATCCGAAAGTTTAAGGCAAGTTCTTCTTCTATCTCTTTCCCTTTGATTCGTATTTCTGTACATGCCTAGGAAATTCCAGAATTTATTAAACACATTAAATTAAATAATTATGAATGTTTAATTGGGTTAGAATATAGGTTTTATGAAATTGGTACATATCTGTTCTTATATTATGAATTGATAAAATGCATGATTTTGATTTGATTTCTTATGTGAATTTTTACATGTTTAAAGTATGTATTTTTTTATACCTATGGAATGATGGAACGTAGAAACATGCCTAAGATTCCTGAACATTAAATAGGGATTAGGTTTGGGTTTTAATAAATTTAAATAGACTCAATCATAATGATGCTTGCTATTTGAATGTTTTAAACAAACGAATGGACTTAATCTTATAAAATATTTTAGCAATTGAGATTAAATGTGTAGGATGAATTGGATATGGAGAATCCTTATTTAACGGTATAATAAAATATCATCATGTTTATAGAAATAATAAGATTCAGTTTGTGTAGAACATATGATATAGGCTGTTTAAAGAAATAATAAGTCATTCCTATTATGTGATAACTTGATATCATATTTATCATAATTATTTATGGAATGTTTGATGTATTTCCTTAATTGTTACATCAATTGTTGGATTGTGTGGTTTAATGCACCGGTATGGGACGGTGGCATTCTAGGGATGGATTAACTTATTAGTTAAATCCTACCTATTTTATATAAGGGAATGGATTAACTAAAATATTAAGTCCTACTTATATTTAAGTCAGGTCAGCTGAACAAGTTGAATGACTTATGGATGATTAATTTATTATATAAGGAAATGAATTAACTAAAATGTTAAGTCCTACTTATATTCAAGTCAAGTCAGCTGAACAAGTTGAATGACTTATGGAGGATTAATTTATACTGGATAGGATGGTTACTAGATTTTATATATATAAGTATGGTGCCATGATATGAGCTTGAGTCTCAGGATCAATGGTTAGGGCGCGTATATCGCCAGGGATGTGTAGCTAGATATAGTGTAGTTGTGTACTCTGGTAGGTCTAGGTACTCATGCCCACTATATGTGCGTTTTGCATATTACCTACTATTTAGGTTGAGACAACCCTATAGTCTAGTGAGGTTCCTTTAGTGTGTATATATATATATACGGACTACTAGTTACTGTTGGATTGACTAGGATGTATACATGTATCAGATCTCTGCTTGGACTGTAGTAGAGTAGAACTTGTTTGTGGGCCTGACCTACCATTAATTTTTAGGTGTTCGTCACGAGTAGAGGTTGTTCGTGCTGAGCGGGGATCAGTCTACTTCATTCTTCCGATGCTATATAGGAGTTCCTTTATGATTCAGTTTCCTGTTTTAGATTATTGTCATTTGTTTAGTTTGGATTTTCTAGGGGTCCACACAATATGGATTCCCGAGTTGTATTTTGGAGGATCAGTTGTATCAGAAGAGTTTATTAATTAATGGAAATATATTATGAGGTTTATTATTAGATTATCATTTTAGTTTCTTGTCAGCATTTTATTTATTCTTCTTTATTCGTTTGTACTCTGTGTTCGTTTATTATCAATTTGTTTTGATATCCTCGAGTACTCGGGCGTGGGCCTGGCCAACCCGTATTCAGAAATTCGGGTGTATCACAATCCGGTAACACCACTCTCACTAGTTCTAAAAGTTCAAGCCGTCCACAACCATCTCAACTGGCGCACAATCCCCTCACATACCTGTCAGCACAGAACAACACTCATAATTTTTCAACCTACATTCAGATCATATCTCGAACCATTATGCTCATCAATGCCAAACTTCACGTCATAACATCCTTATTGCCATTCATTTAAGACAACGGTTCAGGCCTATCACCCCCCTCAAACCATCATGCCACTACCAAGCGATTCTTCTTTCAATAACCTTATGTAACACCATCACAACAATAAAATGAGTACCACTCTCAGTACTTACCACAACTACCACTATTTACCACATGAAAGGAATATTCATATAGCAACACCATGTTGACAAATCCTCAAACAAAATGAGCATAAAAATCCAAAATGCTCAACACCCAACTGTCTCCTTAAAACCATCAATAATGCGATTAATCACCACTATCTTCCTGAATACTGGGATCACCTCTAAACTAACTTACTCTACAATACAAGAACCTCAGGTACTAATACCCCATGATAATCCTTCCCAAAATGACTGCACAACTCTGATCCCTGGGAAACAACAAACATCCACTACAACAAACATCCACTACCAACCGTTCCCTCAAAAGTGACGCCAACCTGACACGAAAACACACATCACTTATAATACTCGACACCATAGTCAACAACCCGCTACAAGAAAAAGAATCATACGTAGCATTCTACAGAAACAGCCCCCAGAGGAAAACAAACACTACGCTAAATGGTCAAACACAAAGACTGTAGCAGACGATGACTACAAAACAATGGTCTCCCATTAGTATCCAATTGGACACTCAGGTCATGCCTACAACCACGACTACCATCCAACACAATGGAATATCCACATCGATTTCATCCGAGTTGTGTGCCCGTACCTCACTCAGTATGGTAGCCTTCTGGTGCCACCTGCACACGCTCACACACACCCGCCCACAAGGTTACAAAACAAATAAATCAAATAGAACAGGCCACCAAGCCCACGAGGTCACTCCTCATCCTGGCTCAACACAATCTGTGATCAATACTCTATAGTCACTAAACAACATCACACTTAGTTTCTGCCTTCTTCACTGAAAACCATAACAAAAGGTGCAACCTACTCATCCCGTCGCCAACTCAAGATCAACCTCAACTTTTACTCCCAAAATAGCAATCTAAGAGACAACTCACAATCTTAAACATTAATGAACTTCTAAGTAAAAATTCAAATACAAACCTTGTTCAACCCGCACAATACCTGAACCTTACAAGTCATGCACTACATACCACTTCACATCTTGTGACATCACATCAACTTTGCGTACGTGAAAAGAATCCCATGACTCACACACCCTACTCTACTAATCCATCATCCCAAGAGTCCATTCGCTACACCGAGGAAGCACAACACAAACCCTTGCCCGTGTAAGAAAATGAGGACTTCCATCCAGAAAGACACCTAAGACAAAACCCTTTCACCGTTACTAGTCTCTAGGAAGAAGACTCCCAATGGAACAACACGTTCAGGTCAAATTGGACTCATAAGATTATGCTATTCACATCACCCTTGCTTATAATGCTAATACCTACCCCAGTCATAAGGGATAACTTGCAGAATTAATACAACATAAAAACGCGCCTGATAAACAATTACATATTAAAAACATAACACCTACTCATGGGTCGTTTAACTTAGTGTTGCACACATATAACATATAAGTATGTGATCACATAAGCAAATTAACACGTAGGCAATTAAACAGGTAAGCAAGTAAACAAGTAGGTGTGTTGCTCAACATTTAAACACTTTAACATGTACCACATAGGCAAGTAAACAATTTAGCATGCTTCCTCAAATATCTAAACACGTAACAAATAATCTCATACGTAATGCAAATAACTTCCCATGCAATCCTACATAGGCCTCTACCCGTCGTCTTAAGGTTTTCGAACTATCGCTCTGATACCATTTTTGTAACGACCCTAAACTGATACCCTTTTTTTAAAAAAAAAAATTTGACATGACCTCCCCTAAAAAGGGGACTACAACCACCTGTTCAAAAAAAAAAAAAAAAAAAAAACACAATGGCCCTTCCTGACCTTTCAAAACACCTCAAACCTGTCCCAACACATAATACAATTAATATATTCCAACATCCCATCCATCCGTTCATTATACCTCAACATGGCTCATCTCATGGTGAAACATCTACATACCATTTAATCCAAATTATCATAATTACAGTCTCAAAATATAGTTACAATAACAAGAGTTCACAAATCTCTATACCAAATATAATAAACTAAGATTTTACAAAAATATGGGACTTAATACAAAAATAGCAAAAAGAAGTCTTATAATCCAAATTAGGCATGTGGTGGAAAGTCATCCGCCACTTCTTTTCCGTTTTGTGAAAAAAAAATTATTAAATAATAGAGTGAGCATAAAGCTCAGTAGGTAGCACTTAAGATACGCATCTTGTGTCCTTGTGAATCCATACAAAGAATAGATCAATAGGAATGGGAATCACACAATGTCGGGATAATACAACATGCTAACCAAATTCAAATACAATCAATGCAATGCCATAGAATGCAATGTATACCGATGTCATTTCCCATTTTCAACATTCGAAACCATCACTTTCAAATTGTTAATATAACCCGCCCTTTGGTGACCCCGTAGCAACACGAGAGAAGGATTAGCTAGTGTCCCTGACCCTTGGTATCCCTACGACGTCATTATGGGGCCCAGCTAGCTCAACCACGCTAGGGTGACTCCCTAGTTCCCTCTCGGCTATATTAACACTTCAGCCCTTTGGTACCCCTGCGGCGACCGGGTTTTCATAAAACTATTTCATAAAAACTCTTTCCCAAAATTTAACTTTTTATTTCAAAGGAAAAATTCTCCCACTTCATGCCTAATGCAAGTGCACGGATGCATCAATACCATGTACATGTCTATTATTCCATAACCAATTCAACTTTAGTAATCGAAGCATAGTTTCACAAGGATTTCTAAAGAAATTACAACATGCTTTTATACAATATAATTTTAACAAGACGAATATATATAAATCATCCCATAAATATGCTCTTTACATAACTCATTTACTACACATAGTTGCACAATTAATGTATACACATAACAACCAACAATTTACTAATGTTCTAAACAAATTGATCATGCTAAACGACAATTTAAGAGGGATTAATTCACTAAAGCATAAGACTTCTTGGATTAAGAACCCCTACTTTGATTTTGAACAAAACCCTTAAATGGGTTTAAATTTTCGAAGTCCCTAGGGAGGCTCAAAGCTGGAATTTCTGGTACACATGCGTAGAGCTCGTCGTACTTTTCGTTTTGCCTCAAAGGTATTCAAAAACTCCAAAGATTGAAGATGGAATCAAGGTTCAAAGATTTGAAGTAAAATGAAAAAGAAAAAGCAAGAACAAGAATGAGAAAGAGGAACTTAAGGGAGAGAGAAATGAGAAGGTAGAATTGTGGTCTCTAGACCACTTTTGATTTAGTGGTGGGCCCCACGAATTTTATTTCTTTTCTCATTATCTTTTACTTGAAATTTTACACCATATAAAATGCATCACCATTTAAATGTCACACCATTATACAAATTAAAATGCACCAAATGCAATTGGACCTAACCACAATCCCACACGAAAAATGTGAAAAGACAGAAATACCCTTACTTCGACGAAATTCCGGAAAAATGGAAAGTGCTGAAAATCGGAAACGTCACATTTTACATGTCCGCCTGATAGACTCGATCTCAATCTTGACGTAGACTTTTGCCAAATACTAAAAAAATAAAAATAAAAAAAAATATTTTACCTGAAAAAAAAAAAAAAAAACCTTATTTTATTAAAAATGTTATTTTATTATTTTTCAATTATACACAAATCGTAAATAAAGTATTATTTGTTAATTTTCAATTATACTATAATAGTAAACAATATTTAAAAAGTTATTTTATTATACTCAAAATAGTAAAGTTAAAAATGTTATTTTATTATTTTATTAATTTTCAATTATACTCTAATAGTAAATAAAATATTATTTTTCAATTATACTCAAATTGTAAATAAAATTAAAAAATATATTTAATTAAACTCAAATAGTAAAATTAAAAATGTTTTTTTATTATTTTACAATTATATTATAATAGTAAATAAAAGAGTCAACCTTTTTTAAGAAAATAAAAAATTACCAAATATCTTTTCTTCTTTCTCTTTTAAAAAATTCAATAACAGTACATTACCAAACTGTTTCGGTTTTGATAAAAATAACACTGCATCTTTTCAAAATTTGCCGTACACAAATGAAAGCACAATAAAAAATGGAAATCACAGTTTTACCAAACAGGCCCTTAATCCTATTGGAATTTACATAAATTAGCCCAGGAATAGAATTTAGAGGACCAAGGTACCAAACTTCGATCTTATTTACCATAAGATTACAAAGAGCACAATTTTGTACTAAGGGTCAAGCACAAAGCACTCACTGCATGAACAATGCATACTCTGACCTGAACATACCCTAGCATAACAAAACCGACCACAAGCCCAACCAAATGGATCAAGCGGGGTGTGAAGAGGCGGGATCGGGAGAAGCTTCTGGTTGTTGTGGGAGGGGTTCATCTCAAATAGGTTTAATTAGAGAGCTTATATAATGATTTAATTGCATGTTCATGATGTTTTATTGAGTTTTTATATTAATTTTCATGTGTAATATGTTATTTGTTCCATTGTTGATATTATGGATGTTAATTAAAGTCCTAAATTTTAATGTGTACAATTTCTTGTAATTAAAGTGCCTTATATGTTGTGTTTATTCAGGGAATTATCATGTATTTGTTATTTTGTGAAGGTTAATTTTGAAGATGTATATATCAATGATGATGCTAAACTTTTACACACTTGAAATTTGATATAATGATAACATGAATTTAAATGACTTTAAAATACCCAATTTGTTGACATTGCATCAAGAGTATGCCATTATAGTGATTTGGACCATAGGACATGGATTGTGTGATTAATATAATTTATGTGCGCATATGAAGTGCAATTTGGGCATATCATGGAATATGGATTAATTTGTAGATTTGTTTGTTGATTTTGGGAGATACTCGGGGGTTGTTACTTGAGAATGCGAGGGCTCGGCGCTAGCGGGTGAAACATGAGTTTCCCCACTTTATATTGGCCAATTGGTTAGTTTCCGGCGGACTAGTAATCTGAAAACGACTATTTTTATTTAGGCGCATAGCATGGCTATGTGACCGGGAGTGTGGGTGTGTTCTGAGTTATCCCGTTAATTGATTTCAACTTTTATTTTCAAGTTGGCATTTATATGTTATTGCAACTTGTGATTTATGTACATTACACTATATTATTTATGCTTGTTTTGATGAGTGAATTAATATTATTTATGCTAGGCTAGGATGATCCTATTTAGGTTCTCCTTGAAACTAGACGTTAGGGAGCATATTCCTTGTATTGTATGACCATGCAATGCTTGTAGAATTTTGAGAAACCTAGTTTATATTTATGAGACATTCCTACGGAGCAATTCGTTGCTCACCCCGTTGATTCTTATATTTTTCAGGAAAGGGCATTGCCCAAGAGGAGGTTCCTCATCCCTAGCTTGATTGAGATCTTGACAACATTTTGGAGCTACTTGTGATAATTGTGACATCCATTGTGTAACTTGTTTTTGGATTTGTATTTTGACACATGGTGTATTTTGGATATTATATTTGATGACATGTTTGTAATATTCTTTTGGAAGAGGGAAATGACGTAGGAACTCACCCATCTATTTTTTGGAGTTCTTATGGAATTTTCTCTCTTATCTTTACTCATGTAATCCCTTAACATTATTTCTCACCTTATGTATTGTAATGAGGCTATGGTGGCCATGACTTATACAGTGAGAGTGAACAATTATTGTTTAAGTTGTGTACATGTGGGTTCATTTGGATAGTCTAATATAAATGGTTAATTAATCATGCTATTATTTATTTTATGAAACTATTATTATTATTATTATTATTATTGTTTATGTGGTGGATTACACCGGTTTTCTCCAATTAATTATTTACTTGCTCAAGTGAATATATTTATTTATTTATTTAATTATCTATTATTATTATTCTTATTATTATTATTATTATATATATATATTTTTTTTTTTTTTTTTGCGACCCGAGTCGTAGAATTCGGGGCATGACAAATATAATAATATTCACCATGTAAGCTCTGTTTGTTTGGATGTAAAATATTTTTTAAAAAATATATATTTTTATTTTTTTAGTGTTTGGTTGTCGTAAAATATTTATGAAGAAAAAAATTATTAAAATTTAAGTAAACTAACTTATTCATCAATTTTCGGCTAGTTATTTTACATGCCTGCCTAATGGACTCGATCTCAATCTCAACGTAGACTTTTGCCAAACACGAAAAAAATAAAAATTAAAAAAAAATATTTTACCTGGAAGAAAAAAAATAATGTAAAATTCAGTAAGTCTAATTTGAATTATGCTTTTACCTAGATCGGATAAACTGACTATCTATTTTATAGATAGTGAAACCACACGTGTAATTAATATCTGTGAGTTTTCTAAGATTCACCAAAACCTTTGGCATTGTATCTTTATTTCAGTTATCAAGGTCACTAGTGAAATTGATTTTGTGCATATTTTTCACTGGAACTGGAAGTGTATTTCTTAGAACTAAATTGAGGAGATACACATTTTTTCGGAAAATATTAAAGAGTTGAATATGAATTGCCATAAAATTTAGAAAATAAAGAGAAAACAAACATTTATAGCTCATGTCAAGAGGAAGCTTGCAAATTCTTTTTTTCTTGTGACGAAGATAAGGTGATATACAGCAAATTATTTACCTAAAAGGGTATGAAAAGAAAAAACCAAATTGGTTGGTCTACAAAAACAAGAGAAAATACATTTAAAAATAGGGTGATGGTAATCTTTCTCTCTCTATAGAGAATAACCTTTCCAACAAATGTTATTTTATTATTTTTCAATTATACTCAAATTGTAAATAAAGTATTATTTTATTAATTTTCAATTATACTATAATAGTAAACAAAATTTAAAAAGTTATTTTGTTATACTCAAATAGTAAAGTTAAAAATGTTATTTTATTAATTTTCAATTATACTCTAATAGTAAATAAAATATTATTTTTCAATTATACTCAAATTGTAAATAAAATTAAAAAATATATTTAATTAAACTCAAATAGTAAAATTAAAAATATTATTTTATTATTTTACAATTATATTATAATAGTAAATAAAAGAGTCAACTTTTTTTAAGAAAATAAAAAATTACCAAACATCTTTTCTTCTTTCTCTTTTAAAAAATTCAACAACAGTACATTACCAAACTGTTTCGGTTTTGATAAAAATAACACTGCATCTTTTCAAAATTTGCCATACACAAATGAAAGCACAATAAAAAATGAAAATCACTGTTTTACCAAACAGGCCCTTAATCCTATTGGAATTTACATAAATTAGCCCAGGAATAGAATTTACAGGACCAAGGTACCAACCTTCGATCTTATTTACCATAAGATTACAAAGAGCACAATTTTGTACTAAGGGTCAAGCACTCACTGCATGAACAATGCATACTCTGGCCTGAACATACCCTAGCATAACAAAACCGACCACAAGCCCACCAAATGGATCAAGCGGGGTGTGCAGAGGCCTGATCGGGAGAAGCTTCTGGTTGTTGTGGGAGGGGCCCATCTCAAATGGGTTTGTTTAGCTGGGCCTTAGGTCAAATCTCTGTTAATGATCTTGTCCTTTACTTGGGCTTTATGTTTCTATCGGGCCACTATGTTATTGCACATGTTTGCCTGCGTCCAATGGTTAGTTCTTTGTGGACATTATGAGTTTACGAATTTTGGATTTCAGAATCAAAATCCAGAAGCACAAGCACAATTGGATCTTTAACACGCCTGCTGATGCTGATGTCGCGAAGAAGTTGTACGCCTCGCCATCTGATTTTGCTGCGGATGTGAGATTGACCTTCAACAATGCCATTGCCGACCAGCTCTTGGCTCGATTTGAGGACTTGTTTCGACCCATAAACGAGAATTTTGATGATTGTGATCATAAAGAACAGATTGTTCCTGCTGATGAATTACAGGGGAGTTCATGGAATCACACTCCAACCCCAGAAAGAGCAAAGAAGCCTAAAGGTAAACCCAGTGCCTCAAATTTCGAAGTAAAATGAGCGAATGCAGAACCCTTCTACACTAACATTCTTTGAATTTCCTCCAACACAATTCAGGCCAGCCAAAAATGTGTTTCCAAATAACCAAATTTTCACATCTATGCATTCAAACTTTCAAAAATTAAAGCTAATTCGGATATGTAATTATGTCAAGGAAAAAAAATTTGAAAAATTATCAGAGGAAATTTTTTTTGTTGTTGTATGTGAAATTTACTGTATTTGATGAAAAATATGTTGTTCCCTGTGGTTAACAACAGCATAGGTGCACAGAGAGTCGAAATGCCTGCTCTGTAGTTGTGGGTTTGGGGCGCGGTGGCTGGGTGTGGCAGGCTGTGGTGGTGGTTGGGTGTGGCACGATGTGGTGGCGGTGAAGAAGATGATAGAGAGCGAAGGAATACTTAGGTAAAATTAATAATTTAATGGTCCATGGCTTCATCATGCTAAAGTAGTGTTACATATACAGTATAATTTACTATTATCTGTTAGCATTTTGATTATCATTATATTGATCTTGACTACTTTGATGTGGAGATGGATGAGGACAATAAGTACACAGGGAAGGGGTCCTTGACTCCAATTGGCAAAATAGGGAAGCGTCATGGCAAGGGCAAGATCAGGAGGAAGCACATTTAACTGTGTATAATTGGCAACGGTATCACTGGCTTCAATGTTGCATTGTCTGCAATGTTCTATACGGTGAGACGTTACTTTAAATAGTTGAGACATTACTATTGGAACAAGAGTTGTCATTGACACTAAATGCTAATTAGTAGACTTTATAGTAGAAACTTGTTTATTTGAATGAAAGTCGTTTTGCTATATTCATGAACAAATCAGTATTTTTGTCGTGCTTATTGACTGCTAATCATTGTTCAACCGGATTAATCAACCTGAACTTGAAACATGACACTTGACAGTGCGATGAATTACAATGTGGGCATGCGGCTACTTCCATTTCTTATTGTAAATAGTGAAGCACCCTTAGCTGTACCTAGACATTATTGAAGGAGCTGAAGCTGCATTAGAAGTGGTGGTGATGATGAGAGAATAATTGGATTCAGTTTTATGGAGGAAAAAATTAAGCAGTTTAGGTTTTTTGCTAAAAAAGTAGGGAAAAGCCTCGAGTATGGATTATGGTATTGGTTTTACCCTAGGTAGAAAATTGTGCCGGTGATGGGAGGTTTTTGCTTTATATGTAGTTCAAAGACATCCTTTGTTTGCTGCATTGACATCCTTCCAGTCCCGTTTCACTTTTCTAATCAAGTTTATAACAATCATCATTAAAGAAAAAAGGAAAATGAAAATGAACAGTTGGAACAATAGTCCGTGATACCCAAAAACTGAACTTTTTCGTATTTGGGTATATAAAGGAAATGATTTGAGAGGTTAAGCTGGAAATGCTTCCAGTTTGCTTCTTGTCATTGAGTCCATGTGGAGTTTCAAGCCATTAAGCAGTTTAGTGGCGGATTGATTTGAAGCTGAAAGGAAGGATTTATGTTTTCCCAAGATGAAAATCGAGGACTTGGTTTAAGAAGACAATCCAATGTACCTTTAACTCTTCTGCCTTCGTGTGAGAGTTAGGAAATGAGCTTCTGTAATAACACCTTCCCATGAGTTAAAAATGAGAGATAAAGAAACCATCTGCTGATTATTAATGTCGCATACTGGATCTTAGGAAGAGTTCATTTGGTGTCTAAGGATTCGAAGGTTCTCAAGTTCGCAAAACCTCCCAAACGAGCAAAATCCCCAACTAGTTTTTGGAACTCAGTTTTATAAACTTAAGCTTTAGGATAAGTCATGCTTTTAATACCATAAAGAGAAACGGGGAAAAAAGATCATAATATATAATGCATGACAAAGTACAGAACAAGAACATAATATATGAACACTGCTAGTTATCCATGAGGACCATGAACCACATAGCTACAACATTACGAATCCACACACACAGTTTCTTTCCGACCTTATTTCTTTAGACGAGAACCACATCTGATACGGATATATTAGCTATCATATCCTTACAAATCGAAAATACGCTTTTCTCCATGATTCTTTCATCAGCAAAGTGCAGCAAACACCACAAAGCCCAACAATGAATCCCAATCCCATGCTAACATAGAACCATAACATTTCCGAATCATTTTCATTGTAAATGCCTTCTGAACTTCCACGGGGAGCAGGTACAGTAGATTTATCATCATCACCTGGACACTTGGTTGGAAGAGGAAGGCCACAGAGAATGAGTAAAGGGTTACCTTCATAAATAGATAAATCATTGAGCGTTTGGAGCTGATTTCCCGACGGAATTCTCCCTGTCAAGTTGTTATGAGACAGGTTTAAGTGAGACAAGAAGGTCAAAGATGACAAGCTTTGTGGAATCCGTCCTGAAAGATTGTTGTTTGAAACATCGAAGGTCTCCAACAATCGCAAGTTTCCAATATTCTTTGGGATGTGTCCGTCGAGATGATTCATTGACAAATTTAAGGTGCCCAACGCAGTGAGGCTTGTTATCTCTTCAGGGATTTCACCCACTAGGCTATTTCCTGAAAGATCAATACTATTGACATATTCAAGAGTGCTGCAATATTCAAGTTCTCTTCCTTTTGCCACAACAGTTGTTTGTTCCCCGTAGTAGAACTGGCGGGTGACAGATTCGCGCTTTATTCTGCTGCTATTACCGTGAACCAAAGAAGTCAGATTGTCCAAACAGTTTGGAATAACACCTGTAAGATTGTTGTGTGCAAGATCTAGGAGGTGAACAGATGGAAGATTGCACCATTTTCGAGGGATGTTTCCGCTGAATGAGTTAGACCGCAAGCGAATAATCCAAAAGAATGATGCATTCTCTCCTATCCACAAGGGTAGGTTTCCCGATAATCTATTGTCTCCAAGATCAATGCTCATTAAGTTTGAGCAATTCTGCAAGGAAGGAGGAATTTCTCCTTCTAGACTATTATTACTCAACTTTAATATATTGAGAGTACTTAAAAAACCCATTGACCTTGGAATATTACCAGATAACCTATTGTTTGCCACATCCACGGCCCACAAGGATTGAGATTCATTCCAACACTGAGGGAGCTCCCCGGATAATTGATTGGACTTAAGGGAAAGTACTTTTAAGCTCTTCATTGTACATATCGATGATGGGATCGTACCATTGAGTCGGTTCTCTGACAAATGCAGATTTTTCAATTGCGGCATTAATTCATCAATATTTGATGGAATTGGCCCAGAAAATAAATTGCTTTGAAGAGAAAAGTGAAAGGCATTAGTAGACCAAAGTGGGAGAGGTCCCTCAAAATGATTATGACTCAAGTCGATAAAACTTGTATTTGGAGATTCTAACTGGTGCGGCAAAGTCCCCTTGATTCCATTGTTAGAGAGGTCCAAATAGGTAAGTTGAGAAGCTATCGTGGAGAACCATTCCACAGGTATGATGTCTTCAATCCCAACATTTTTTAGGTACACACTGGTGAATTCACTTTGAACTTGAAGCCACATCGGAAATCTGGGACCTACTTGGCAATTTTCCAAATATAGTGACTTTAGTCTGAAAGGGGGTATCCATTCATAAGTCACATTGAAAATCAAGGGCTTGATTTTGGTTGTTCCTAGCACGACTTGTTCTAGTCTTGTGAGATTCATCAACTGGACTTCTGTAATAACACCTTCCCAAGAATTATTCCAGAGATTAAGATTGACAAGCTTTGAGAGTTGGCCAAAACTTTCTGGAATGGTTCCTGTCATGCTATTGAAAGAGAGGTCCATTTTTTGCAATGATGACAAACTTCCTATGGATGCTGGGATCGAACCACTGAAATTGTTTCTGGAAAGGTCTAAAACTTTTAACTCGGAGAGATTTCCTGAAAAGCTTGGTATTTGGCCTCCAAGATACTGATTACTAGACAAATCAAGGTTTTCTAGAGACATCGAGTTCACAAATTCACTGGGAATGGCACCACTGAAAGAATTGCTGCTGAGATCAAGTTTTGTAAGGCTTGTAAGGTTAAACAACCATTTGGGTATTGATGAGTTGAAGGAATTATATGAAAAATCAAGGATTGAAAGCGAGGTGAAGTTCACAAATGGGAGCGAGAGGGGAAGACTCTGAAGATGACACCAAGGCAAGTGCAACTCCATGAGGTTAGGAAGCATGTTGACTGCCTGCAGCCAACCTGCTCCAACGTCATTGAGTTTCACTTTTCGCATGTTAAGATACTTCAAAGAAGAGAGAGTTGAGAGCCACTGCAAGCTTGCAGAGCTTAATTCCCCCATGTCCCAATTTATCAATGAATCCGCATAGAGGTCAAGATAATTCAGGCTCGACAGATTCCCAAGATGAGGTGGAATCTCTCCGCCAAATGATGCAGAAGAGAGATTGAGATACCTCAAGTTCTTGATCGTGCCAAAGAACTTGGGAATGGGAATTCCTTCAAAATAATTCAGGCTTAAATCCAAGTAATTCAAGTATTTCAATTCAAGCAAAGAAGAGTTTATCTCACCGCCCAAGCATGACCTTTCATAGGCCGTCGTGTCACCTTGTGCCATTGAAGCAACACCACCGCTGCTGGATGGAAATGGGTTCCTGAGGTCGAGCTTGATGACATGTCCTGACACGTTGTTGCATCCGACGCCACTCCATTGGCAGCAATCTTCACCTGTCCAAGAAGAAAGTCTACCCGAAGGATCAGTGAGACCTTGTTTGAAGGTGAGAAGTGCTTTCCTCTCTGTGTCAATGCATGTAATGCTGGAAACTTCAGTGGCCAGACTGAGTTTGACAAACTCCACATATGGAGACACTAACAAGCACGCTAATATGAGGGAAATGATGAGATTTGAACATCTAAAGTTGAAGGCTACAGTGCTTTGCATACTGCTCATTATAGCCATGCAATGATTAGTTTGCCTTGAAAGGCTAACTTGAAAAAAAGAGTATATGCGTAACTATGAATAATTTGCCTCCAGAAGAATCTTTACTTATATGGGAATGAGCAATAGGTTGGGTGAATAATGAACAGTTGTATACTTAAGTCACACAAAGGGAAGCACGGACGCAAGAGCATTTGAAGGTTAAAGTTATTTGAAAGCGAGAGTGTCTGTATATTATATATTAACATATTATATATTATATGTGTTCGACTATTTGTACTAAATATTATTTTTGTTATACTATTTTTTAATAATATATAGTGGCAGAAAAATGGTAGCTTACCCTTTTTACTGGTTAGTAGTAATGGTCAAGGTTTCGAGAACACGAAGGAGACGTTCACATGGCACCCTCAGAAAATGAATCCGCAAATTCTACAGAAAATTCTAAAAATTGAAATTGTTCACATGGCACCCTCAGAGAATGAATCCGCAAATTTGGGCTGCATCCGCTCCCAATCCGTCAAAACTCGTGCGGACCACAAGTCCTGACTCCTGACCCAGGACTTGTGTATTACAAAATCACAAAATTGTAGAAAGTCTTGATTTTGAAACTTTGGGCAAAGCTGTCACACTAACAATGGGGCCATCTTCTATCAATAATGTTGTGTGGCTGTGATATACTGTATTGCTCCCTCTCTCTGTGTGTGTATACAGTAACGGAGGGAATTAAGCCTCAGATGAGGCACGTGCTCCTGAATTTTCTTCCCCTCCTATATTTTATATATATATTTATTATAATATATATGTTTTTCATAAAAATATAGAAAGTGCCCCCTCTTAATTTTCTCTTTCCCTTATAATATTCTATATATATATATATATATATATATATATATATATATATATATTTTTTTTTTTCCCTCTTAAATAGTTTCCTTAATCCTTTATTCTATATCTATAATTAGTTTAATCCCAAAAATATCACTCTATCTCTCTCTATATATACACTAATAAACATTCCGTTTTATGCATAGACATTATACGAATACATATATATATATATATATATATATATATATATATATATATTATGGTGTACAATATTACAAAATGTGCCCCTCCTGAACAAATTTTTTTGCTTCCTCCCTCTGTGTGTGTGTGTATATATATAATATACACTAATATATTATTAAGCCATATATTAATAATTTCTCTTTTTTTAAATAAAAAAAAAATGCTTACTGATAAAGAGTTTTAAGTTCATGAAGAATGCACTTGTTGGCACTTGGCACATCAATCTAGCTTAGAAGATATATATGTCTTGGGAGAGAAGCTTGAATAAAATTTGAGAATGCTTGAAACTTTCTTTAAATTTGTATATTAGTGCCACATATATTGATAACAACATTGTAAAAGAATGAAATTGGACAACTCAAAACATGCAATAATGAATTATAAAAATGACACAAAATCAACCATCCCTGTTTAGGATTGATAAAACTGAAATCAACCCAATATTCGGCTTCGTCTTGACTTGTAGTGGGATTCTAATAATTTTTATAATTGCAATTCACTCGAATTTCGCCTTCATCTTCACTTGAAAGGTCTTGAATATTCCCAAGCTTCACCATGGACACCGCGAACTGGCTCTGGAAGATTGAGGGTTGGGAAGCCATTGCAGCGACTAAAGGCGAAGTCCTTGAATCGGAGTACAGCATTTGATCAGTCGATAATAATCCCATCTTTTTCTGAAGATTTGTGTAGTACACATTGTCGAATTTCTTAGGGGTTGTCGCGTCAAGTTCAACATATTCGGAAGCCCATCTGCATTTTCTTCTCAAGAAATTCAAATATTGAACATCAATGGAAGGATCTGGTTTGCCTGTACCATTGAAGTTATATAGCCTATATTGTACTGAACCACATGTACTCCTTCCAATGGTATGTGATCCTGAAAACCATTTCATAAAAAAATTGGAGACTGAGAATTCATGTGACTGATTCAATTCATATGAGATTAAAATAAGAATGATGATTAGACTTGTTGTTTTATATTGTTTATTAACTACAGTTTTATATATACGTGTATGGAAAAGACTTTGTTGAGTTGAGTTGTAATTTACCAGAGAGGACAACCAGATCGAGTATATTCAATCCCTTGGACTGGAAGAACTCGATCAACTCAGTGATTTTTTCACGACCCATAGGCACCGTTTCCGCTTCCTTAGCAAGAGAAACACGTCCATCTCTCCTCCCGAAGGGCACCATCCAGAACGGACCTCCAACAGCAACAGTGGCATCTCTGGTTGCAGCGGTAAGAATATCGGCACAGGAGACCATCTTGGGGCACTTCCTCTCAAGCTCTTGTTTTATATCATCAATCACTTCAAACCCTCTCAATGACCTACTTACATTAGCCATCCTTTCACTCCCATCATGGTTCAAGAGAATAGAAGCGTCACATCCCTATAATGCATGTAGAAATGTTAGTCACTGTCTATTCTAAAAAGTTAAACTGTCACAGAAGGTGTCATATAACTGAATGCGCGAACAAAATGTTAGTGAACGTCTATTCTAAAAGCTTAAACTGTTACAGAAGATGTCACGTGACTCAGTTACGTACGTGACCGAGGGTAATGTGTAGGACATTGCATTCTTACCCGGATAGCGCAGTCATGGAAGTGCAACCTAATGAGACTGGCGGCAAGAGTGTAGTCCTTTTTGATCCATTCATTCACTTTCCTGCTGATAATGCGTTCGACATCTGGACAGCTCTTGTAATAGTGAGAGAAAGAAAGGATATTATCCAAAGGCGAGATTTTTGGCAGTTTAGGGTTTTTCAGTGGATCAGACATTTTGGGGAGGTCAAATGCATTTTTAGGAAGTTTATCTATGGCTGAGACTGAAAAAACCAAGTGAAGAGCAAGGAGGATACAAATGAAGGTGGTGCAAGACTTCATTGTCTCTTCCACTTCAACTTAGCCCAAAACAAAAAAGATATGAATTGTATGCTTTGATTTTGGTGAAGTGGTATTGGAGGTGCTTATTTATATAGCAGACCTATGCATATACATCTTAATTTGTACGTGTGTGTGTGTATATATATATATATATTTATAAATGTTAGCTAGGTTAAGTAACAAAATACGTGAGATGCACGTCTGGGATATCCATGACGTGCCAACATGTAAGAATGTTGTTGTTATATGTGTCTGTATATATATATGTGTGTGTGTGTGTGTGTGTATGAATGATTGGTTTATAGAAGAATTATATATCTTATAGTCTTGACCAATTGGACGTGGAATTAAAATATAATAATAAGGTTGGTGATATAGATATGCAGGCACATTTTCAGTTCACAGCATTAAACCATAATTTCACAAGGTGTTGCGGCCATGTATTACTTGCATTTTGTCAACCATCTGATTCTGGCATTAGGGAAATTAATGTTAAAGGGTATTTTTAATATTGTTGAAAAGGTAGTCTTTTCACCCTTGCGAGAGAAGATTTTTCTTGAAGTTCGGTTTGTTAAGCATGAATTTAAATATTCCAGTTTAAAAGTAGGTTCAGAGAATAATGTCAAAAGTTCAGTTTACGTTATTCTGAACTTTAATTATTAATTAAATGGAAACAATTTTTTTTTTTTTTTTTTTTTCTTTCAATTGACTGAGCAAATTCAAATTTATAATGTTGACGTAAGATTATGGTCTTTATGTTGATGTAAAGATAATTGTATATGGAATCATTTTCAGAGTTTGAGAGAACATAGTGATACCGAGAGTTAGATTTATATCCCTTATATTTTTATGTCAATATTTTCTCTAATAATTAATAAATTAAGAAAATTCAACAGGCACATATATACCTACATGTGCAGAGTGCGTAAAACTCAGATGAGCCCGATCCATAAGTAAGACTTGGATGAGCGGAGCCGCATAAAGAATACTTTTTCCAAACTAATTGTCCGCAAAATAATTAATTAGAAATGCTTTGATTCGAATATTTGAATTGATGATCTGGTCTCGATTGATGAGCATCAGAAAATCTGATCCACCTGTGTTACATGCACTTCTCAGCTAGTGTTGCATGGACCACCCTAGCTAGCATGAGTAATATGACGTGTACAACCAATTGTAACAAGTTTCAAAACAATATATAGCTCCAAATGTATACTGAAACTTGAGAAACTGCAGTGTGATTCTCGACTATTCCGGGTGCACCGACTATTCCCTTACACGCGTACCATATTCACTTTATATATATACATACACACTCTGATAGGCAAGGACCTAATATAGGACTAGTGGGATTGGAATTTTTATATTTTTATTTTGAAAAATAATATTTCAATTAAAATATTTGACCGATTATTTTGATAGAAACTACAAAACCTGTCCAACTAGGCCACTTCCATATATCTCTCTCTCTCATCTCTTCTCTCTCCTTTCTTTCTTTTTTTTATTATATTTCTCTCTCTAATATCTCCTTAAAAAATTTGAAATTGCAACCACATATTTTAAAAATCAAAAGTTCTTTCTCACTTTATTTTTGGTTAATTAAAAGTTCTTTATCTCTTCAAGTTAAGATGATAAAAAATATTGTTTGAAGTGACGAAACTGTGACGTTTCCGATTTTCACCATTTTTAATTTTTTCGGAATTTTGTCGCCGTAAGGGCATTTTCGTCTTTTCACATTATGTGTACGGGATTGTGGTTGGGTCCATTTGCATTGTGTACATTTTAAATTATGTGGATTGAGTAGTTTTTGCATGTGGTGCACTCGTGTGTGTATGTGGTGTAAAATTGAAGCGAAAAGAAAAAGGAAAAAGAAAAGAAATAGTGGCGGGACCCACCACCATCCCAAATTTGAGTTAGAGACCATATTTGTGGTCTCTTACTTCTCTCTTTCCCGCGCGTCTCTCTATCCTCTCTTGCTTCTTGTTTTTCTTTTTCATTTTGGTTTCCAATCTGAGAAATAAGATAACTCACTCAATACTTGGAGAAATTGAGAGCCGTTTGAGGCAAAATGAAAAGCACGACGAGCTCTACGCATTCATACCAACAATTTTAGATTTGGTGCTTCCTTTGGCCTTCGAATTTCTTGACCATTTTAAAGGTTTTGCACTAATTTGAGGTAGGGGCTCTTAATCCACAATTTTCTTGCTCCTATGTGAATTACATCTTCTAAATTGTTGCAAGACATGCTTATTTGTGCTAGTTGTAGTTTAAAAATAGTTAGAACATGTATATGTGGTTATGTGAGAGCTTGTCTTAAATGTTTTATGTGGAAAACATGCCTACGTGATGATTTGTATATGTTTGTTATGCTAGATGTATTGTTGTATGAGAGCATATTGAATTTTCTTGGGAAATTCTTGCGAAATTATGCATTGCTTACTTAAATTGAGTTGGTTGTGAAATGATGAGTATTAACATGACATAAATGCATCTATGCATTTACATTGAGCAAGAAATGGGAAAAATTAACTTTGAAATGAAAAAGGGGAGTTTTGGGAAAAAATGTATTGATGAAAGTGTTTTGATAAAACCCGGTCGTTGCGGAGTCACCAACGGACCGGTAGGTTAATGTAACCTAGAGGGAACTAGGGAGATTGCCCTAGCGTGGTTGAGCTATCTGGGCCCTATAATGATACTGCGGAGTCACCAAAGGTCAGGGACAGTAGCCAATCCTTCTCTCGGCGTTGCGGAGTCACCAAAGGGGGGTTACATTAACGGTTTGAAAGTGATGGTTTCGAAAATGGGGAGCGACATTGGCATGCATTGCATCCCATAGCATTCTATTATTTATAATGAGACTTATTGTTATGCTGTGTTATTCCGACAATGTATGATCCCCATTCCTATTGTCCTATTCTTTGGTTGGATTCACAGGGACACAAGAGACGTGTCTTAAGCGTTACCTACTGAGCAATTTGCTCACCCCACATAATTAATATTTTTCAGGTCATGGCAAGGAATTGGCGGATGATAATCTACCACAAAGGTAAGGGAACTTAAGGCATTTTTGAATGTATTTTGTGGGACTTAAACTATTCTTGTAAAGTGCATGACACAAAATGTATTATTTTTGCAATATGTAAAACATTTGGATTTATCATGTATATGACCATTTGGGTAATGTAATTAAATTCGTATCATATTAATTCCCGTATATCGTTGTAAATTACGTTATCAACATGGTGGTTATTATTGCAATTAAATGTTGAAATGTATCTTAATTTATGTACGTGAGTGTAGTGGCACAGTGTTTGGACAGTGGGTGAGGATAACCCAAATCAGTCGACGTGTAGCTTCCTATACGTCGACCGGTATCCTAACAGTAAGCATTTGAACGTGAATGACCCAAACCAGTCGACGTATGGCTCCCTATACGTCGACCGGTATCTTACCGTGTGGTAATCTTGTACACGTTCCAAACCAGTCGACGTATGGCATCCCAAACGTCGACTGGTATCATGTCCCAAACCAGTCGACGTATGGCATCCCAAATGTCGATCGGTATCATGTCCCAAACCAGTCGACGTATGGCTTCCCATATGTCGACCGGTATCTTGGCAGTGGGTTTTCCTATTGTTCATAGCCCAAACTAGTCAACGTGTAATGTATATACGTCGACGGGTTCCGTCTTTTGTATGTAATTACTATTTTAAATTCTCAAATTACACTTTGGCATCCATTTGAAGTTGCACGTAATTATTTTATGACCCAATAAAATGCCATAATTATATTTTAACCCCCGAAAGTACTATATTGCCCCGAACCTTATTTTATTTACTATGTGATACAAGTTAATAACCGTTGTACCTTTGAGTCTCAATTTATTGAATTGTGGTAAATTACCATTTTGCCCTTTTCGGGCTTTGATATTTAAATTTAATGTGAAAGGGCCGTTTTACCCTCGGATGATTTTGGGTCAGGTAAGGACCCATTTAATGATCTGGATCCATGAGGATTTGGGTCGTTACAGAATGGTATTAGAGCGATGGTTCGAAAACCTTAGGACGATGGGTAGAGGCCTATGTAGGATTACGTGGGCGGAGGTTTACATTGCGTATGAAATTATTTGTTACGAGTTTAGATATTTGAAGAAGCATACTAAATCTTTTACTTGCCTATGTGCTACATGTTAAAGTGTTCAAATGTTTGAGCAGCATGCCTACTTGTTTACTCGCTTGCTTGTATAATTGCCTACGTGTAAATTTGTTACGTGATCACATGCTTATATGTTATATGTGTGAGGCGCTAATTTAAATAACCCATGAATAGGTATTATGTTTTCGGTGTATAATTGTTTAGCATGAGCACTTCTATGTTGTATTAGCTTTACGACTTATTTCTTACGACGGGAAAGGTGTTAGCATTGTGAGCATGGGAGACGTGAATAGCATGATCTAGTGAGTCCAGTTTGATCTGAGCACATTGCTTCATTATGAGTCCTTTCCTTAGAGACTAGTAACAGTGGGAGGGTTTGATCCTGGGTGTTTTCCGAAACGAAAGTTCTCATTTTCTTGCACAGGCAAGAGTTTGTGTTGTGTTTCCTTGGCATAGTGAGTGGACTCTTGGGATGATGGATTAGTAGAGTAGGGTGTGTGAGTCATGGGATCCTTCAATGTAAGCAAAGTTGCTTGGATGTCATAGTACGTGAGGTGGGTTGCAGAGTGTGACTTGTGAGATTTAAGTGTTGTACGGGTCAATATTTGGATTCTTATTTAGAAGTTCACTGATGTTTAAGATTGCGAACTTGTCTCTTAGATTACCGTTTTGGGAGTAAAAGTTGAGGTTGATCTTGAGATGGCGACGAGATGGGTAGGTTGCACCTTTTATTTTGATTTCTAGTAAAGAAGACAAAAGTTTGGTGAGATGTTGTTTGGTGACCACAGAGTGTTGGTCACAGATTGTGTTGAGCCAGGATGAGGAATGACCTTTTGGGCTTGGTGGCTTGTTCTATCTGATTTCTTTGTTTTGTGGCCCTGTGGGCGGGTGTGCGTGAGCGTGTGCAGGTGGCACCAGAAGGCTATCACACTGAGCGAGTTGCGGGCACATAACTCAAATGAAATCAATGTGAACATTCCATTGTGTTGGATGGTAGCCTTAGCGATTGATTGGGAAATGACAGTGTTAGGGATATAGGAGTTGTGTACCCTGTTGTTTAGCCAGAAAGGTCAGTTGTAGGTATGACCTGAGTGTCTAGTTAGATACCAATGAGCGACTATTGTTTTGTAGTTGTCTTAAAGTGTAGTTTGTGAGGTTGACCGTTTGGCGTAGTGTTTGTTTTCCTTTTTGGGATTGTTTCTGTAGTGTGCCACGTATAATTCTTTTTCTTATAACGGTAATTGACTCTCGGTGAGTTAATTGTACGGCTCGGTCGATGAGCGAAGTTTTGGGTTAGCACGACTGTCTAGAAAGTCTTGAGGTGAGGTATGGTAGTCAGCTTTAGTTGTGTAGTGCAGGGTTGCACGATAAGGTAGGTAGTACGGGGTCATTGGAGAGTTTGGTTGTTTATGGATGAAATGATAGCCGGTGAATATGGCATTGTCAAGTGAATTGTGTTTTAGAATTTGAGAGCTATGGATTCGAGTTGCACTTCGATTGTGTCTGACATGTCAGGAGTTCTTGCTTGGTGTTTGAGGATTCAGATAGGCTCTTTTTTCTTTGACGAGTCGTGGGTTGATGTGACTGACGTGACAAGTCTTGTTCCTTGTGTTTCTGTGACGTGAGCATTGGTACTCTTATCATAAGTGTTACGGGGTAGCGTATGCAAGGTTCTGATGTTGACTGTGTATGACGGTCCGTTTTTTTTACGAGGTCGTCTAGAGTTGCGGTCGTAGCCTCGTATGTGTATCTAGTTAGTTCTTTTCTTTGTGCATAAGGAGTTCTTTTTGTCTCAGATGAGATTAAGTGTCCATGGCTGGACAATTGATGAATAGCATGTGACTAGTCACTAGGTGCACTCAGGCATGAGTCGTTAGTCTCTTGTGAGAGCCAGGCTTGTTACACTTTCTGTTGTTCCAGTCCTGGCAAGGACGTTGTTTGTTGTGAGTCTTGTCTCTGTTTAGGAATTATGCGCGTCTGTAGGTGGACGGATTGTAAGTAGGTATTGCGCCGTTAGAGTTCATCGATTGAGGTTTTGATTGAAAGGGGGTCGACTTACTTCCACGGAAAAATGTATAGTTTTTGGTTTTTAGTGGTGTTTGTTTTGGGAATGGTTTTGATTGGTGGGATGTGTGGCACGGGTTGCCGAATGAGGGTTATGTTTCTGATGATTAGTGCTAGCGGTGATGGCTAGGGAATGTGTCGTGAATTGCAGTTTGAGGATGATTAGGTGATATAACTCATGTATTTGGATGACTTTAGAAGTGATTGATTCTAGTAGTGTCTTGAGGACAAATGTCGGTATTGTTTGAATGTTTTGAGTTAGAGCGTGATTGTGGGATTCCGTTGAAGAACTGTAGGAGTGATTGACCTTGATTTTGAGGTTTTAAATATGAGATGATTATATTAAGAGTGTTGGAGAGGTAAGAATCAAAACGAATGGTGACTTGGAGTCATTTACCTGGTGTGGATGTTATGAGGAGATTGAGATCTTTTATACTAGTTGGTGATTGTGATGTTTGGTGTCGTTTTGTTTCCGGCTTATTAAGGGTTGTGTAATTAAAGTGCGATTGGGATTTTAGAGCTGATATGTGACTGTATGGCGAACGAGGTTACGTAGAGTGATAGATTGATTAGAGAGTAGATCTCTTGGTTGTTTTGCGGACGGTATAGGGTTGTGTTTGAGGTTTAGACCTGAGGACAAGAACGACGTCTGTGTCGAGATCGGATTGAGGATGAGGATGGCCTGGCCAACCATTTCTCCTGAATCAATCCCTCTTTGGCACGATGTCGGGTCAAGGGTCAATGATTGCTCCGACTTGTTAGTGATAGTGAGGGTATGGTAATAATGTGGACTTACATAATTTATCTTAAGTGACGAAAGGTGTTCAATGGTATAGGGTGTTTGATAACAGGTTAGTGGTACGATCATTGATTATTGAGAATCTCGTTTTGATGATTTGTGTTCAGAATGTAGGGTAGTACATTTTAGTATTTTGGTGACTCACGATTGTATGGTTGTTGGGAAATTCATCATTTAGTTATCCTGAGGTTGATCAGTATGATGATCGTCGGTTAGTGCAATTGGTGTTCGTTATTGGATCATATGGTTGTATAATTGTATACTGGATGACAAGTATTGGTTTGACGGAGATAGGTTGATCTGAGGTTAAGTCTGATCCTCGTTGGGGTCTGGTTTGTTCTATAAAGGGGCGGTGGAGATAGGATGTTGTCGTGTTTAGGGGTCTTGTAACCATTTTCCTTTTAAGCCTTATATAGTCGTATAGAGAGGACCAGTGTTGGTTTTAAGTTGAGTAAAGAATTCAACGGGTTTTGTGTATAACGTTGTGAGTGAGGAGTATCCTCATAGGGTGGTGATCATTGGGTTTTCTAGCGACAGATTGTGATTGCCTGTTGACGTCCGGTGTCAAAGGCAATAATGTTGGTGGATTTATAGTCTCGGAGTTTTGTAAGGTGTTCTTGGAGAGTGTGCGACTGTTGTGCCCCCTTCTCGTTAAGGAGGGTAGATTTCAAGGACGAAATCTCTTTAAGGAGGGTAGATTGTGACGTTTCCGATTTTCACCATTTTTAATTTTTCCGGAATTTTGTCGCCGCAAGGGGATTTTCGTCTTTTCACGTTATGTGTACGGGATTGTGGTTAGGTCCATTTGCATTGTGTACATTTTATGTCTTGCAACAATTTAGAAGATGTAATTCACATAGGAGCAAGAAAATTGTGGATTAAAAGCCCCTACCTCAAATTGGAGCAAAACCTTTAAAATGGTCAAGAAATTCGAAGGCCAAAGGAAGCACCAAATCTGAAATTGTTGGTATGAATGCGTAGAGCTCGTCGTGCTCTTCGTTTTGCCTCAAACGACTCTCAATTTCTCCAAGTATTGAGTGAGTTATCTCATTTCTAAGATTGGAAACCAAAATAAAAAAGAAAAACAAGGAGTAAGAGGGGAGAGAGAGACGCACGGGAAAGAGAGAAGTAAGAGACCAAAAATATGGTCTCTAACTCAAATTTGGGATGGTGGTGGGTCCCGCCTATACTTTGGCATCCATTTGAAATTGCACGTAATTATTTTATGACCCAATAAAATGCCATAATTATATTTTAACCCCCGAAAGGACTATATTGCCCCGAACCTTATTTTATTTACTATGTGATACAAGTTAATGACCGTTGTACCCTTGAGTCTCAATTTATTGAATTGTGGTAAATTACCATTTTGCCCTTTTCGGGCTTTGATATTTAAATTTAATGTGAAAGGACTGTTTTACCCTCGGATGATTTTGGGTCGGGTTAGGACCCGTTTAATGATCCGGATCCATGAGGATTTAGGTCGTTACAGAAACGAAGAGGGAGTGATTTAATAACTATCAGAAGAGAACTTGACAACCTAGGAAAGATGAATCTCCGGAAGCGTATATTGTTTATCCTTTTATTTTCTTTCCTTTTTTTAATTGTTAATGTTACTTACCTGGACTGCCATGTGTATTCTGCCAAAATCATCGGCCCATTTATCACTACCCTTTTATTTTATACCTTAATTTTTTTAAAATTAATGAAGATGACTCCACTAAAATTATAATTTGTCCCCACTGAATTATTTTTTTACATTTTATACTTTAAATATTTGAGAATTTTTTAAGATGCCCCAACTAATATTACAATTCGCCTCCATTAATTTTTTTACATTTTTTTTTTTGCTTTAAATTTATAAAGAAAATTCCATTGGAATTACAAAAATTGATCCACTATATAAATTTGCATTCACAAATTAAAAGTCCATCCCCTCACAAAATTTTCTGAATACACTTGTACATATGTATAGTTTACACATTTTATATATATATACACATTTAAGGAGATAGTGATTGGAAGAGGTGGAGAGAGCCCTTGTTTAGAGTGAGAAAGCTACATGATAGGGAGAAGGAAGGGGGTGGTGTTTTTTACATCAATTCTTTTTTCACTCTCTTCTTTACTTGGTTAATATTAGGAGTGCACACAGTCCAATTTGGTCAAATTTTGAGGATTTTTGGAACCAAATCGCTTCTTACGGTTTCAGAAAATCTAAAACCGAATCAGACCGTTTGAGCCATGGAACTAAACCAGACCAAATCATGAAAAAACGATTTTGTTCGGTTCGGTTCGATTCCACCGTTTTAAACTTCTAGTTGAATTTTATTTTCTTAATTTTTTTTCCCTTGAATTGTATATACAAGAAAAAGAAAAATAAAAGCATTCACATTCCCAAATTCAAGACTAAAATAGAGAGAGAAAAATAGAGGGGAAAGTGGGTGAAATAGACCCAAAAGCTAAACTATAGAAATTAAAATAAGGTTGAATCTTGCTAAAACTGAAAAGGATGACAAATCCGTGGTTGAAAACTAAGAAACTTGATTCGTTTTTGGTTGTGTTTGAGGCATTAATAGAAAAGGGAAGAGAGTGTGAGAAAAGATGTCACCAACGGTAGTGATAAAAAATTGATGGCGATGACTGAACTTCGAATGTTGCGTGAGAGAGATTGATCAACAACTGATCTAAAGGCGATGAGAATTAAGAAGTGAATGAGACGGCGTGAGTAAAGGAAAAAAATGAGATAGTGGAGGAATGTTGGCGCATAGCCAATAATCAAAATATTGGGAAAAACAAAAACAAATAAATAAAATATTAGAAAGTGATGAATATTGACTCACGTTTGATCGTTGTGTCGAAATTCCTTACAAAGTTAAGAGTAATATATAAGTATAGCTATGTGTATATATATATATATATATATATATATATATATATATATATATATTATAACGGTTTGGTCTGGGCCGGTCCGACCCTGCAGGATCGTAATCCGGATCGAACCAAAAATTTATGGTTCCAATATTATTTTATAACCATAACCGAACCGAACCGAACCGCTATCGAATCAGTCCGATTCGGTTTAGTTTTTCGAGTTGACGATTTTTTTGCACATCCCTAATTAATATCAATATAAATAGGGAGTCTATATTTGCACTCCATTTACATTTTTCTCTTTAAAGGAAATGACAAGAAGGTCTTTTTTTTCATTAATGAAATCATTCCTTATTTTATAATGCCATAACTACCTTTTATACAACTTTAACTTCTTTTTTTTTTTTTTTTTTTTTTTTTTTTTACTTCATTTACTATTTTTTTTTTTTTTTTTTTTGGTGCTGTAATTAAAAATATATATTTCCTCTCAAAAGAGAAATTTTTTTTAATGGTTACTTTAGAAAAAAAAAAAAAATCCTCTCAAAAGATATAAGTTTTTTTTAATGGTTACTTTAAAATTTTATTTATTTATTTACTTCATTTACTATATATATATATATATATATATATATATATATATTTTTGTGCTATACTTAAAAATTTATATTTCCTCTCAAAAGATATAATTTTTTAATGGTTACCTTAAAATTTTATTTAAATTTTTTTTTTCTTTGTTAAAAGAGACCTAAAATATTAAAAATTATAAATAAAAGAGTAATATAAAAGGGCGGTTGTGTTATTTATAAAATTATTATTATTTACTTGTAAAATTTGAATTTTCATTTCACTAGTTAAAATTACAATTGTATCAATTTCAAAGTTGAGATATGGCCCCTCATTCGTCAGGTATCAAACTCCTTTTATTTTTATTATTACTTTTACTCTGAAATCTACCCTGGCTCTTAGTATTACTTTTAAATCTATATGCATCCCTAGATTGTATAATAATCATATATAGCAATTTTTCTTTTTCTTGTAAATTTTTTTTCTTTCTCCATGGTCATTTTTATTCGACTTGGATTTTTTATTTTTTTTATTTTTTTTTTTTATTTTTTTTTTAATTTTTTCCCGGTAAGTTTCAAGTCACCAGAGGCACACATATTGGATTCATATATATATATATATATATATATATATATATATATATATATATAATTGAAAGATCCCTCTCTGTAACTTTAGACATGAATAGGAGCCATGGTTTTGTTCTGTATAGATGTTTTCCCCCAAAATAACCAGTAAATCTAGTAAATTTGAACGAATTTAGAAACTTTTGTGGATAGATTTGGCATTGAGAGTTGTATTTTTATGAAATTTGAAAGGCTCTAAACTAATAAAGAAGTTCCTTGCAAATAATAATAATAAAGTTCTAATATACCCTAGATTAGGGGAAATAAAAATTTGTGTACATTAATTTGTAATAGAATTTAGAGGTGAGTTTAGGTTATGTTCTTGTAATGATCATATGCTGATTGTTGTTTTGCCATTTTCTTCAGTTTTGGAATTTTTTTTTTAGATATATCATTAATTATAAATTTACATTGAAAGCAAATGTAGAAATGGTAGTGATTACTGTTCTGGCCATTATTGTCATGTGCTTGGATATGAGTTCAACATCATATCACAGCTTGCTATGATTTTATGTTGGTTAGTTTCCATTGTATTCTTCTGATCTCTTGTAATTTGTATTGAATTGATCTCGATCTGTAAGTTATTTAATTTATTTCTAATAAAGAATTATGTTTACTTCATCATACAAGTTTACTTCATGGAGAAAAAGCTTAATGGCACAGGTAGTGTCGGAAAAATGAGTATGTTCTTTTTAAGTTATTTATTTTTTATTTGTTACAATTTTTTTTTTTAATAACAAATTTGTTACAAGTATTATGTTTTATAAAATAAACGCCAAGATCTCCCTTGTTTAATTCTGGGAGATAAAAGAGAATTTTTGGTATAGTGACAGGTTATTGGAACAAATTTTAGTGACTACCCCATATGACAGAGCGGAAGCTTTTGGTAGCACAAGAAAGAGACGAGACGCGCACACGATTGTTTAGCAGGAGGTAGCACAAGAAAGAGATGAGGCGTACGATTGTTTATCAGTAGGTAGTACAAGAAAGAGAGGAGACACGCGATTATTTACCAGGAGGTAGCACAAAAAAGAGACGAGACACACGATTGTTTCCTAGGAGGTAGCATAAGAAAAGACGAGACACAACACACAATTATTTACCAGGAGGTAACACAAACAAGAAAGAGACGAGATACATGATTATTTACGAGAGGCATGAGATGGTTTGTCAACACCTATTTATAGATAAAGGGATTACAACAAAAATATTTATGTCATTAATTTATTGGTTATAAAAATTTTTACCATCCGGACAATACTGTCACACTTACCATATTAATGACAACATTGCCACACTTCCTTCGATTCATTCATAAAAAAGCAACAATGCATCCAAAATGATTGCATGCATAGCTCATTCATATTAAATACCGAGATTCATCTTAGACTGTGTGTATAGAAGTACCCTTGGAATTGTATTGAGTTAGTGCCCTCTCTATCTTACCCCTCTTTTTTTTTTGTGGTTAAAGATCACATATGTAGAAGCTCACAGAAGTTGTGTTTTCCTTTTTGTACTTGTTGACATTTTGATCGATATAAATTAGAAGTCTTCTCTCTCTCTCTCTCTCTCTCTCTCTCAGTCTAGTTTCACTAGCCAAAAAAATGTTATCCTTACTTATAAGAATATTCTTTTCTTCTTAGTTAGCATGGTAAAAAGAGTGATTTATTTATTTATTTTTTGTGTGGTGGGCTTAATTAATACATATTATCCATGTGTTAGTCATCTTTTTTTTGAAAGGTTTTTTTATTTTATTTTTTTGAATGGTATGTGTTAGTCATCTTGCTATCAGACAAACAAGGATATATATTATTGCACAAATAGTATTTGCAAGTATTTGGGATGCCACAATTCATCTGGCATCCACTATTATTCAAGTGGATGATGCACATGGGCCTTGCCATAAGGAAGTCTCATTTTGAGGAGAAAACTTGATTGTCCCTGTATATGGCCGTTTATTAGACGTCGCGAGTGTAATACACAGACGGCCGTTTATTACACATCATGGGTGTAATACATAGATGGTACTGATGTACCTGTTACACATCAAGTACCAAGTGTACAACTAAATTATTATCCATTTTGAGGTGGCGAGTGCACGGGCCGACTTTATAAAATCGTTGGTAGCCACTTATATGTCTTATTTTGAAATATAATATATATATATATTTAAATGTCTTTGTTTGGGCCAATGATTGGGTAGCTTTTCATAGACCTCTACACAATTCAATTTTAAAATATACTATGGTTCTTTAGATAAATGGTATGGAAATTTAGTAGGGACAAAAAAAAAAAAAAAAAAAAAACAATCTTCCATTCATTGAGATATTGAAGGTTCAACTTCTCATGGGACAAAGTAGAGCCCAAAGTATTTGTGTGGATAATAATATATATATATATATTTTTTTAAAGCAAAAAGAAAAGAATAAGAACCCAAAGCCCAGGATGGGTGGAATGGAGTGTGAGCCCATCTAGCCAGACTGAAATGGGCCCTTACAAACATAAGGGTCCATTTACAATAAGAACTATCTCATTTTTTTTTTTTTTTTTATCCTTTTTACGTCCAGTTAGTTGCATCACCTTCAGTTCGGCCTGGCAAAAGCCAACTTCCAATGTCACAAAACCTATTGGGCTTAGTAGCCCATTTAGTTTGATGGCAGCCCACAGTTCACTCTTGATTCCAGAAGGCATAGGAATCCCAGCAACATTTTGATTAAGTTTAGGGTTGGAGCATGGTTCGCAATATCAGTCACGGTCACGGTCACGGTATCGGTATAACGGACTCGGACAAAATCTGTGTAAACGAGCCAATACAGATCACGTATCGGACTTGTAGAATGGTAGCGTATTGGCCGATACAACGAACCATGGGTTGTTTGGATGTTAATTTGAGCTCAAAATGCTATCGAATCAATCTTTTGATTTATGGTTATTAATTAAATAATTTATTATATATATATCCTGGCAAGGAGGGAGAGGATGGGCTAAGTAGGGTTCAAATTTCTAATTTATGATTTATGGTTTTAAAGTTTTGAAATCTAGGGTATGATTCTAATTTTTTGTTACGTTATGTTATCTTTTTTTCTTTTTCCTTTTTTTTTTTTAATCCTTTTTATGAATCCCAATTGTAAAAACAAGTCTTTTGCTAGCAAAAATAATATAATATTATTACATGAAATTGCAAGATAATATATGATATCACTATTTGACATTGTTTCATAGTAATTATTATATAACCTACTTGGTCTTCAAATTAAACAGTTGTAACAATATCCTTTATCCTCCCCTTATCTTGTACAAATTGGTAGCCTATCTCTAGATCTCGATGTTGTTAAAAAAATAAATAAATAAATAAAAATAAATAAATAAATAAAAATAAAAAATAAAAATAATTCCAAGAGTGGCCTTATTCTCAAAAACATGTTCAAAGATGAGTCCATTACAAAATCTTCTCTCTTGCAAAAGTGACCTAATCCAAATCATCCCCATGCTTTATGGGCCAATACCATGTACTCAGCTACTTGTTTGGTGTACCATTTTTTTGGGGTTAATTGGATAAGAAATCATCAGCAAGTTGATCACTGCAATAATGCAATTAGTTAGGGTTTTTTTTTTCATTATTATTATTTTATTTTATTTATATTTTTTTCTTTCTGATGAAGTTAAAGCAAAAACGGACCTATTATCAATATATTCTTAACGGACTTGAACTCTCAAACTCCCGTTAGGAAAAGAAAGGTTATAACATTAGGTCAGAATTCCTTTGGTTCATATATAATGCTGAAGTTGTGAATAATTTGAGCATTACCTTTATACTAGGAATAACATTAAATATAAAGTCCAGTAATATTTGGGCACTTATTAATTTGCAAATGCACAACTTAAGTCTAGAGACTTCTGCCTCATCTTCGATTGTTTGGATGTAAAATATATATTTTTAATTTTTTGTTGTCATAAAATATTTATGTAGGAAAAATAAATTAAAATTTAATAAAAAAAAATTTCTATCAATTTTCGATAACTAATTTTAGGCGATAGACTCGACCTCAACACCTTAAATGGCCTCGACATTAACTTTTGCCAAATACTAATATATATATATATATATATATATATATATATGACCTGGAAGAAATATGCTTTTTTGAAAAAGATATTTCACCCCCTTTTTTTTTTGGCCCGGGGGGGGGGGGGTGGTGTTTCTTTTTTTCTTTTCTTTTTTTTGGTTTTTCTCTCCATTGGAGGACCTAGTTGAATAGAAGACTAGCTACCTTCTTATTGGGTCCCTCATGGTAGGTGTTCTCCTCTAGTAGGAGTGTCTCTGTAAATCAGAGTGTTTCCTTCTTCTCTTTCTCGGTAATGGTGTTTCCATTGGCTGTGGGGAGAGGGGTTTTTCTTTTAGTTTTATTTTGTCTAGTGTGTATCTGTGGTTCATGTAATGTCACCATTGGCTGGACTATCTCATCCACTCATTTCTTTCTCTCTTTTCCCTTTGTCTTAACACCCATTTTTCTCCTCTATTGTATGTAATGCTTTGTACTTTTTAGGTGTACTGGTCTATTCTCTTTGCTTGGGTTCCAAAGTTTTTTCTTTTCTTGTTATCCTTTTCTTTCTCCTTCACTTTTTCCATGGATCAACATTTGGCATCTATGATTGAAAGTTTTTCCCTTACGAAAAAGGAAAGCAAAATTTTGGTGTTATCCGAGGAGGATACACATGTGGGTTTTCAAGCTTGTTCTTTAAGTCTCTTTGCTAAAATTTGGACAGATCGAGTCTACAAAATTAGCTGGGTTCAACAGATTTTGGGTAATCTTTGGGAGATGGAAGATTCTCTGGTGGTTTACAACATTGGACCCAATATTTTTCAACTCCTTATTCCAGATGCTAAGGGCCGGGAGAAAATTTTGCAGAATGGGCCATGGTATTGTGACAATCATCTTATGGTTATCAAACCATGGCATCATGCCCTCCAGTTTAATGATGATTTCTTCCTACGGTCAGCCTTCTGGATCCAGGTTCTTAATCTTGAGGTTTTTTACCTAACTATGGAGGTGGGTGAGAGGATTGCTAATGTTATTGGCAGGTGTCTTAAGGTTGAAATAAGAGATCAAGGGTTGAAAGGTGGTCTCGTCCTCCGCCTCCGAGTAGAGATTGATATTTCAGAAGCACTGCAGGACACTATTAGGGGTTAGAGGAGTCAGAGTCTTCTCAGTCACGACAGATAGTTCAAGAGAAGTCTAAGACTTTCGCGGAGACACCTAATTAGGTTTCAATGGAGGCTCCGATTTATCTTGATGGGCCAGTACCTCTTTTGGGCCTAAGTACAGAGGATGTTGGCCCACATTAACACTTGGCACTAGTCTCAGACCAGCCTATGGAACACTCTCATTCTTAGGCACAACTGATACATTTGGGTAACCATCATGCAGAAGAGTCCAAACGGGTGTTGCTAAGTTGGGCCCGTCACTTGCAGGTAAATAAAAATCCCAAATCTTCTTCAGTAGGAACGTCTAAAGTTGGGAGGAAAAGGCAGTCCTTATCTTCTGCGTCTTCTTCGAAAGGAAAATTCAGAAATAAGAAAAGAAAAGTTGTGCTTACAAATGCTCTACTCCGAAGTGAGACTCAGTTAAGTGATGTTTTGATCTCTTTAAGTTCTGATCGTGACTAGTGTCTTGCTAATCTTCTAGCTTGTGCCCCTAAATCTAAAAGTGCGGTGGAGGAAGCCAGCCGAAAATGGTCCCAAAGTGATCAATGAAGCTTATTGTTTGGAACTGTCAGGGTGTGGGGAACCCCCTGACAGTCCAACAACTTAAGAGGCTAAATCGACTTCATTCCCTATGTATTTTGGCTCTTGTTGAAACAAAAAATTATCATCAGAAAATGGAAAAAATTCAAAATATGCTAGGGTTTCATTTTGCTTATATTTCTGACCCTGTTGGTAGAGCAAGTGGTTTGGTTTTGTGGTAGGAAATCTGAAGTTTCTCTTCAATTTGTCAATTCGAATAATTTCCATATTACGGTGATTATTCAATCTCCGCATCAAGAACCTTGGACTTTGTTCATTATCTATGCTAGCTCAATTGATCGAATCAGATCTTAACAATGGGCATATCTGGAGAATTTATCACATAGTTAGCCATCTAGACGGTTGGCAATTGGTGATTTTAACGACATTGTCTACGTGTCTAAAAAATATGGTGGTATGCCAAAAAAAGGGTGGAGGCTTCGTAATTTTAGTTCTTTGTTGGACCAGTGTCATTTTCGTGATTTGGGGTATGTTGGTTACCCATTTACTTGGAACAATCAAAGATCTGGGGGGGCGAATGTTCAAGAAAGATTGGATAGAGCATTGGCTACTGATGTTTGGTGCTTGAAGTTCCTAAATGCGAAGTTGGTCCATCTTGCTGCTGCTGGGTTAGATCATTATGCTCTTCTTCTGGATCTTCACCCTTGTATTCCTAGAAGGAAAAGACAATTTCATTTTGATGCATGCTTAGATGATCAATGCCGATCCGTTATTGTAATACCCCTAATATTCAAAATGATATAGTTGAAATTTAAGTTCAATTTTCTTTGAATTATGTGTTTATTTGTTTAATTGGTTAAATGTTTATTTATTTAAATTCATTATTTATTGTAATTGTTTGTTTATTTTAAATTAATTGTTTAATTGTTTATTTAAATTTATTATCTGATTAATTGGTGATTGAATTGACGTTTTTTATTTGATAGCTTATATGATTTATTTGTATTTTTACATATGTGCTTAGGTGGACTATGTTGTTTAGTCTTCTATTTATAAATTGTATACGTCATAAATAGTTTAGGGTTTCATATTATTCACATGGGTAACCGACTTATAATGAGTTGGGAATTAGAATTAGGTTTTAGTAAATGCCTATATATATTGAATGGTATACGTCACGTAAGGGTTCATGAGAGGAAAAACAGAGGGGTTCTTGAGAGGAAAAAATCAGAGGGAAACTGAGAGAACCAATTAGGAGTTCAGTCGTGAACGGAAAGACGTACCAAGAAGGAAAGAAGGGATGGTTTGTAGGATTGAAACCGAGCAGTAGGAGATTTGCCGGTAGGCGGCAGTCGTCGGAGAATTAAGAGATGACGTTGAAAGGTTTCAAACCGAAACCTAAAGGCAAATTTCATTTTATCTCCTTCCTGTAAACTTGTATTCTGTGCATTCTTTATAGTCTCCAGGGATTAATTCAAATTTTAAAACTGATAGTTGGATTGCATGCTATTTTTAAAACTGGTCCAGATTCCATGTCAATTTTAAATTACAACAGTTTTATGTAAATTGTGTAATCTTGAATTGTGATACATAATTAGATGTTTTCAATTGAAATTTATGATGCATACTGTGTAGTATACATGTTGGGAATGTGTTAAGATCTAGTTTAGACACTTAGGAACCCTAGGAATGGAAGACAGAGGGTCTGGAACATGTTGGAGAAGGAAAAAATAAAAGTTGGGAGAGTGGAGACGGCTCCACCCTTCAATGGAGGCGGCTCCATTGAAGTGGAGTCGGCTCCACATGATGTAGAGGCAGCTCCAAGAGGAGTGGAGTCTGCTCAACTTAAAATTGGAGCCTCCTCAACTTAAATTGTAGCCTCCTCAACCTAAAATTTGAGCCTCCTCTACCTTTTATAAATGCCCAGTAAGTGGTTTTGGTGGTTTTTCGGACTACAGGGGCTAAAATGCAATACTGAAATTTAATTGGGGATTTTTTAAAATAATATATATAACATATTTAAAGACCCAGGAATATTGGTTTATGATCTGGAAAGGGGTATCATGATTTTTTAAGAAAACTATGTATGCTACCAAGTAAGGAGGAAGACTTAGTTTCTAGTTTGTTGAGCAAATTAAATGGATTGGTATGAGAGTTATGTTTTAGATTTTATATAAATGATATTTATATATAATTTAATGAAGGTCATGAATGTTGGTTTATACTGTGTTAATGGACTCCATGAAATTTAACAATAATTCACATGTTGTCACGAAATATGGAAGTTTGATTACTAGTGGTTGTTTTAGCAAATTAAACAAACTGGTATTAAAATACTATTGGAACTTCATATAATGTACTCCGTCTAGACTTCTGAGTGCCATTATACTAGGTGTAGGAATTATGATTAAGGATTAAATGGACATCATGAGATTTAAATATTAATTTGCATGCCGTCAAGGATTGAGGAGGATTTAAATGCTAGTTTTCGTTTTAGCAATGTAAATGAACTAGTATGGAAGTATTGGTTGGGAATTCTAGTATAATGTGCAGTTTATATTTCTGATAATCATTATAACATGTTATGGATGTTAATTGCAGAACTGTATTAAATTTCTGTTCTGTCAATTATATGGAAATGGATGGTGTAAATTGTTTATTATTATTTTAACAATTTAAAAGGAGGATCTATGATTCATGATAGGATCTTAATACTATCTGATTTCTATTATGCTGGTTTCTGGATATGCTTGATGTCCATTTGAGTGTGCATCATTTGTGGATCAAATGCATTATATGCACCAGTATGGGACGGTGGCATATCAGAGATGAATTGGATTAAAAAGCTAAGTCCTACCTCTTCATACGTAAGGAATGGATTAACTAAAACAGTTAAATTCTACATGGATGCATGTTCTTTCAACTAAAACAGTTGAACGACATAACAGATGTTTGCTCTATATTTTTCTGCAGTAGGAAGGATAGGGATTTAATTGAAACATTTAAATCCTAAGTAAATGTCGTGTCTTGGCAATGAACAGTTGAGCGGCACTTCATTGGTTTTGGATGGAATATATATATATATATATATATATATATATGTTGCCACGATATGAGCTTGAGTCTCAGGATCAATGGTTAGGGAGCGTATATGCACTAGGATGCATAACTGGCTATGATGGTTTTATGTGTGCCCTGCTAGGTCTGCTAGTCAAGTTGAGACAGGCCTGTAGTCCAGGGAAAGTCCTGTAGTGTGGATATATTTATATTTACAGACTATTTAGATATTGTTGAGCTATCTAAGATGTATCTGCGTATCGGGTTTATGTATGGATTGTAGTAGGTTGGAACTTGCATGTGGGCCTAACCCACTCTTATTTTTCAGGTATTTGTCAGTACCAGACTTAGAGCTGATCGTGTTGATGCAGATACAGACACTCACTCTTCCGACTACATAGGATTTCTTTTATTATTTTAGTTTTGGATTTGGTATTTGTATTTATTGCTCATTTGGAATTATTAGGGGTCCATTGGATGGATTCTCGAGTTGTACGGATTTGAATGATTTAAATAATATTAATTTATTATTTAAAGTTTGAGGATTTTTATTTTAGATTTCTTTCAGCGCATTATTATTTTATTCTTAATTCAGTTTTTATTCCTACTTGTTTACATATTGATTGTTTGGTATCCCTCAGATCTGTGCTCGGACTTGATCACCCGTGACTCTAGAATCGAGGGGTATCACAGTTATTGATTCCTCTTGGAAAACTCCGGTGCATGGCTCTCGTTAATTTAATTGGGCGGTTAAATTGAAATGTTGTAAGAAAGCCCTTATCCAATGGGTTAAAGGCAACCCATGTAATTCGAAGGTGAAAATTGAGGCTGCTGAGTACCAATTAAGTTGATGAAAGAAAGTTTGTTTAATTATAACCATTCCTAAGTTGAAGAGGCAAAAAAAAACTTCAGACTTATTGGCAGTAGAGGCGTTATGGTGTGATGTTTGACATTGATGAGCATAATGGTTTGAGGTATGATCCGAGGATAGATTATAATTATGAGTGTTGTTGTATGTTGTCAGGTAGGTAACAAGATTATATGCCAGTTGAGGCGATTGTGGACGGCTTAGTTTTTAGAACCAGTGAGAGCGGTGTTGCTGGATAGGCACATTTTTGTTTTAGAAGTCAGTGGACTGTTGTGACTAGGGTCACAGGTCTTGTGTGTACGGTGTTTGAGGTAATGTCATTTTGAAGGGTGAAGGTGGAATGGGTGGTAAAGTGTCATTTTATGGCTTTGAGGTTATCATTTGGGAGTGACGGTTTCCAGATGGGACGGAACGCGGTGTCCAAAGTGCTATGATTGTTTCTAGTGATCGAGTGTTGTGAGCATTAGTACTCTTATCTGGTTGGTTTTGGTTGGCATGAGTATCGCGATGTAGCGTATGTGAGGTTCCGTATTTGTGTTTGGCAGTCCGTAAGTGGCAAGGTCGCCTAGAATTACATTCGTAGTCCCGTATGTATTTCTAGTTGGTTCTTCCCCTTGTGTGTAAAAATAAATAAAAATAAATAAATAAAAAATAAAAAAGTTTTTTTCATTTCAAGTGAGATTGGGTGTCCACGGTTAGACAATTGGTGAGTAGCGTGTGACAGGGTGTCGGGTGCATTCAGGTGTGAATTGTCAATCTCTTGTGAGAGCGGGGTTCATTACCCATTTCCATTTGTTCTAGTCCTGGCAAGAACGTCGTTTATCATCAGACTTGTTCTCCATCTAGGAGTTGTGCGTGTTCGGGGACGGATGGATTTGTGAGCGGTTTGTTACTGTAATGTTTATACATACATATATATATATATATATATATATATATATATATATGTAAATGTTAAATGAATTTTTTTAAAGCCATGGGGCCCACCACTAACTTGATTTTAGTGGTCAAAAGGGGCCAATTCAGCCCATTCTTCCTCTCTTCCAGTAATCTTCTCTCTCTCTCTCACCGGTTCTTCACTTCTTCTTTTTTTTCTTTTTTTTTCTTTGCTTCAAAAATTCTAGTTTCAATTAATCTCTCATCTCTTGGAGTTTTTGGGAGCCATTTACGGCAAAACGGAGAGCACAGCGAGATCTACGTGTGAGTACAATCAATTCATCATTTGGTGCACTCTAGGGATTTCAAAATTCTAGCATTCTTGGGCTCAAATTGGGGCTTTTTCTCTCATTTAAGGTAGGGGTGTTTAATTCATGCATTCGTGTTCTTTTGTGAATTTTCTAGTATGTGTTGTGCTCTAGCATACCTATTTTGTGGAAACTCTTGTAAAAATTGTTTAAGTGTTGTATGTGAGATTGTGAAAGTAGAAGTTAATTAATGAATTATGATGATGCATGCTTAACATGAAATTAATTCCATGTTTTATATGCTTAACATGTTAAATTATGGTTGAATAAAGGTATGTCATGTTTTTTTGGAATTATTTGTAAAGCATGTCATGTAGTATAATTTTTGAACTTGTCTAAAATGATAAATGTTGGTATGATGCATCCATGCACCTCATTGGGAAGAAATGGGAATGATGTTTTGAGAAAAATGAAACGGGGTTTTCGGGAAGAAGTTTTCGAATATGGTTTTATGAAAAACCCGGTCGTCTAGGGGTTATCGAAGGGTTGTGGTGTTAGTGAGGCCTAGAGGGGACTAAGAAAATTCTCCTTAGTGTGGTTGAGTTATCTGGGCCCCAAATGACGCAACGGGGTTACCATGGGTCAGGGACAGTTGCCAATCCTCCTCTCGTGTCGCCAGGGGGTCACCGTGGGACGGGTGTCACTAACGGTTTGGAAATAATGACGGTTATGGTTTTTTTTTTTTAAAAAAAAAAATGGTGAGAGACATAGCACAACATGGCATTGCATTTTATGGCATCTTCTTTCATGACTTGGGGTTATTGGTGTGATTGTGTAATTATTTTTCTGGCATAGCATTATCTTTGTTCTTTTATTGCTATTCATGGTGTGGATTCATGGGGTTTCAAGAGGTGTGCCTTAAGCATTACCTACTGAGTTTTAAGCTCACCCTATTATTTATTATTTTTTAGGATACGGAAAAGAAGTGGCGGATGACGTTCCACCACAGGGTTAGCATGGATAAGATGATCGTTTTGTTATTTTTGTATCTAAGTCTTACTATTTTTTTGTAAAACTTAACATAATGTATTTTGTACGAAGACTTATGAACTCTTATTATTGTAATTATATCTATGGGCTGTAACTTTTATATAAGTTGTCTAAATGTTGTAAAGCATGGACATTTGATCTTAACCTTGTATTTTGGGATTGTAATTATGATATTTGGATGAAATGGTATTTAGTTGTTCCACCATGGGATGAACTAAGTTAAGGCATAATGAATGGAGGAAAGGGATGCTGGAATATAATATTTTGCATTGTGTGTTGGGACAGGTTGGATAAGTCTAAAAGGCCCGAGTGAGGCTACTGCATATTTTTTATGCATCTAAGCAAGTTGTTGTAGGCCTTTTTTAGCAGAGGTCATGCTGAACTTTTTTTATATAATTAGTATTATTTTAGGGTCGTTACAAATTTGGTATCAGAGCGATGGTTCAAAAACCATTAGGACGACGGGTAGAGGCCTACATAGGGTTGCATGGGAAGTCATCTGCATAGTTTATGTAATTAATTGTTAAAGTGTTCTGCTATGTGAAAAAGCATACTTAACTGTTTATTTGTTTACGTGCTTATGTACTTATATGCTTATATTAATGTGTTCATTGCATAGTCTTGCATGCTAAGTGCTAGTATAGTATCCTTTTGTACTGAGTTGTTCATGGTTGGATCTTAGTGTTATTTTTATTGAACCATTTCTTGTTTTATAGTTCGGTGCCGCCACGAAAAGAACCCAGAGGTGTTAGCTTTATGCTGACAAGAGGTGATGTTGGAAAAAGCTCTAGCTCTATTCTGGCGGAGTAAAATGAAGAAGATACACTTCTTAGGGATTTGATTACCCCAAGAGGTGTTTCCACCAGAAGAGATAGTGTTGAAGCACCCGTTGAGGAGGGTTAAGGTTCGGCGGAACTTGTATTGAACCGTTTGTTACAGAGAGCCTCGAGGGCTACAATTGTTACTCATCCACAGCCGATACCGCCGGTACCACAACTGGTAGTTTAGGTGGAGGAGACGCCAGCGCAGAAACGTCTTAAGTTGATTTCAGGGTTTTCTAAGTTGATGCCAGTGATGTTCGAAAGTGGTGCGGATCCAATGGAAGCGGACGACTATATGGATCAAGTTGAAACTCAGTTGACTTCTATGGATGTGACGGATGATCACTTGAAAATCATCCTAGCCACTTACAAGTTTTCAAAGGATGCCAAGTTTTGGTGGAAGTCGATCACAAATCAGTATAAGATTGAAGAGATGAGTTGGGATAGGTTCAAAGAACAGTTCTATGAGAAGTATTTCCCTGTTCCCAAAAGGTAGGAGTTAAAGGGTCAGTTTATTGGCCTTATCCAAGGCAATATGTCGGTGACGGAGTACGAGAACAAGTTCACTTCTCTTTCCCGCTTTGCTCTAGAGATGGTGAGAGATGAAGTTGATAAGACTCAAAAGTTTATTTCCGGTCTTAATTACAAAATGAGGCCGTTGTTAACGGCACAGGCCATCAAGGTTTATTCTGAGGCAGTAGAAAGAGCATTGATACTAGAGGCGGAGGCCAAAGATAAAGATGCAAGAAGGGAACAGTGGAAGCAAAAGAGGAATATAGGGTCATCTTCAGAGGGACCTTCATGGAAAAGAAACAGGGGTGGTTCATCTCAGTTTCAGGGACAGCAATCTGCACGATCCACTCCTACTTCTCATATGTCAGCTGGGTCAGATAAGAGTGGGATTGTTTGTTATTAGTGTCAGTAGCCTGGACATTACAAGTCCAGATGTCCTATGAATTCGACCACAATTTCTGCGTCATTGAGAGCTTGTTATGGGTATGGCCAGCAGGGCCATCTGATTCAGGATTGTCCTAATCGGGGAACAGGCACTAGTTGTGGTAGAGGGTCACAGCAGAGGCCGTCACAGTCGGCTACGGTTCAGTCAGGTTTCAGACCACCACCACCACAGCCTGTCATGTCTTCTCAGGGTTCATGGCCAGTTAGGAGGGATACTCCTACTATATCAGTGCAGCAGTCAGGTGTTCAGGTTGGCAATTCTCAGGCACAGGCACCATAGGGATGTGTTTTTGCACTTGCACAGGCCGATGCATCTTCTTGTCCATCAGTTCTCTGAGGCGTTTTTCCAGTGTTTGGTTCTTGGCCCATATTTTGTTTGACTCTGGTGCATCTCATTTCTTCATATCATCATTATTTGCACTTGTATCAGGGTTAGAGGTCAGTTTCATGGATCGGGCGTTGTATGTTGATACGCCAGTTGGGGTTTCAGTGTCTTTGAGCCGAGTTGCGCGGGATTGTTCCATTGTGATAGCCGGGCGGACTTTTGTGTTTGACCTTATCCTCCTGGAGATGACTAGCTTTGATGTCATTCTCGGGATAAATTGGTTAGCTTCGTTTCGTGCTACAATCGACTGCTTTAGAGGAAGAGTCATGGTTTGCACTCCCGAAGGGGACTGTTTCTTTTTCATAGGAGGTCGAAGTAATTCGTAACCTTCATCGTTGTATGGAATTCGTGGGCAGAGTCGTGGTGATTACTTCTTGGCTAGTCTTCTAGCCGAAGAAGATGATGTTGTGGAAAAAGATTATCCTGCAGTTGTTTGTGATTTTCTGGATGTGTTTCCGGAGGATTTGACAGAGTTGTCTCCACACCAAGAAGTGGAGTTTACTATTAATTTGATACCCGGTGCCGCGCGAATTTCTATGGCACCGTATCTTATGGCACCAATTGAGTTAGAAGAATTGAAGAGAGCTTGTTGATTTGAGGATGAAAGGTTTCATCCGACCGAATGTGTCACCGTAGGGCGCACCGGTCTTGTTTACTAAGAAGAAATATGGTTCTTTGAGATTGTGCATTGATTACCGGAAGTTGAATCATGCCACCATCAAGAACAAGTATCCTTTACCAAGAATAGATGATTTGTTTGAACAGTTAAGGGGAGCCAATTATTTTTTGAAGAGATGATTTGAGGATGAAAGGTTTCATCCGACCGAGTGTGTCACCGTAGGGCGCACCGGTCTTGTTTACTAAGAAGAAATATGGTTCTTTGAGATTGTGCATTGATTACCAGAAGTTGAATCATGCCACCATCAAGAACAAGTATCCTTTGCCAAGAATAGATGATTTGTTTGAACAGTTGAGGGGAGCCAATTATTTTTTAAAGATTGACTTGAGGTCAGGCTACTATTAGTTATGGGTTAGGGATGAGGATATCCCAAAGATGGCATTCTGTACTCGGCATAGACATTATGAGTTCCTTGTTATGCCTTTTAGTTTGACTAATGCGCCAGTAGCATTCATGGACTTGATGAACCGTGTCTTTCACGATTACTTGGACCAGTTTGTGGTAGTTTTCGTAGATGACATTCTAGTGTATTCACGATCTTAGGAGGAGTACGAGATCAATTTGAGTATTGTATTACATATTTTACGGGAGCACTTATTGTATGCCAAATATGAGAAGTGTGAATTTTGGCTATAAGAGGTGAAGTTTTTAGGGCATGTTGTTTCTGTGGGTGGAGTATCAGTGGATCCATCAAAGATAGATCCGATGTTTTCTTGGTTTAGCAGGTTACTACCGAAGATTTGTGAAGGATTTTTCTCGCTTGGCAGCGCCTATGACCCGGAAAGGGATCAAGTTTACATGGAATGAAGCCTGTGAGTCATCTTTTCAGGAGTTGAAGACAAGATTGACTACAGCTCCAGTGTTGGTGATACCTGAGCGTAGCTTGGGTTATATGATTTATTGTGATGCTTCACGTGATGGTTTGGGATGTGTGTTGATACAGGATGGTAGAGTAGTGGCTTATGGATCTAGACAGTTGAAGACTTATGAGTACAACTACCCTACTCATTATCTGGAGTTAGCGACAGTCATATTTGCTTTGAAGTGTTGGAGACACTACTTGTATGGTGAGAGATTCGAGGTGTACTCGGATCATAAAAGTCTCAAGTACCTTTTCTCCCAAAAGGACTTGAACAACAGACAGAGGCGATGGGTTAAATTCTTGGAAAATTACAATTTTGACTTGCAGTATCATCCGAGCAAGGCAAATATGGTAGCAGATGCTTTAAGCCGGAAATCTCATGGAACTTTGGCTAATTTGGCCATTCGAAAATGGAAGATGCTTAAAGATCTGGCAGAGATGGGATTGCAGTGTTTTGATGATGATGTTTGTAGTGAGTCGGCATTCTTATTTAGTCTTATGGCTTAGCCTACTCTTGTCGGACGAGTAATTGAGTCATAGAGATAGGATCCGGATTTGGATGCCATTTACACTTTGATCTCCAGTGGTGAGACAATGAAGGATTCGACTTTGCATACAGATGGAGGTCTACAGTTCAGAGGTTTGTTGGTAGTTCCCACAGTTTGTTGTAAAGATGTCCTACAGGAGTTTCACACTTCCCGCTTTATAGTTCATCCAGGTGGTACCAAGATGTATCACAATTTAAGACGTCAGTATTGGTGGAATGGAATGAAAAAAGATGTTGCACAATTTGTGACTAAGTGCCTTATCTGTCAACAGGTGAAGGCTGAGCATCAGAGACCAGCCGGTTTGTTGCAACCATTACTTGTAGCGCAGTGGAAATGGGAACATATTGCGATGGATTTTGTGACAGGTCTTCCAAGGTCACGGAGGGGCAATGAAGCTGTATGGGTCATCGTTGACAGATTGACCAAGACAGCTCACTTTTTGCCTATTAAAGCAACAAATGATGCAGAGAAGCTTGGTGTACTATATGTGAAGGAGATTGTAAAGTTGTATGGAGTTCCAGTAACCATTATCTCAAATAGGGATACCAAGTTGACTTTGAAGTTCTGGGAAGGACTTCAAACAGCGTTTGGGTCAGCGTTGCATCTTAGTACGGCGTTCTATCTATAGACCGATGGCCAATCGGAGCATACCATCCAGATCTTGATGGATATGTTTCGGGCATGTGTACTTGATTTTGGAGGTAGTTGGGAGGATCACCTTTCATTTATTGAGTTTGCTTACAGCAACAGTTATTAGGCAAGTATCCAGATGGCTCCATTTGAGGCGTTGTATGGTAGACCTTGTAGGTCTTGGACTGAGGTGGGTGACACAACCGCCTTAGGACTCGACATATTACTCGAGACTACCGAGAAGATTAAGTTGATCAGACAAAGGTTGTTTACAGCTCAGGGACGACAGAAGAGTTATGCGGATAGGCGGAGACGGCCGCTATCTTTTGAGGCGGGAGACCATGTCTTTCTTCGGGTTTCTCCACGAAAGGGGTTGTTGAGGTTCGAGAAGAGCAGGCAAGTTATCGTCACGATTCATTGGACCTTTTGAGATCTTAGACCGGGTAGGAGAGATTGCCTACAGACTTGCTTTGCCACTATAGTTGGACAGGGTCCACAATGTTTTTCATGTATCGATGCTACTGAAGTACGAACTGAATCCATCTCACATTTTGAGTTGGGTTGATATGGACATTTATGAGGATGTTTTCTACGAGGAGGGACCAGTTCAAATCCTTGACACATAGCAGAAGGTGTTAAGGAATAAGACGATATCATTGGTAAAGGTTCTATGGAGGCATCACGGCGTGAAGGAGGCTACTTGGGAGCTCGAACAGGAGGTTCGCTCCAAGTATCCAGAGTTGTTTACTCCCTCAGATATGGCTTAATTTCGGGGAAAAAATCTTTTAAAGTTGGAGAGAATATAATGTTTATATATATATGTAAATGTTAAATGAATTTTTTTAAAGCCATGGGGCTTACCACTAACTTAATTTTAGTGGTCAAAAGGGGCCAATTCAGCCCATTCTTCCTATCTTCCCGTAATCTTCTCTCTCTCTCGCTGGTTCTTCACTTTTTATTTTATTTTATTTTTTTATTTTCTTTTTTGTCTTTTGTTTCAAAAATTCTAGGTTCAATTAATCTCTCATCTCTTGGAGTTTTTGGGAGCCGTTTGCGGCAAAAAGGAGAGCACAGCTAGATCTACGTGTGAATACAAGCAATTCATCATTTGGTGCACTCTAGGGATTTCAAAATTCTAGGTTCTTGGGCTCGAATTGGGGCTTTTTCTCTCATTTGAGGTAAGGGTGTTTAATTCATGCATTCTTATTCTTTTGTGAATTTTCTAGTATGTGTTGTGCTCTAGCATGCCTATTTTGTGGAAACTCTTATAAAAATTGTTTGAGTGTTGTATGTGAGGTTGTGAAAGTAGAAGTTAATTGATGAATTATAATGATACATGCTTAACATGAAATTAATTCCATGTTTTATATGTTTAACATGTTAGATTATAGTTGAATGAAGGCATGCCATGTTTTATTGGAATTATTTGTAAAACATGCTATGTAGTGTAATTTTTGAACTTGTGTAAAATGATAAATATTGGTATGATGCATCCATGCACCTCATTGGGAAGACATGGGAATGATGTTTTGAGAAAAATAAAACGGGGTTTTCGGGAAGAAGTTTTCGAATATGGTTTTATGAAAAATCCGGTCGCCTAGGGGTTACCGAAGGGCCGTGGTGTTAGTGAGGCCTAAAGGGGATTAAGAAAATTCTCCTTAGTGTGGTTGAGCTATCTGGGCCCCAAATGACGCCACGGGGTTACCATGAGTCAGGGACAGTAGCCAATCCTCCTCTCGTGTCGCCAGGGGGTCACCCTGGGACAGGTTTCACTAACGGTTTGGAAATGATGATGGTTATGGTTTTAAAAAAAAAAAAAAAAAAATTGTGAGAGGCATAGCACGACATGGCATTGCATTTCATGGCATCTTCTTTCATAACTTGGGTTATTGGTGTGATTGTGTAATTATTTTTCCGGCATAGCATTATCTTTGTTCTTTTATTGCTATTCATGGTGTGGATTCATGGGATTTCAAGAGTTGTGCCTTAAGCACTACCTACTGAGCTTTATGCTCATCCTATTATTTAATATTTTTCAGGACACAGAAAAGAAGTGACGGATGACATTCCACCACAGGCCTAGCATGGATTAGATGATCGTTTTGTTATTTTTGTATCTAAGTCTCAATATTTTTTTTGTAAAACTTAACATAATGTGTTTTGTACAAAGACTTATGGACTCTTATTATTGTAATTATATTTATGGGCTGTAAATTTTATATAAGTTGTCTAAATGTTGTAAAACATGGACATTTGATCTTAACCTTGTATTTTGGGACTGTAATTATGATATTTGGATGAAATAGTATGTGGTTGTTCCACCATGGGATGAACTAAGTTAAGGCATAATGAATGGAGGAAAGGGATTGTGATGACCCGAATTTTCTTAATATTTTAATTTATTATTATTATTATTATTATTATTATTATAAGTTTATTTTAGTTATGTTAGTGGTGGTGTGTTTGTATTATATAATTTATATATATATTTATGTTAGATGGAAGGAAGGAAGGAAGCAAATGGGTGGCTGCGGGAATTGAGAAAGCAATTGTGACATGTGGGTTTTGATGGAGTAAGACATTGGTATTGTAATGATGTGAAGATATGGAAGAAGTCATTATTAGTTTTGACTTATGATATTTGATATTATTTCTTTTTGTATATATCTATATATATATATATATATATATATATATATATATAGATATATACAAAAAAAAAAAAGAGAAAAGAAAGTGGGGTGGGACCCACTAGGAATTGCTTGGCTAAAACTTGGCCTTGGTTCTAACATTTCACGTGGGTTTGGTCTGTGGTTTGCTCTGTGATATATATTGGAGTGTGATATTGTAATTATGAAGTGTGAAGCAATGAGTCGGTGGTGGGGTTCATTGAGCTGATATTTGTGAGCAGTGATTAAGTTGGTGGGTTTGGCTATAAATTTGTATAGTTTTGTGACCTTAGAGAGATATAGAAAGAGAAAAATAAAAGTGAGAACCGAAGGTTAGAAAAACAGATAGTTTTGAGGAAAGATAGAGACGAGCCAGAGAGAAGGCCGGAAGCTTGAGGTTTTGATGATCCAATGAGGAAAATTCTTTTTCAGTGTAGGGTTCTCTATACCTTGAATGGCATGGGTGGTTTTGATTAAATGTTTTGATTAAATGCATATTTATTCTGTTTATATACTCACATGAATATGTATATTTTATGAAGCTGTTTTGTTAAACCTCCATGAAATTCTTGTTATGGTTTTTCTTACTGGGACTTTTGTCTCACCACCCTCCAGTTTCAGGTACCGAAGATGAACGGGGATTGTTAGATTCGGGCTTAGGTTGAAGAGTCGGCGTTGCAGGATTTTATTTATTTATTCGGAGAGTTTTGTATATTTGAGGAAATTATTTTTTCGTATAAAAGAGGGCATTTTTTTGTGATCCTGTGTGTATTTTGATGTATTTTGATTTCTATAAAATTGAGGATTTTATTAGAAAATTTATGGTCGTTACAGGGATGATAGTATATAATATTTTACATTATGTGTTGGGACAGGTTGGATAAGTCTAGAAGGCCCGAGTGAGGCTATTACATATTTTTTATGCATCTAAGTAGGTTGTTGTAGGCCCTTTTTTAGCATAGGTCAAGCCGATTTTTTTATTTTTATTTTTATAATTAGTATCATTTTAGGGTCGTTACAGTTACGCTGTTAGAGTTCATCAATTGAGGTCCTGATTGAAGGGGTCGACTCATTCCCGTGGAGGGAGGTGAAGTCTTTGGTTTTTATAGTGTTTGTTTTGAGAGTGGTTTTGATTGGTAGGATGTGAGGCACGGATTGCTGAATAAGGGTTATGTTTCCGATGTTTAGTATATTCGGTGATGATTAGGAAATGTGTTGTGAACGGTAGTTTGAGGATGACTAGGTGATGTAGTGTGAGTCGTGTGCTCGGATGTTTTTATTGATGTTTGATTTAAGCAGTGTCTTAAGGACAAGTGTTGGTATTGTTGAGTGCTAAGCAGCTAGAGAATGGATGTGTGATTTCATTGAGGAATAATAGGAATAATTGACTTTGGTTTTGAGGTTTCAGGCATGAGACTGTTGTATTGTGTGTTTTGACGAGGTCGGAATCGAATCGAATAATGTTATGAAGTTGTTTACCTAGTGTGGGTACTATTAAAATATTAGAAAGCTTTGATGTTGGTTGATGATTGAAACATAATTGGGGTTCTCAGAATAGGTATATGACGGTATGGTTGTTAATGTTACATATAGCGATGAATGGATAGTGAATGAATCTCATTATCGTTTTGTGGACTATGTGAGATTGTGTTTGAGGTGTAGACCTGAGGACAAGAACGATGTCTATGCTGAGATCAAATCAAGGATGAGAATGGCCTGGCCAACCATTTCTCCTGAATCAATCCCTCTTTAGCGCGATGTCTAGTCAAAGGTCAATGATTGTTTTGAGTTGTTACGAATAATGAGAGTATGGTATTGGGTGTGTGTTAGTGTGGTGGTTTGGATTCAGGAAGTTATCTCGGATGACGAGGTGTGTTAGGTAGGATCAAGTATCTGTTAAAAGGTTTGTGGTACAATTATTAATTGTTGAATATCTTATTTTGAGAATTTATGTCCTGTGTACAGGATAATGCACTTTACTGATTTGGTGACAAATGTTTATGCGGTCATTGGGGGACTCATTGTTTAACCATTATGAAATTGTTAAGTGTAATGATTGTCGCATAATGTAATTAATAGTTGTTGGTACGGTTATGTGGTAGTGTAGCTACGTACTAGATAGTAAGTGTTTGGTCTGTCAGGGACGTGTAGATTAGAGTTGAGATTGACTAAGAGATAAACAAGATTTTTTGTCTTGGGTTTAATGTGTTCTTTGAAGGATGTGTTGATGTTAGATGTTGTCTTTTTCGGTGGTCTGATAACCGTCCTTTTTCTCGAGTTTTAGAGCCTTTTGCGATTGTGTAGAGTGGACTGATGTCCGTTTTGAGTCAGGCGTAAGGTCTAGTTGGTCTTGTGTTATGATGAAGAAAGAGATGAGAAACCGCATAGGGTTTTGGTGGCAGTGATGTGTGATTGCCTGGTGACGTCCGGTATCAAAGGCAATAGTGTCGGTGGGTTCATAATCTCAATGTTTTGTGAGGTGTTCTTAGAGGAGAGTGTGTGGCTGTGGGCCTTCCTCATAAGGAGAGTAGACGAAATCTCTTTAAGGAGGGTAGATTGTAATGTATCCAATTTTCGTCATTTTTCAATTTCTGAAATTTTTCGTTTTTGCAATAGCATTCTCGTATTACGTGCTGGACACCGTGGAGTGTTCCAGTTGTATCCGAGAGCTGGTTGGGACATTTTATTGAGTCCAGAACTCTTTGAAATACCAAGGTTGCCATTTTTGCATTTTTCTATTTTTCGGGTCGAATGGTTCCGTGTGGGACCCGCTACCGGGACTGTTGCATACGAGGATTTTAATTAGGTTCATTTGCATCATATTTATTTTATTTAATGTGTTTTATGTGATTGTGAAATAGATGTGTATATATATATATATTATGTGGTGTAAAAAGAAAATGAAAAGAAAAAAGAAAAATAAAAGAAAAGTGGTGGGACCCACCTTAGCCTTTTAAGTGAATTAGAGACCACATTTTGGTCTCATTTCTCACCATTTTTCTCTCACTCCCGCTGGTCTCTCTCACTCTCTCTCAAGCTTTCATTTTTCTTTTCTTTTTACTTCAAACTTCAAATCTTGATTCCTCCCTCATCACTTGGAATTTTTAGAAGCCATTTGCGACTCTTCGAAAAGCACGACGAGGTCTATAATTTGATCAGAGCCAATCTCCATTTGGCCACCAATTTGGGCGATCTCTAAATCCTAGGTTTTGAGGTGAAATTGGGAATTTTTGCTTAATTGGATGTAAGGGTCTCTAATTCATATATTTTTGGGCTTTTGTGAGTTAATTTTAAAAAAGTTTGTGTTTTAGCATGTTTAAATTGTGAAATTTCATGTAAATTTATTTATTTGCTATGTGAAAAGGTGTAACTATGTTTTATGTGATATATGATAATGAAAGCATGCTTAATTGATGAATTTTCATACACATGGTATTAAATTGTTATGTTTATGTGATGATAAAACATGAATTATAAAATAATAATAATAAATAAATAAATAAATTTCTTGCGAAGCATGTTAATTGTTGATTAATTTAAGCCATTTGTGCTTTTAGTGCTAGTTTGGTGATTAGAAAATATGAAATATAATTTTAAAATTTTTTATGTTGTAAAGCATGTATATTATTGAATAATAACTTGATGATCATGAATTTCTCTATTTATACAATATTGAGATATATGAGACATTCATGCATAGCATTGGACATGAAATGGGAAAATTGTTTTGAAAGGAAAAAGGAATTTTGGGACAAAGTTTTGATTAAAGTGATTTTTATGAAAACCCGGTCGCTGCAGAGCTACTAAAAGGTCGTGTTGATATAACCTAGAGGGAACTAGGGAGATCGCCCTAGCGTGGTTGAGCTATCTGGCCTTAAATGACGTCGCGGAGGTACCAACGGTCAGGGACAGTAGCCAATCATTCTCTCGTTGTAAACTCTAATTAATTTGTGTTAAATTTTAATCACAAATAATCATAAATTCCTAAATCTTAGAACTTCAATTAATTTCGCATCCTTATAACGCATAAATATATATAATTAGATATACATACCTCGATTCATGATATCAAACCTTGTTGAGATTAAATTCAACGTCTAGATCCTTTAACCACGAACTAATCTGCAACTTTGATCAATAGGCAAATGTGAAAACTAGTTTCTCTCTCTTGGCATTTTGCATACATAAAACTTTTAAGTGTTGTATCCTTAATCGTACATAATTGATGGAGTATATGCACTTTTATAAAGGCAGAGAAAAAAAACCAGTTTTCCTTTTAGTAACATAATTCTACTTTCCATCAAAGTAAAGTATAAGAAAGGAAAACACTTCTCCAATAAGTAATTACCAAAAAGATAATTATAAGTTGACCAAAAATAAATAATATAAATTGATATTTATTTACTTAGCTACCAAGTAATATGTCATATGTCTAAATCATGTGAGCCACAATTAAATAAATAATCTTACATTCTCCCACTTAGCACATATGATAATTTCTGTAGTGGTTTAGTAAAATAGTCATTAGTGTGCACCATAAATCAGATTAAGGTATTAAGTTAGTTATCATAAATACCATGGTAAACAAACTGCCAATGTGAGTCATGGCGGTTGTATGTCACTAAATGACACAGTCCCTTCCATGTACCACAACACTAGTAACCCATTTAACATAGTCTATAAGTGAGAAGCATCATTAAAGGTCTAGCAATAATGTCTATTCTAAAACTATTCTTGTTTTCATCATTTAAAGTAATACATGCATGTACATACATAAATTAACAGGAAATATCAGAAACACATTTTAATGAGCTCAAAATATCAAATATATATAAACATTGTTAAGCAATCCATAACAAAATAATAATTAACTTTGATTACATTCAAGACCCATTCTTTCAACATGCCCTATGAATGTCTTGGGTGGTACTCCTTTTGTTAATGGATCTGCAACCATAAGTTGTGTGATTATATTTTCAAAAGACACTCGTTATTTTTGAACTTCTTCTTTAACGGTAAGATATTTCAGCTCCATATGCTTAACGCCATTAGAATATTTATCGTTTTTAGTAAAGAAGACAACTGCGGTGTTATCACAATAAATTTTCAGCGGTCTAGAAATTGAATCCATAACACTAAATCCCTAAATAAAGTTCCGCAACAACAAACCATGATTTGTACCCTCAAAGCATGCTACAAACTCAGCCTCCATAGTAGATGAAGCAATAATAGACTATTTTACGTTTTTCTATGATATTGCTCCTCCAGCTAAAAGGAACAAATAACTAAAAATGGATCTTCTACTATCCACACATCCAGTAAAATCTGAGTCTGAGTAACTAATAACCTCTAAATCACCAATCCTTCTAAATATGAGCATATAATTCTTTGTTCCTTATAAGTATCTCATGACTTTCTTTGCAGTTTTCCAGTGATGCATTGCTGGATCGCTTTGGTATCTGCCTAGCATTCCAACTGCAAAACCAATATCTGGACGAGTGTAAACCTGTGCATATATCAAACTTCCCACAATGGATGCATAAGGAATATTTTGCATTTCTTTATATTCTAATTCATTCTTTAGGCATTGCATCAAACTAAATTTATTCCCTTTCTGTATTGGAACAATATTAGCTGAACAATGTTCCATACCAAATCTCTCTAGAATTCTCTTAATATATATTTTCTAAGACAATCCTAACAATCTACGTGACCTGTCACAAAATATTTCTATTCCTATCACGTAGGATGTCTTACCCATATCTTTCATCTCAAAATTCTTAGAGAGATAATTTTTAGTTTCATGCAATAATCCAAGATTACTACTAGCAAGTAAAATATCATTAACATATAGAATCAGAAATATAAACTTATTCCCACTAACCTTCTGGTATATACACCGATCAACAGTATTTTCATTAAAACCAAAATAAGTAATAGTATCATTAAACTTAATATACCATTGTCGGGAAGCTTATTTAAGTCCATATATTGACTTCTTAAGTTTACAGACCATGTATTCTTTACCCTCTATTGTGAAGCCTTCAGGTTAATCCATATAGACTTCTTCTTCTAAACTCCCATTTAGGAAAGCTGTTTTCACATCCATTTGATACAACTCTAAATCATAATGAGCTACAAACGCCATGATAATTCTAAAGGAATCCTTCTTAGATACAGGAGAAAAGGTTTCTTTATAATCAATGCCTCCTATCTGAGTGAAGCCCTTGGCTACAAGTCTGGCTTTATATTGTTCAATATTGTCATTAGAGTCGCGTTTGGTCTTAAAAACCCATTTACACTCGACTTATTTAAATCCTTCAGGCAATTCAACGAGTTCCCAAACTTTATTTTGTTCCATTGACTTCAACTCCTCATTCATGGCATTAATCCAATTAGTAGAATTATTACTATTAATGGCTTGTGAATATGTAACCGGATCCTTACATATCCCTATATCAAAATCAGATTCATGTAGATATACCAAATAATCATTCGGAATAGCAGATCTCTTTCTCTTTGAGACCGTCTTAATGTTATTCCTTGTGCTTCTTTTATAACTTCATTGGTGATAGTTTCATTATGGAGTTGTTGATCATTTAATTGTTCTTCGTTGTTATGCAGTTCAACAACTGGAGAAACAATTATTTTTTTAGAAGTTGTGGATAAAGGGATTTGTACCCTAACTTCTTGAATGATCACATTCTCATTTCTATCACCCCACTGATTTCACCATCCTCAATGAATCTAGCATTACCAGTTTCAACAATTCTTATACTATATATAGGATAGTAAAACCTATACCCTTTGGATTTTTCTGAGTCACCAATAAAGTACTCACTAACCGTTCTATAATCTAATTTCTTTTCATGTGGATTATAAATCCTAGTTTCCGCTGGGCAACCCCAAACATACAGGTGCCTTAAACTAGGTTTCCTTCCTATCCACAGTTCAAATGGAGTTTTTGAAACTGCCTTACTAGGAACCCTATTTAATACATATATAGTAGTTCTAAGAGCATACATCCACAATGATATGAGTAACGAGGAATTACTTAACATACTCCTAACCATTTCCATAAGAGTACGATTATGCCTTTCAGCTACACCATTCTGCTGTGGCATGCCTGGCATAGTGTATTGAGCACAAATGCCACGCTTTTCAAGGAGTTTAGCAAATGGTCCAGGGCATTAACCCTGTTTTATCATACTTTCCATAATATTCACCACATCTATCTGACCTTACTATTTTCACTTTTTTATCTAGTTGCCTTTCAACCTCATTTATGTATACTTCAAGAGTATTCATTGCTTGAGATTTTTCATGCAATAAATAGATATATCCATAATGTGAAAAATCATCTATAAAGGTGATAAAATATTTTTCTCCACCAAAAGATGGAACATCAAAAGGTCCACAAATGTCTGTATGAATAATTTCAAGAAGCTCTATACTTCTTGTGGCTTCTTTCTTTGTGTGTTTGGTTTGTTTACCTTTAATACAATCCACACACATAATAAAATCAGTAAAATCTAGATTTTAAAGAATATCATCTTTTACTAATCTTTTTAACCTTTCACTAGATATATGATCCAATCTTTTATGCCACAAGAAAGATGAATTTTCATTAATTGAGCTACGTTTGGTTCCAACATTATGATGTAAGGTCAAAAGTGTTTCAAAAAATAAATCATCAAACTTTATCTTGTATAAACCATCAACAAGAATACCAGAACCAACAAATTGGGATTTTTTGAACAAACTGAAACATCCATTACCAAATTTAAATGAAAAACCATCAACATCAAGTTTGGACATATAAATCAAATTACGGGAAATTGAAGAAAAATAAAGAGTTTTAAACAAACCTAAATGAAATCCACTATCTAAAATTAAACGAAATTTCCCAATGGCTTCAATTGGAATTTTCTCCCTATTCCCTGTGAACACGGAATCATCATTTGGATTTGTGGTTTGGGTTGAAAGGAATCCCAGCATCGTATTAGAAATATGAAAATTAGAGTCTGAATCAACCCACCAAGTATTAGAAGGAGCTTCAATTAAATTTGATTCAAAATATATAAAAGCCAAAGGTTTACCCTTCTTTTCAAACCACTCTTTACGTTTCATGCAATCTTTCTGAAAGTGTCCAAATTTGTTACAAAAATGACACTTATCATTCTTGCGTTCCTTCTTATGAGTAGCTTGATCAGAATCCTTTATTTGGGGTGTTGCTCACTTAATGCCTTTTCCAGGCCTTTTCCCAAATTTCTTTCTAGCTTCTTGAATCATGAGATGAACATTATGATTATCTTGTTACTTAAGCCTTCCTTCAACCTGAATTAGCATACTGGCTAATTCATTCACATTCTACTTGTTCTTAATAGTGTTATAGTAAATTTGAAATGGCCCATACGGAATAGGTAAGGAATTGAGAATAAATTGAATGAGAAAAGTCTCATCCACATTCATCCCTAAAGTTTTCAATTTCGAAACAAGATTAGTCATGTCAAGAACATGCTCATGCATACTTCGAGTACCATTAAAACGCATAGTAATGAGGTCAGCCATTAATTTCCCTACAAGAGACTTATCTGCAGTACGAAAACGTTCTTCAATATTTTTCAAATATTCCTTAGCACTATCAGTTTGGGGAAGAGTTGTTTTAATATTGTTTGCAATAGTCTTTCGCTTAAACATAATACTCAATCTGTTCGATTTTTCCCAAACTTTATGGAGAGACTTTTCTTCCTCACTGCTTTCACCAGTAATAGCAGTAGGTTTCTCAATTTGAAATGCTAAATCAAGATCTAGCACACCTAAGTTGAACTGAACTTGCTCATTCCATTCTGAGAAGTTAGTCCCATTGAGAATTGGAACAGATGAAGCATGCGAATTCACTGAAACAGGAAGAGATACTGCAATAAAATAATCATAATAAGGTAAATGCTCATAACATTAATACTTTGAGATAACAACAGATATAAAAATAAATAAATACATTGTACAACTATGGTACCCCTTTAGGTAGTAACCAAAAAAAAATAAAAATAAAAAATGATGCTTAGATGTATTTATTTATATATAGCTTCATTAGTGATGCACTAATTAATTAAATAGACAAGTTACCTTTGGATATCCTATATCTACCCAATTAAAAATTACATACAACTCCTTAATGTTTATTTATTCACTTGAAAATTAATTCCCTTTGAGGAATTATTTTTAATAATTGAATAAACCCAATATTCATGAATTTTACAAAAAATTATAAGCATCATTATTCATGAAATATTGCAATTATGTCTAACACTAAAATTAATATCCATTAATCATTATGGTTAGACCACTTTGGTAGCTACCAATCTTTCTATAATATGAATATTTAATTATCTAGTAATAAATTCAACATTAAATTACACACCATATTATGCACACATAATTTACAAAGTCAATTAATTAAACCGCTAGTGGGTGTCCTAAAATTTCATAAATACATGTACTGTAGTGTATATTAATAAGCATATATTCAATTAAGTACAAAACAAAAAAAGACATCATCACCTTTTGAGAACCTCGATTTACGTGGCGGAATCATAAACAAAAGTTCAGAATGTATACATAATGGTTATAACTTTCAACTACTATCATAAACAAAAGTTCAGAATGTATACATAATGGTTCTAACTTTCAACTACTGTAAGTTCATCATTATGTACGAAAATCATAGCAACACAATATATATTAACTTGTTTTTTTGTCTCATTATGCTATATAATATACAATCCAGTTTTATTTTTTAAAATTTAAGTTTGTCAAAGTCAACATAATATATATCAACACACATAATTTCGAAAATCGAGGTATATAACATCAGACGTCTCGACAAACATATAACAAAAACAAATCTGATCATTATACAAGTTCTTGACACTCGATTCAAAAATAGGTACCCGAATTAGGAAAATTTTGATCTGGCATACGGATCTCTATTAAAGCTCTACGAATATAATAAATTAAAATTAAATAATTAAATAATTTTAATTAAACTTAAACATATTATTTATGCAAGTATAATGGAAAAATAATGAGTTCCAAAACTACGGGCTCTGATACCACATGTAAACTCTAATTAATTTGTGTTAGACTTTAATCAGAAATAATCATAAATCCCTAAATTTTATAACTTCAATTAATTTCACATCCTTATAACGCATAACTATATATAGTTAGATATACATATCTCGATCATGATATCAAACCTTACTGAGATTAAATCCAACGTCTAGATCCTTTAACTATGAACTAATTTGCAACTCTAATCAACAGGCAAAGGTGGAAATTGGTTTCTCTCTCTTGCCCTTTTGCACATATAAAACTTTTACGTGTTGTATCCTTAATCGTACATAATTGATAGAGTATATGCACTTTTATAAAGGTAGAGAGATGATCAGTTTTCCTTTTAGTACATAATTCTACTTTCCATCAAAGTAAGAAATAAGAAAGGAAAACACTTCTCCAATAAGTAATTACTAAAAAGGTAATTATAAGTTGACCAAAAATAAATAATATTAATTGATATTTATTTACTTAGCCATCAAGTCATATGTCACATGTCCAAATCATGTGGGCCATAATTAAATAAATAATCTAACACTCGTGTAGCCGCGAAGTCACCAATGGACGGGTCATATTAATAATTTGAAAAGTTATGGATTTAGATTTTGAAAACGGGGAGCGACATTGATGGCATCACATATTATGGCACGACATTGTTATTTTGGAATTGGAATTAATGTTGTATTCCTTCTCGGCATAGTATGACCCCGCTTCTTATTTTCTATTCATTGTTTGGATTCACGGGGTCACAAGAGGCATCTCTTAGGCACCACCTACTGAGCTTTATGCTCACCTTATTATTTTAACATTTTTCAGGACATGGGAAAGAAGTGGCGAATAATGTTCCACCATATGCCTAATTTGGTTTAGAAGATCATTTTGCTATTTTTGTATCCAAGTCTCACTATTTTTGTAAAACTTAATATATTGTATTCTGTGCGGAGACTTATGAACTCTTATTATTGTAATTTTATTTATGAATTGTAAGTAGATGTAATTTGAGTAAAATTCTAGTATGTGTGCATAGAACTATGTATAAGACAAGTACTCCTTTATTCTGAATGAAATGGTTGATGTTGATGGGCTATTTTGAGGAGGTTGTTGATATTGTTGTTTTGGAAATATTTTATATTATTTGAATTGTGTGCTGGGACAGGTTAGATAAATTTTGAAGGTTCAAGAGAGGCCATTACATTTTTTTATGCATTTAAGCAGGTTGGCATAGGACCCTTTTTAGTAGAGGTCATGTCGAATTTTTTTTTTTTTAATTGACATCAGTTTAGGGTTGTTACAAATTTGGTATTAAAGACATGGTTCGAATACCATTAGGACGACGGGTAGAGGCCTACTTAGGTTTGCATGGGGAAGTTTGAATTGCATGACTAAAGTGTTTAAATGTTTAAGAAGTATGCCTACTTGTTTACTTGTTTATTTGCTTATGTGATCACATGCTTATATGTTTACAGTTTTGAAGGCATTCCAATTTGCTATGTGTTTACGTGTTTAGATGTCGGTACATGTAAATGAAGCATATATGTTAAGTGAAAGCATGTTTATTTGTTATGTGTTTTCTTGATTAGGAAATTATGACTTGATCACCCATTATAGGCTTAAGTTATGATGATGGTGTCGTACATCATGTATACTTAGAAATGGTTAGTATGCGGCTTTGTATACGATTTTATGATAGGTGTACATGTTTGGGAAGGGTACAGTTTTATAGGGTGAGTTGTTTGGTGTGCTCTTAAGTGTTGTGTCTTAGTTTCGAATTATGTGAGTATCCAAAGCTTTGAGTCAGGGTCACATGCTTGTGTTGTATTTGACTATTTTCTTGCCATTTTTAGAGTTATGCCTCCGAAAACGTAGAGAGGCAGATGATGGTGGGGAGCAAGACGAGCTTTTTGATTGGGATTCTTTGGTTAAGAATTTGGTTGAGGTCATGACAAACTTTGTACATGCAGTAGTCATAGAGACTAAAAGGTCAATGGTACAGTCGGAGAGAACAGTGGTTATGGACAGACAGGGAGATAGGGGCTTATAGAGTCATGCATGAAAGATGTTAAAGGGTGATTCTTCTAATTCTCCTGTTGTTTTTACGTCACCGCTGGAGACATCCCCTAAGGTCAAGAAGGATTGTTGTAGGTGCAAGCAGACAAGTCATTTAAAAGCAGAGTGCCCTTAGAGTCGGCTTAGTTCTGGAGTTTGTTTTATATGTGGTCAACCTGATCATAGGAAGAAAGATTGTCCAAAGAGAGGTGGAACTCCAGTTGGTGGGGTAGGTTCAGGGCAAGGACCGACTCGACCTTTTGAAAATGGGGAGCGACATTCATGGCATCACATATCATGGCACGGTATTTTTATTTTGGAATTGGAATTAATGTTATATTCCTTCCCGACATAGTATGACCCCACTTCCTATTTTCTATTTATTATTTGGATTCACGGGATCACAAGAGGTGTGTCTCAGGCACCACTTACTGAGCTTTATGCTCACCTTATTATTTTAACATTTTTCAGGACATGGGAAAGAAGTGGCGGATGACGCTCTACCACACGCCTAATTTGGTTTAGAAGATCATTTTGCTATTTTTGTATCCAAGTCTCACTATTTTTGTAAAACTTAGTATATTGTATTCTGTACAGAGACTTATGGACTCTTGTTATTGTAATTATATTCATGGACTGTAAGTAAATGTAATTGGAGTAAAATTCTAGTATGTATGCATGAAACTATGTATAAGACAAGTACTCATTTATTCTGGATGAAAGGGTTGATGGTGATGGGCTATTTTGAGGAGGTTGTTGATGTTGTTGTTTTGAGAATGTTTTATATTATTTGTATTGTGTGCTGGAACAGGTTAGATAAATTTTAAAGGTCCAAGAGAGGCTATTGCATTTTTTTATTTAAGCAGGTTGGCGTAGGACCATTTTTAGCAAAGGTCATGTCAATTATTATTATTATTATTATTTTTTTTTAATTGGCATCAGTTTAAGGTTGTTACACATTGTCTCCCAAATGTTTTGGGCAGGATTTTGTTGTGGATTGTTTGCCTGATGCTGTGTTTCGGGCAGTTTATGTGGATTGTAACCCTTCTTAATGTTTTGTTGTTTGCCATTAAAAAATAAAAAAAAAACTTCTTAGTTTTTTCATATGCTTCTATCGGCCAATAAAACTACTTTACTTTGAATTAATTATTCCTTCTTTTTTTAGTGTTGCTATAAAGATGGATTGAATGATTGTGGTGAAATAACTGAGACACAGACCTAAAATTCATGATTAAAGTGATTGCTTGAGACGTGGAACTAACATTTTTACAGTTAGACACTAGCTTAAAAGCAAATGCTATATATGAACTTATATAGTGTAACGACCCTAGCTGATGCCAAGAATTTTACAAAAAATTCGGCATAACCTCCCCTAAAAATAGGCCTACCATACCCTGTTTAAATTCATTTTTAACCTATCACGGCAACAGTATATGATCATACACAATCAAATAACACCGATAATTACTTTAACTAAAATTATCCTTCCCATTCATCAACAAGGTTACATGACAAAGTTTTGCAAAATATACATATATACCTTTATACTTTTAGTGCTTTGCAAAAATAATGGGAAATATACAAAAGACACAAAAGTGAGCTTCTAGTATCGCTTAAGCTTGAGGTGGGTTGTCGTTCACCGGTTCTTTTCCAAGACCTGAAAAAAATGTATAAATAGTAGGGTGAGCTATATGCTCAGTAGGTGACACTTAAGACACAAATCTTGTGTCCTTGTGAATTCAAGCAAAGCATAGGCCAATGGGAGATAGGGATCATACAACGTAGGGGATCAAATACAACATACAATTCAATTCCAATTATAACTAATGCAATGCAATGCAATGAAATGCAATGCATGTCAATGACACTCCCCATTTTCATTCTCAAAACCATCACTTTCAAACGTTAATATAGCCCGCCCTTTGGTAATCCCGCCGCGACACGAGAGGAGGATTGGCTAGTGTCCCTGATCCTTGGTAACCCCGCGGTGTCATTATGGGGCCCAGCTAGCTCAACCACACTAGGGCGACTCCCTAGTCCTCTTTAGGCTATATTAACCTCCGGCCCGTTGGTAACCCCGCAGCAACCGGGTTTCGCATAAAACCATTTTATCAAAAACACTTCCCTGAAATTCCCTCTATTTATTTCAAGAACAATTTCTCCCATTTCATGCAAACCCAATGGTATGTGCATGTATATATGTTCCATACATTCAATGTCATGGCATTTAAAATTTTCCATCATAAAATTAAACATTCAACATGTTCAACATCTCCCAAGTAATTATTAACACATTAAGATACAACAAAATACATTTAAGCATGTGCATGTATATATATATATGAGCTCAACATCATGAATTGGGAAATTTGGCGCAATTTAAATAAGCATACTCTCATACATCAATTTCAGCATGCTAGCACATAGTAAACATAGTAAATCAACAACTAAATATAATTTGCACATGAACCAACCATATTCAAGATCGTGAAAACCCTCTAGACATCATTAATACCATCATAGATATAATTAACTCTAAATTAAGCATATTTAATACAACATGGAGGTAAAATTCACAATAGAACAAGACTAGAGTGGATTAAGATACCCCTACCTCAAAATAGGCAAAACCCTAGAAATGGGTCCTAAATTTCAAAGTTCAAAGGGTGCACCAAATCTGGAATTGTTGGTATGGATGCGTAGAGCTCGACACAAGCTTCGTTTTGCCTCAAACGGCACCCAAATCTACCAAGAGATGATGAATTAATCAAAGATTCAAGTTGCAAAGGAAAAAGAAAAAGAAAAAGGCAAAGAGATAGAGCACTGGCCGAGAGAGAGGATTCAGCGGGGAGAAAGAATGAACATAAAAAAAAAGTCTCTAAACCATATGTTTGAGTGGGTGGTGGGTCCCACAGTTGAAAAGTCAAAAACTTTACATTCTCCCCAAATTAAAAAAGATTTCGTCCCCGAAATCAAGACATACCTGGAGAAGAAAACAACGCTGGGTACTTGGACCGAACCTCCTGTTCGAGCTCCCAAGTAGCCTCCTCCACTCCGTGGTGTCTCCAAAGGACTTTCACCATTGATATCGTCTTGTTCCTCTACACCTTCTGTTGTGTGTCAAGAATCTGAACTGGTCCTTCCTCGTAGGAAACATCCTTATCAATGTCCACATCTACCCAACTCAAAATGTGAGACTGATCCGATTCGTACTTCCGTAACATCGATACATGGAAAACATTGTGGACCCTATCTAACTGTGGTGGCAAAGCAAGCCTGTAGGCAACCTCTCCTACTCGGTCCAAAATCTCAAACGGTCCAATAAATCGTGGCGACAACTTGCCACTTTTTTCGAATCTCATCAATCCCTTTCGTGGAGAAACCCGTAGAAAAACGTGGTCTCCCACCTCAAAGGATAACGGTCATCTCCGCTTATCCGCATAGCTCTTCTGTCGGCTCTGAGCTATAAGTAACCTCTGTCTTATCAACTTAATCTTCTCAGTAGTCTCGAGTACAATGTCGGGTCCTAAGGCGGCTGTCTCACCTACCTCAGTCCAACAAACAGGAGACCTACAAGGTCTACCATACAACGCCTCAAATGGAGCCATCTGGATACTCGTCTGATAACTGTTGTTGTAGGCAAACTCAATAAATGGAAGGTGATCCTCCCAACTACCTCCCAAATCAAGTACACATGCCCGAAGCATATCCTCCAAAATCTGGATAGCACGCTCTGACTGACCGTCCGTCTGTGGATGGAATGCCGTACTAAGATGCAACGCTGAACCAAACGCTACTTGAAGTCCTTCCCAGAACTTCGAAGTGAACTTAGCATCCCTATCTGACACAATGGTTACAGGAACTCCATGCAACTTTACAATCTCCTTCACATAAAGAACACCAAGCTTCTCTGCATCATCTGTTGCCTTAATAGGCAAAAAGTGAGCCGTCTTGGTCAATCTATCAATGATGACCCATACGGACTTATTGCCCCTTCGTGACCTTAGAAGACCTGTCACAAAATCCATAGCAATATGCTCCCATTTCCATTGCGCTACAGGTAATGGTTGCAACAAACCTACTGGCCTCTGATGCTCGGCATTCACCTGCTGACAGGTAAGGCATCTAGCCACAAACTGTGTAACATCATTCTTCATCCCGCTCCACCAATACTGACGTCTCAAATTGTGATACATTTTAGTACCACCTGGATGAACTGCAAAACGGGAAGTGTGAAACGACAAACTGTGGGAACCACCAACAAACCCCTGAACCGTAGACCCCCATCTGCATGCAAGGCCCAATCTTTCACTGTCTCACCACTAGAGATCAAAGCGTGGATGGCATCTATGTCCGGGTCCTGTCTCTGTGACTCAATCACTCGTACAACAAGAGTAGGCTGAGCCACAAGACTAAATAAGAATGCCGACTCACTGCAACCATCATTATCACAACACTGTAATCCTATCTCTGCCAGATCTTCAAGCATCTTCCACTTCCGAATAGCTAAACTGGCCAAAGTTCCACGAGATTTTCGGCTTAAGGCATCAGCTACAACATTTGCCTTGCCTGGATGATACTGCAAATCAAAGTTGTAATATTCCAAGTACTCAACCCATCATCTCTGTCTGTTGTTCAAGTCCTTTTGGGAGAAAAGGTACTTGAGACTTTTGTGATCTGAAAATACCTCGAATCTCTCACCATACAAATAATGTCTCCAACACTTCAAGGCAAACACAACTGCCACTAACTCCAGATCATGAGTAGGGTAGTTAAGCTACTACTCTACCATCCTGCATCAACACACATCCTAACCCGTCACGTGAAGCATCACAATAGATCACATAACCCAAGCCTCGCTCAGGTATCACCAACACTGCAGCTGTAGTCAATCTTGTCTTCAATTCCTGGAAAGATGACTCACAGGCCTCATTCCAGACAAACTTGACCCCTTTCCGGGTCAAACGGGTCATAGGAGCTGCCAAACGGGAGAAATCCTTCACAAATCTCCGATAGTAACCCGCTAAACCAAGAAAACTGCGGATCTCAAACACATTCTTGGGTCGCTCCCAAGTCAAAACTGCTTCAACCTTTGATGGATCAACTGATACTCCACCTTCTGAAACAACATGCCCCAAAAACTTCACCTCCTGTAGCCAAAACTCACATTTCTCGTATTTGGCATACAATCGGTGTTCCCGCAAAATCTGTAAAACAATACTCAAATGGACCTCGTGATCTTCCCGAGTCCGTGAGTACACAAGAATGTCATCCACGAAAACTACCACAAACTGGTCCAAGTAATCGTGAAAGACGCGGTTCATCAAGTCCATGAATGCCGCTGGCACATTAGTCAAGCCAAAAGGCATAACAAGGAACTCATAGTGTCCTTACCATGTACGGAATGCTGTCTTCGGGATATCCTCATCCCTAACCCGCAACTGATAATAGCCAGACCTCAAGTCAATCTTCGAGAAATAACTGGCTCCCCTCAACTGATCAAATAAATCATCTATCCTTGGCAAAGGATACTTGTTCTTGATGGTGGCATAATTCAACTTCCGATAATCAATGCACAACCTCAACGAACCATCTTTCTTCTTAGCAAACAAGACCGGTGCGCCCCACGGTGACACACTCGGTCGGATGAAATCTTTCATCCTCAAATCATCAAGCTGCCTCTTCAATTCTTCCAGTTCAACTGGTGCCATACGATACGGTGCCATAGAAATCGGCGCGGTACCATGCATCAAATCAATAGTGAACTCCACTTCTCGGTGTGAAGGCAACTCTGTCAAATCTTCTGGAAAAACATCCAAGAAGTCACAAACAATCGCCGGATAAACTTCTCCCACGACATCATCTTCTTCGGCTAGAAGACTAGTTAAGAAATAATCACCATGACTTTGTCCACGAACTCCATAAAATGATGAAATGTGGGAATCACTCCGATCTCCCACGAAAAAGAAACAGTCTCCCTCGGGAGTGCAAACTGTAACCCTTCCTCTGTAACAGTCGATCGTGGCATGAAATGAAGCCAACCAATCCATCCCGAGAATGACATCAAAGCTAGTCATCTCTAGGAGGATAAGGTCAAACACGAAAGTCCGCCCAACTATCACAATGGGACATTCCCGCACAATTCGGCTCAAAGACACTGAAACCCCAACTGGCGTATCAACACTCAACGCCCGTTCCAAGAAACTAACTTCCAACCCGGATGTAAGTGCAAATAATGATGAAATGAAAGAATGAGATGCACCAGAGTCAAATAAAACACGGGCCCAACAACCAAACACTGGAAATATACCTCGAAGGACTGACGGTCCAGAAGATGCATCAGTCTGTGCCAGTGCAAAAACACGTCCCTGTGGTACCTGTGCCTGAGGACTGCCAACCTGAACACCTGACTGCTGCACTGACATAGTAGGAGTATCCCTCCTAACTGATCGTGAACCCTGTGAAGACATAGTAGGCTGTGGTGGTGGTCTGAAACCTGACTGAACTGTAGCCGATTGTGACGGCCTCTGCTGTGACCCTCTGCCACTAATGTTGCCTGCTCTCTGACTCGGACAATCACGAATCAAGTGACCCTGCTGGCCACACCCATAACAAGCCTTCGGAGCTGACGAAACTGAAGACGATCTCATCGGACAACTGGACTTGTAATGTCCGAGCTGCTGACACTGATAACAAACAACTGCACTCCTGTCAGATCCAGCTGGCATAGGAGTGGTAGGAGCAGATCTTGTAGACTGTTGCCCCTGAAACTGAGATGGACTGCCCCTCTTCTTTTTCCAAAAAGATCCCTCTGAGGATGGCCCTGCACCCCTCTTTTGCTTCAATTGCTCTCTTCTTGCATCCTTATCTCTATTATCAGCCTCCAGCATCAAAGCCCTTTCCACTGCTTTAGAGTAAACCTTAATAAACTGTGCCGTGATCAACGGCCTCATTCGATCATTAAGACCCGAGACAAACTTCCGAGTCTTGTTAGCTTCATCTCTCACCACTTCTAGAGCAAAACGGGAGAGTGAGGTGAACTTATTCTCATACTCCGCCACTGACATGTTCCCTTGAATAAGGTTATGAAACTAGTCTTGTAACTCCCATCTTTTGGAAAGCGGAAAATACTTTTCATAGAACAGTTCCTTGAACCTGTCCCAACTCATCTCTTCAATCTTGTACTGGTTGGTGATCGACTTCCACCAAACCTTGGCATCCATAGCAAACTTGTAAGTTGCTAGGATGATCTTCAAGTGATCCTCTGTCACATCCATTGAGGTCAACTGAGTTTCGACTTGATCCATGCAGTTGTCGGCTACCATTGGATCCGCACCGCCCTCAAACATAACCGGCATCAGCTGAGAAAACCCCTTAATGATCTTGAGACGCTTCTGAGCTAGAGTCTCCTCAACTCGAACTGTAGGTTGTGGTACCAACTGTGGCTGAGCAACAATCGTTGCCCTCACGACATTTTGCAACAAACGATTAAACTCTAGTGCCGCAGAACCTTCACCTACTTCTACGGGTACGGGTGTTTCAATATTGTCTCTTCTTGGGGGAACAGCTCTTGGGGGAATCAAGTCCCTAAGAAGCATGTTCTCATCATTTAGCTCTTCCGGATTGGAGCTGGAGCTCTCACCAACATCACCCCTTGTTGGTCTAGGGCTAACTTCTCTAGGTTCCTCACGCCGTGACATCGTGCTATAAACTAGAAAATGATTCAGAAACATGACACTAAGGTCCACTGTTGACGACTCAACAAGAATTAATACCGTATAACACTTAGCATGCAAGACTATGCAAGAAACATTTTAACATAAACAAGTAAGCAAGTAAGCACATAGGTAGTTAAGCATGCTCATTTAAATAAGATACCACGTAGCAAGTAGTCAAGTAAGCAACACAAACAACATTCCATGCGACTCTATGTAGGCCTCTACCCGTCATCCTAAAGGTTTTCGAACCTTTACTCTGATACCAAATTTGTAACGACCCTAGCTGATGCCAAGAATTTTACAAAAAATTCGGCATAACCTCCCCTAAAAATAGGCCTACCATACCCTGTTTAAATTCATTTTTAACCTATCACGGCAACAGTATATGATCAGACACAATCCCATTCATCAACAAGGTTACATGACAAAGTTTTGCAAAATATACATATATACCTTTATACTTTTAGTGCTTTGCAAAAATAATGGGAAATATACAAAAGACACAAAAGTGAGCTTCTAGTATCGCTCAAGCTTGAGGTGGGTTGTCGTTCACCGGTTCTTTTCCAAGACCTGAAAAAAATGTATAAATAGTAGGGTGAGCTATATGCTCAGTAGGTGACACTTAAGACACAAATCTTGTGTCCTTGTGAATTCAAGCAAAGCATAGGCCAATGGGAGATAGGGATCATACAACGTAGGGGATCAAATACAACATACAATTCAATTCCAATTATAACCAATGCAATGCAATGCAATGAAATGCAATGCATGTCAATGACACTCCCCATTTTCATTCTCAAAACCATCACTTTCAAACGTTAATATAGCCCGCCCTTTGGTAACCCCGCCGCGACACGAGAGGAGGATTGGCTAGTGTCCCTGACCCTTGGTAACCCCGCGGCGTCATTATGGGGCCCAGCTAGCTCAACCACACTAGGGCGACTCCCTAGTCCCCTCTAGGCTATATTAACCTCTGGCCCGTTGGTAACCCGCAGCGACCGGGTTTCGCATAAAACCATTTTATCAAAAACACTTCCCTGAAATTCCCCCTATTTATTTCAAAAACAATTTCTCCCATTTCATGCAAACCCAATGGTATGTGCATGTATATATGTTCCATACATTCAATGTCATGGCATTTAAAATTTTCCATCATAAAATTAAACATTCAACATGTTCAACATCTCCCAAGTAATTATTAACACATTAAGATACAACAAAATACATTTAAGCATGTGCATGTATATATATATATGAGCTCAACATCATGAATTGGGAAATTTGGCTCAATTTAAATAAGCATACTCTCATACATCAATTTTAGCATGCTAGCACATAGTAAACATAGTAAATCAACAACTAAATATAATTTGCACATGAACCAACCATATTCAAGATCGTGAAAACCCTCTAGACATCATTAATACCATCATAGATATAATTAACTCTAAATTAAGCATATTTAATACAACATGGAGGTAAAATTCACAATAGAACAAGACTAGAGTGGATTAAGATACCCCTACCTCAAAATAGGCAAAACCCTAGAAATGGGTCCTAAATTTCGAAGTTCAAAGGGTGCACCAAATCTGGAATTGTTGGTATGGATGCGTAGAGCTCGACACAAGCTTCGTTTTGCCTCAAACGGCACCCAAATCTACCAAGAGATGATGAATTAATCAAAGATTCAAGTTGCAAAGGAAAAAGAAAAAGAAAAAGGCAGAGAGATAGATCACTGGCCGAGAGAAAGGATTCAGCGGGGAGAGAGAATGAGCATAAAAAAAAAGTCTCTAAACCATATGTTTGAGTGGGTGGTGGGTCCCACAGTTGAAAAGTCAAAAACTTTACATATAGGTTCAGTGTTGGTGTTTAAATTTAATGGGAGGAGATCCAGAAAATGTTAAAGGGTGGGCTAATACTAATATTTACTTATTTATTTTATTTATTTATTAGCTGAGTTAAAATTGACTATACTAATTTTATTTTATTTTATTTCTGGGACGTACTTTTAGATAATGGTAAAACGAGGCCTTTTTGGGTTCATCCTCTGCACTCCAATTTTGAACTTGAGATGATGAAAGCGAAAGCCACTACCACAACCATGCTCACTGCTTACCACTTTCCTTTTCTTGTCCACATTAGAAAAAGAACAAAAAAAAAAAAAAATGCTTGGGCTCCCACCTGATTATCATGACATGACCATATTAATTGCACTCATTTATCAATTCTTGTGGGCTCTCATTTTCATGCTTTTCCTTTATTTAGCTTTCAATCAATTTTCACTTACTTTGAGTGAGTGGCGAATTACTAGTATTTCTTTTTTTACTATTCTGTTAATCCTTCAATTTTCTCAAGGGCTTATTATGTAGCTACACAACGAAACTACTGAGCGTCTCTTCCAAAGAAATGGCAGAAACACTTCTGACTGAAATTGTGAAGAAGTTGGGTTCCGCTCTTCTCCAAGAGATGGGACTTGTGTGGGGCGTCAAGGATGAACTTGAGAAACTCATAAACACAGTTTCCACAATCGGAGCTGCACTTGCCGATGCAGAGGAGCAGCAACTCACAAACCATGAGGTTGAAGACTGGCTCCATAAACTCAATGATGCCACCCAACTTCGCCGTCAGGCTATGACTCCCAACACAAGGCTAAAGAAGGTACGCCATTTTTTCTCTAGCTCAAACAAGCTTCCTTTCAGTATTAAGTTGGCTCATGAGATTAAGGCCATTAGGGAGAGACTAGATACAATTGCCGAAGATAGGAAAAAGTTTCACCTCACTGAACGGCCTATAAATCAGATACGAGTTGAGAATATTAAGAGAGAGGAGACTTACTCTTTTGTTCGTGCAGAAAGTGTTATCGGGAGAGATGTTGATAAAAGGAAAATTGTAAAACTTTTATTGGAAACCAATGTTGAAGATCAGAACGTGTCAGTTGTTGCAATAGTTGGAATTGGGGGACTGGGAAAGACCGCACTTACACAATTAGTGTATAATGATGAGAGGGTCACTAAACATTTTGAAATTAAGACGTGGGTGTCTGTTTCTAACATTTTTTATGCGAAGGTCATTGCAGAAAAGATGATAGGTTTTGATGGATAAATTGCAAGAAAAAATTAGTGAAAAGAAATTTTTGTTTGTGTTGGATGATGTGTGGAACGAGAATCGTGACAAATGGTTACAAATGATAGATTTGCTGATGAGTGGTATGACAGGAAGTAAAATTTTAGTAACTACTCGTTCTGAGTTGGTTGCAAATGTTACACGGTCAAATTCACCATATATTTTAAAAGGCTTGTCGGAGGAGGAGTCCTGGTCTTTATTTGAAAAAATGGCATTCAAACAAGGGAAAGAGTTGGAGAATACATTTCAAGTAACAATCGGCAAGGAAATTGTTCGGAAGTGTAAAGAAGTCCCTCTTGCCATAAGGGCTGTAGGAAGCGTACTATACATTAAAGATACAATGGATGAGTGGGAGCTTATCTGAAGAGTTGTTTTGCATTATGTTCCTTGTATTTAAAAGATCAAATTATCGATAAGCAAAAATTAATCCAATTGTGGATTGCAGAGGGATTCATTCGGGGGCCGGTGTATGAAAATCAGCAGTTGGAGGATGTTGGTAACTTGTATTTTATGAATTTACTTAGGAGGTCCCTTTTTCAAGATGTCCAAAGAGATGAAGGGGGTTATGTAATAAGTTGCAAAATGCATGATCTTGTTCACGATCTTGCGCAATTGGTTGCGAAGGCCAAATTTTTCATGGTGAATTTGGATGTAGAAATTGTTGATGAAAAAATTCGTCACGTGTCACTTGATTCCAATGTAAATTTATCATAACAAATTTCAACCCGCTTGGTTAAAGCTAACAAGTTACGAACAATTTTTAAAAATCATGGAAAGGTTGAAATTTTTGATAAATTAGGTTGTGAAAGAATTTTTTCAAGTTTTAAAAGGTTACGCGTATTGGATTTGCATTCCGCGGGAATTGAGATTGTGCCGAGTTACATAGGCAAGTTAAAACAGTTAAGGTATCTTGATCTCAGTAAAAATGAGAGTATGGAGACCCTGCCAAGTTCCATAACCACATTGCAAAATTTGCTGACCTTAAAACTCAATGTGTTGGTCTCTTAAAGAATTGCCAAGTGATTTTAAGAAATTGGTCAGTCTTAGACCTCTTGAACTTGACGGCTGTAATACATTGAGTTGCATGCCTAATGGATTGGGTGAGTTGACGTCTCTTTTTAAATTAACATTGTTTGTAACAGAGTCAGATAGCCGATTGAATGAATTGCAAAGCCTAAACAATTTACGGGGAAGGTTACAAGTTGATGGACCCAGGGACCCCCGCCCCCCAATCGTTTAAAAATTGTGAATCGTATAACATGTCTCATAAAAACAACATCAGCAAATGGCCTAAGTTGGAAGTTTAATTTTTGGAGGTGGGGAGGAGATTTTAATTCTTGGAGATGGGCAGGAGATTTTGGGCACGGGTTATTGTTGGAAGTCCTGCGTCCACACCTGAATCTAAAGAAGCTGGAATTATTTAATTATTTGGAAGTGAGTTTCCCAAGTTGGATGATGGTTGACAAAATTGGGTTATCCCTCCCAAATCTAGTCAGAATCGATGTAGAAAGCTTTAACGGATGGAAACATCTTCCACCATTTGGGCAACTTCCTTCTCTCCAATTTCTTCGGGTTAAACGCATGAAATCCCTAGAGTACATAGACGAAGAGACGCAACACCAACATGAAAATTCCTGCTTCTCTTCTTTACCCTCCTCATCGAGTGCAGCAGCAGCAAGAAGAAGAGAACCAACACCAACATCAATATTCTTCCCATCCCTGAAAGAACTCGAGCTCTCTGAGTTGCCTATATTGAAGGGATGGTGGAGGAGTACTACTGAAGCAGAAGAAGCAACAGCGACCACCACTTCTTCACCAGCCCAACAGCAATATCATCAGCTCCCATCATTTCCTTCTCTTTCCAAATTAACCATCCGTGGCTGCCATAATCTGGCATCAGTGCCTTTTCTGCAACCATGTCTTGAAACACTAGATCTCAGTTGAGTCAACAACAATCTAGTACAACCACAGTTAATGATGATGGTGTCCCCAACAACTGTCGCAACGTCGTCCTCTTCATCTTCTTTGCTTCTTCCTCTTTCCAATTTAAAGTCTCTGTCTTTAAGATTCATTATGGATCTAGTTACTCTGCCTGAGGAGCCGTTTCGAAGTCTCACTTCTCTCCAGAAGCTTGAGATTTATTATTGTCGAAGACTAACCTCTCTGTCAGGACGACTGCAATGTTTTTCATACTCATGCTTAGCTGAAATGTTTTTCACATGTAGGTTCTTGGAGCTTGGGGGAGGGGAAAGTCTAAGGCCAAAAAAGCAAAAGACAAACAGAGGCAGCATGAGGTGCGAGGGGAATGTGAACCTATGTCTATATATTAAAAAACGCTAGTTTATCAAGAATACGCAAGAAAAGCAGTTTGAATTGCCACAAATGTTTGCTACTTTGTTTCTTCCACTCCAAAAGTTATAGTTAGCTTTCAACATATATTTCTGTGCCTATTTACTACTGGAGACTTATTGTCTCTATTGGTACTCATAATTGTGATTAAGGTTGCAATTCCTGATTCGATCGCTACATATTTTGTCATCCATTTTTCTGCGGCTTCTCTGTGGAGCAAGGATATTCAATCCAGAGAGGCAATATAAGCTGTGAGCATATGTTTAGTGGTGGCTGAGACAAGCTATGGGCAATAGCAAATAACTCTAGGATGATTACTGTTAAGAAATTTTACTAATGAACAGGCTTTTAAATTGTGCTTTACAAGTTACAACTAACTATTTGGGTCCGTGAGTCTTCATTTATGGGGAAATGATTGAATAACTTGGTGTCTTTTTTATTGGGCTGATTTGAGTTATTTTCCTAGTTCTCATGCTAGACTTGCAATATTGTGTGTGGTCTGACATTATAAGTTTATTTGGTCAGGGTGGTAACATGTTCTTTCGGCCCATTACACAAAGGCTGGAGAACTGCATCCAAACCCAAGTATGGTGGGTCAAGAATGGGAATGCTATTTTGTGCCTCAGAATCTTCGTAGGTATGCTCTCAGCAATTATTCTTTGGTTCTTTTATATGTAATGTTTGTTTGGATGTAAAATATTTTTTAAAAAATATATATATTTTTTTTCTGGTGTTTGGTTGCCAGTAAAATATTTATGAAGAAAAAAAATATTAAAACTTAATAAAAATAATTTATCCATTAATTTTTGACAAGTTATTTTACACACTACACTCGACCCGATAGACTTGACTTTAACCTCAACCTAAATCTTTGCCAAATACCAAGAAAAGTAAAAATTAAAAAAATATTTTACCTTTCTTCAAAAGAATATTTTACGAAACAAACGGAAAGTAACTTCTAAATTTTCCTTAATATATTTTTACTGTCGTTTAAAAATTTAATGCTCATTCACATGGTGTTCCATGAACAAGGTTGTCAACATTCGCATTCATGTTTCCTTATTGTGTGCTAATACAATCTCTGGACAGGTTTTGTAGCAAGTTGATGTTGAAAATCACTTGATGAATGATGCCCTATTTTACTTGCAAATTCAGTAAGTCTATTACTAATTGAAAATTCACTTGCTATTCACATTTATTCTCACTATGGTCAAAGTTCTATCATAACCCTTCTTTAGAATTCAACTGGCATAAAGCAAAGACAATGGTAGATTAAGCTGGTCAATGATCAACAGCACGCATACCTAATATATATATATATTTTTAATATAAAAATAAAAAAATAAAAAATACCTCTTGTATCTTCTATCTATCCATCTCGATTTTATAAATTTTCTTTAGATTTTGGTTAAAACTTGCTCCGTACATATGCTCTCTCTCCATGAGCAAAAACATTGATTGGATAGATGAGGCGCCTGTTACATTGCTCATGGAGAGACACAACCAAAAACTCTTGTGTAAGTTGCTTCACGTTGGTTTTTGGAACGCATGAGTTCGAGTCTTGGCACCAACTAACCCCTAACATTTACCCTTCAAAAAAAATAAAATAAAATAAAATAAAAAATAAACACCTCTTGTATAAATGTGATAGAGACATATGGATAGATGGTTTCTTTTCTTTTTTTTTTTTCTTTTTTTTTTCAAAAAAAAAAACTCTTTTATCTATCTAACCATCTATGGCTAGACACAACCAAAAACTCTAGCAGTAAGGAAAAAAAATGTTTTATTTGTTTATTTTTAAAAACCAATAATCAAGCTTATCAATTTGCAATCACCAAATACACGAAACCAGCCTTATGAGTTGCTAATTATTTTTTGCAGAATATCTAAGCTCCAGTACTGAGATTCACAACCGTGGCTTGTGAGCCCGTAATACTTGAGAACTTGTGTGCACCAGATCAGTATTACATTAAATTGATAAATGTTAATGAAATGAGTTGTTGTTTACTGTGGATATTGATTTTTGGACATATTTCTGCTTCTAGTTTGTATTATTATTATACTGCTATGCACTCGAATGCTTAGATAAAATGATTTCAGAATCATGTAATGGAGCATGTATGTGATGGAGAGCCGGGCCTGGCCCGGCCCGAGAGTTTGAGGTCCATATTTCTGTTTCGAATCGCCACTAACCGTTGCTACATAGTATGTTTTTAGAGATGAGGGAGAAGGGGAAGAAGGTCAAGGCCAGAAAAATAAAGGACAAAGTGAAGTTCGAGGGGAATGTGAGCCTAAGTTTATATATAAACACTGGTTTATCAAGAATACTTAAGAAAAACGCTACCAAGTTGAGAGAAGTGTAATTATTTCTTGACACATTTAGTTTGTTTCAAAATCATACATTTGAAAATGATTTAATTTCTAAGAATGATTTAATTTAAATAGACTTGCAAGGATTGGTAAACTTGAGTGGAGAATGGTGAAATATTGGATCATGTAATGTTAAATATAAGGTCAAATACAAAAGATACACGTACCTTTTTCATCAAATTAATTTAGAATAGCTATTGATTGCTTTGAGTACACGGTGCATGGACTTATCCAACAGAAATTATTTTTGTTATTATCATTATTATTTGTGTGTCTCAATGAAAAAATGCAATATATTTATGCAATTATTCAGTAATCATGTATACGGTATACTTTGAAAGAAAAAAAAAAATGATACCACTATAGCTAAGTTCTTAGTGGGTAGGTTCTAAACGGTCTAACAATTTCAGCCTATAAGGCCCATCCAACTGGCCCAAGTTCAGGAGCAAGATGGGCTGAGTTGTGCATGGGCTTTTGAGAATAAAGGTCGCTATTTGTCTAATCCAGTTTAGAATGTGAAAGATGAATGTGTCAGCTACCTAATATTTTTTGTTTTGGATCACACTGAAACAGAGCTCACGTAAGCTTTCAGCAACTCTTCTCTTGAATTTTGGGGGCTTTGTTTTTTCAAAAATGTCTATTTTTAGGAAGTTGCAAATGGACATGTTCAAACCTTCAACTAAACCCGAAACAATTTGAACTGTACTCTTTAGTTCTACTTTGTCAAACCGTTTGGATCAATACCATTTTTATAATTCAGAAGAAGAGTAAGAATACATTTTTCGAATTCAGAAGACGTATCATTTTTCCATAACATTCCTTATATAAAAGGTATCCAATTACTTAATATGTGTGTGTATATATATATATATACACATTATAGTTCTTGTCAGCATGTGCATTATTGGTCCCTATGAGACAAGTAAAAACATTTTCCCAAACTGTGCTCTGCATTTTTCATGTATGCATTGCAACTGACCAAAAATTCATCTAGGTTCCAAAAGTTGGATTATAAAATACTTGTTTTAAGATGAGTTAATTTATAATTGCGTTTATCGAAAAAAATGCTTGATTCAAGATATGAGATGAGAGTCTTTGTCATTAGACTTTTCTTTTAGAATTATTTCATTAATCCACTTTGATTCCAATTTATACACATCGCTAAAACCATTTTATGTTAAGATCATTCTTATTTATTTACGCACATCTATAATTCTTCATCCATATCAATCTGTCTATCTTTTTTGATCAAAAATGAATGTTAAATCTATCTAAAATAAACAGTGGGTGATTAAATTAAGTGAGAATGTACTATTTTAAAAAATGGGGTCATCCTTAACATGTTTCTTGCTAATGAGGCTTAAGATATAACAAATTAGTGTATGAAATTGTGAATTGGGTGGTCTAACTTCCAAAAGGTATAAAATTCATTTATCTTTTGTCACACACTCTTGGACAAGGCATCTACAATACAACATTATAATTGTCTACCTAAATGCCTAAGTGCCTTTTTTTTTTTTTATAATACATTGTTTGCCCCTAAGCTATTCCATTAAATGATCCTCTTGGTAGCTTATAATTAGTGAATTAATATTACTATATTTAAATATATAATTTTGTTTTGATTGACTTTTGAGCCATCTATTATTATTTTAGTGAGAGATGTCTTCATCACCATTCCAATCATAAAAAAGAATATAATTTTTCCTAAATCACACAAAAAATATTTGTATTCCATCCATTCCAACCATGCATTCTGAAGGACGAGTTAAAATCCAACCACTCGAATATAGAATGCCATCTAAACCGACAATAAGTGATTATAATATAAAATTGAATTTTTTTCAAAATGGAGATGTCAAGACAATAAGAATCTAAAAAGTCTTCATAAAAAAATAGGTGGATTTGACTAACTTATCAAAAATAAAATAAAAAATAGGTGAATTTGACTCTCGTAATAACATCAAATTCTAATTGAGGATTGATGTCGAGGCATATTTGATCAAATTATTAGGGTCTAGAAATCATCGGTAAGAAAATGTAGTTCTCCAAGTGCCAGATGAAAAGAACAACGATAAGAGTATGACTACCAAAGTTTTAGCTTGAGCTACTCTCTTTTCCACTTCTCAAAATAGAGATCAATTAGGGTTTGGAAATTATCAATGAGAAAATATAATTGCTAAATTATGTTGAATTTACCATCAAAGTTTTAGCTCGAAAGTAAAACTCTATATACAACATTATATTGTGGGTCCCACCACATTACGATGACACCAACACCTCCCATTTGGTGGTACCCACGTAAGTTGGAGAGTCGGGATATCAGTGTCGGCATGTGTATCATAGCTCTTCTCAAAAAGAAGATCATTTTAATTCAATTAGGACAACTCGAATGTGTGAGTGCCTTACCAACTAAAAGAAGTAGAAGAATAAGCATGAATAAATAATGAGTGCCAAGGCAGAAAAGCAGGGTATTTTGGGTTTTGAAGTAGCCAAAAGTGAAACGCCACCACTTAAACAATAGAGAGGCCACAAAAGGACATCAGGATTTGGTACATCACTAAACTAATAATCAAAAGAATATATGTAATATGTAAGTACACACGTAAAATCATAGATGGTGAGTAGGAAGTTTGTTACATTACATAGGGAGTGAGTAGGGACCTTACTGACTTTGTAAAAAAGCTTCAAGTACAATCTCCTCATCAAAAGTGTTTAAAGAGCTAAAATTAGGAATTCAACCAATCACTTTCTCAATGAGGGTTAAGTCAGCCTGAGCTAAAACACCAGAAGCAGCAAACCCACAACGATCAACCCCTTCACACTCATTCAACCACCGTATCTTCACACACACACACACACACAGTCTTTTTCTGTAAATTAAAGTCCAATCTCCTATTTATCATTCCAATTTATTGGACTTGTTGATTTGTTTTTCATGGTCCTTCTCTACCTCCTGTTGACTTTTTGTCTTGCATTCACTCTTCCTCCTACTACATATCCCTTGCCTGTATTAAATTCTCTCTCTCTCTCTCTCTCTCTCTCTCTCACACACACACACACACAAACACATACAATGGAGCAGTAGTCGTTCGGTGGACATTTAAGGCATTTGCCGTGATACTCCGACAAGAGTAGCTGCTCTCAGTTATTATCACCCATTTTAAGGCACATTAAAAGCACTGCAGATTCCAAAATTTTCAAACCCAAACATCAATTAATCAAAGCCACCGTTGATCAAGAAACCATACTTTGCATGCACTGGTTCTGAACCACGCGTCTTCTCGCCATCCAAGGCCAAGAACCACCCACCTCCCAACACCGTCACCACAAAAAGCATCAATTTGTCTTCTAATTCCCTCAAAAGAAGAAGAAGATAAAGAAGAGCCGAAGGGTCAAACCTTTTCATATTCCTGAGTCTCAACCACTTTCTTCAAAGCTTCATTGTTGAGAGCTTCATTGCAGCAAAAATGGTCAAGCTTAATCCACTTCTCTCACTGATCGTTGTTCTCTTGATTGGTTTTTCGTGTGGGTGTGTCAATTGTAAGGACTCAGACTCATCCTCAACAATCAAAGTTCTTCTGAAGGTAAAACAATCATTTGTTTATGACCCACAAAATGTATTGGAAGATTGGTCTGAGCTCAACCCAAATTTCTGCACTTGGAGAGGTGTTTCATGCGTGACAAACTCGGTTGATGGCTCAGTCCGACTGGTGGGTCTCAACCTTTCCGACTCATCACTCACCGGATCAATCTCTCCCTCACTTGGCAACTTACATGACCTGCTCCACCTTGATCTTTCTTCTAATCAACTATCTGGTCCCATTCCACCAACTCTGTCTAACCTTTCTTCTATGGTATCTTTGCTTCTGTTTTCCAACCAACTCTCCGGTCCCATTCCAAGTCAACTCGGTTCACTCACAAACCTCCAAGTTCTCCGAATGGGCGACAATGGGCTCACGGGTACAATTCCTGCCTCATTTGGTAATCTTGTCAATTTGGTTGCTCTTGGTCTAGCCTCATGCAGTCTCACTGGTCACATTCCTCCAGAACTCGGGCGACTCAGCCGAGTTGAGAATTTGATTCTGCAGCAAAATCAGCTGGAGGGTCCAATTCCGGCAGAGATGGGGAACTGTTCTAGACTCAGTACGTTCACCGTTGCAGTCAACAATCTCAATGGAACAATCCCAGCAGAATTGGGTCGCCTTCAGAATCTCCAACTTCTCAACCTTGCCAACAATACTCTGTCGGGGGAGATTCCGAGCCAACTCGGTGACTTGACCCAACTCGTTTATCTGAACTTTCTGGGGAATCAGCTTGAAGGTACAATTCCAAAGTCCCTGGCTAAGTTGACTAATCTTCAGAATCTGGACTTATCAGCAAACAAGCTCACTGGTGAAGTTCCAGAGGACTTGGGCAACATGGGTCAGCTGGTTTACTTGGTACTGTCAAGCAACGATCTTTCTGGTGTCATACCGAGAAATATATGTTCAAACACTACAAAGTTGGAACACTTGATTCTCTCCGAAAATCGAATTTCGGGTGAAATTCCAGCTGAATTGGGAGACTGCCAGTCACTGAAACAACTTGATTTGTCCAACAATACAATCAATGGTTCAATACCAATTGAACTATTCAAGTTAACTGGTTTAACTGATCTCTTGCTCAACAACAATACCTTGGTGGGTTCAATTTTGCCGTACATTGGGAACCTCAGCAATCTGCAGACGCTGGCACTGTTTCAGAACAACCTGAAAGGCAATCTTCCTAGAGAGATTGGAATGCTTGGGGAGCTTCAGATTCTGTATCTATATGACAATCAATTCTCAGGAGAGATACCTATGCAGATTGGCAATTGCTCGAGCTTGCAGATGATGGACTTCTTCGGCAATCATTTCACAGGAAGCATTCCTATCACCATTGGAAGGCTGAAGAAACTGAATTTCCTTCATCTCAGACAGAATGATCTGTCAGGAGAAATTCCCGCCACTTTGGGTAACTGCCATCAACTAACTATCCTCGACTTGGCAGAGAATCATCTATCCGGTGCCATTCCCGCGACGTTTGGGTATCTCCGAGCTCTGGAGCAGCTGATGCTTTATAACTGTTCTCTTGAAGGTAATCTCCCCACTGAACTTACCAATGTTGCAAACCTGACCAGAATAAATCTCTCGAATAATAGATTGAATGGTAGTGTAGCTCCATTGTGTAGCTCGCGTGCTTTCCTTTCTTTCGATGTCACAAACAATGCATTTGATCATGAAGTACCTCCCCAGCTGGGGAATTCGCCTTCTCTAGAGAGGCTTAGGTTGGGGAGGAACCAATTTACGGGGAAAATGCCCTGGACATTGGGGAGAATCCGAAAACTGTCACTGTTGGATCTCTCTGAAAATTCACTCACTGGATCAATACCAGATGCAATTTCATTGTGCAGAAATCTGACTCACATTGATCTCAACAATAACTTCCTTTCGGGGCCAGTCCCGTTGTGGCTAGGAAGTTTGCCACAGTTGGGTGAGCTCAAGCTGTCCTCCAACCATTTTTCTGGGCCTCTCCCACGAGAACTATTCAATTCCTCAAATCTTCTAGTGCTTTCCCTTGATGGCAATTCACTTAACGGAACTCTCCCTCCAGATATTGGTAAACTAGCATCCCTCAATGTCCTCAAGCTCAATCGTAACCAATTTTTTGGACCCATTCCTTCAGCCATTGGCAAATTAAGCAGTCTTTATGAACTTGGGCTCTCAGGAAACAACTTCAGTGGTGAAATACCTGTTGAGATTGGACAGCTCCAGAATCTTCAAAGCATTCTAGACCTCAGTTACAACAATCTAACTGGTCAAATCCCGACTACTGTTGGATCACTGTCCAAACTTGAAGCACTTGATCTGTCTCACAATCAACTCATTGGGGAAGTCCCTCCCCAAGTCAATGAGATGAGCAGCTTGGGCAAACTGAATCTCTCCTACAACAATCTTCAAGGAAAATTGGACAAGAAATTCTCACACTGGCCAGCCGAGGCATTTGCAGGAAACTTGCATCTCTGTGGAAGCCCTCTTGATCACTGCCAAGACTCAGAATCAAGAAATCAACAATCAGGGCTAAGTCAATCATCGGTTGTGGTAATTTCAGCGATTTCAACTGTCACAGCAATTGTTCTTCTGATCATTGGAGTAGCTCTCTTTTTCAAGCAGAAGCAAGAATCCTTCGGAAGAGCCAGTGAGGTGAACTCCACATTCTCTTCCAGTTCTTCCCCAGCACAACGGAAACTACTCTTCCAAAATTCTGCTAGAAAACGAGACTTCAGATGGGAAGACATTATGGAAGCTACAAACAATCTAAGTGACGAGTTCATAATTGGGTCAGGAGGATCTGGAACAGTATACAAAGCTGAGTTGTCCAATGGAGAAACGGTGGCAGTCAAGAAGATACCAAGGAAAGATGATCTGATGCTGGATAAGAGTTTTGGAAGAGAGATTAAGACACTTTGGAGGATAAGGCACAGGCATCTGGTGAAGCTGGTGGGGTACTGCAGCAACAGAGGAGCAAGCTCGAATCTGTTGATTTACGAGTACATGGAGAACGGAAGTGTATGGGATTGGCTGCATCGACAACCAGTGAATAGCAAGAAAAAGAATACCTTTAATTGGGAGTCAAGATTAAGGATTGCAGTAGGGTTAGCACAGGGGGTGGAGTACCTCCACCATGACTGTGTCCCCAAGATCATTCACAGGGATATCAAATCCGGTAATGTATTGCTTGATGCTCATATGGAAGCACATTTGGGGGATTTTGGGCTAGCAAAAGCACTCGTTGAGGGTTACGACTCAGTAAACACGGAATCAAACTCATGGTTTGCTGGATCATATGGTTACATGGCTCCAGGTAATGGAACTAGTTTCTATTTTGAATCATACATATAGATAAATTTTGTAGTTCCTAATAAACGATTTGTCTGTTTTCAGAGTACGCTTATTCTTTGAAGGCGACAGAGAAGAGTGATGTTTACAGCATGGGTATTGTGCTGATGGAGCTTGTGAGCGGAAGAATGCCAACTGATGGAACATTTGGTGTGGATATGGACATGGTGAGGTGGGTTGAAACACGTATTGAAACGCAAGGATCTGCCCGTGAGGAGCTGATAGATGCTACACTGAAACCAATGTTACCCAACGAAGAAGGTGCTGCATTCCAAGTTCTTGAAATAGCATTGCAGTGCACAAAAACTGCGCCTGCAGAGAGGCCATCGTCACGGCAAGTTTGTGATCACCTCCTTCATGTACTTAACGATAGGATGTGCGCTTCTGAGAAGTTGAGCCACGACCCATATGTATAGTTAATGAAATATCAAATAATTTGTCGTTTTAACTGAATCCAACATCCTAGGGTTATCAATCCCACTATCGTTGTTCAACACAGGAAATTAACATTTGTCCGGGCAACACTATGAGCCAATTGATGGCTCCAATGGGGTCAAATAGGGAAGGGGTTGTGAGACACTATCAAAAGCTGTTCAAAAATCAGATTCCTGCTAAATCTTGAAACAAAGTAGGATACCCAAAGTTCAGTACTAAAGCTTACAAATGCCAATTTTTAAGGAGAAGCCACAAATCCTTTCTCCAGCTGAATACCTACCTAATGATTCCACCTGCTTCAATTTGGCCAGGGTTCCCTTTAGGTTGGAGAGAGAAGAGAAAGGAATGGAAAGGATTAGGCTGAACATTTTGTTGTTTAATCTAGTTGTACTGTAACCTAAGTGTAGTATTTTCCTTTAAATCACTTCATTGTCTTCATTTTTTGTGATAGTTTTTGTAGACATTGTGAGATGTATTTTCTTGTAACCACTTTATTTTTATTCTTTTCTCTCTTCGTTAAACAAACCATAGAATGGAAAATATGGAAGATCTTCAATGATTATCCACTCTTTCCCCAGCAAAAGGTGTATTAATGGAATTCTACCTACTATTATCATGTAGAAATCATAAGGAGTCTCGGCAACCGGAAGCACACTAAGAAAGATGCAAACCCCTTCTTATTCTCTCCACTAACTTTAACACTAAGAAGGTTATGTATTTCCACTCTGCCATCTTTGACACCTACATAGAAAGTGCTAGAGTACCAATGTTTGGTTGAAATGTTCAGGGGGAGTTCTGTACAAGAAAATGCTAACTTACTGCATTTCAATGGACTTCAACAGAAATTGTGGGTTTATATGTAAACAAACACCGAAAAATAAAAACAAGCAACCGACCAACCAAAAAGCAAACAAAAATTACAAAAGAAAATAATCACATATCTCCAATATTCAGAAGGAAGAATTTGTCTCCTTTCTTATAGTAAGACACTCAACCATATAAACATAAAATTTACTATGTATTACAAATGTGACAGTCAACCCAATTGGGAACTATTCCAACAGCAAAAACTATCTAAACATAGTGTATAAGGAAAAGAGGTAGTGCTTTATTGTAGATGCCCTTAGCTCAGCTAGAAGAAAAAAATGAATTTCCAGAAATATATATTCAAGCATAAACTAATAACAGCTATATAGGGAAGACCACCTTAAGAGTAGCACAGTCTGTTCTGCCCCATGCATAATACAATGAAGCTGCTCAAAAACTCTGTTACTTGTAAGAGTAAAACACAAATATAGAGTGTGAACTTGGCCAGAAAAAGAGAAATAATAATAACAACAACAACAACATGCAAATTTCACTACTAACTAATCCTATGAGAGAGATCCATAAAGAAAATAATCCCCCATGAAGTCCAGGATTACGTTGATAGGGTTTAAAACATTGATAAGCCACAAGTTATCCAGTATTAAGCATATTGTATGCCAGGTGATAACAGGACACCACTTGACCAAGTTCCCTTTACTGTGTTAACCTACTATTACACACTGTACAGAGAATAACTCATTACTAGTTTATAAGTTTTTGTTTGACATTCACCAAAACTTCTATAATCACGTTTATAAGTTTTTGTTTGACATTCACCAAAACTTCTATAATCACAAATACCTCCAAATAGGTGCAGCAATGAAATATTTAAATTACTCGTAATAATTGTTCAAATCCACAAAATGACTGAAGTTTTTCTTAAGCATATTTCTAGTCTATTCAGTAGTAATGCATCTTATGCCCTAACAAAACATATTAACATCAATATCCAACTTATGGTTTAAATTTTAAAATACTCCTAACTTCATTTGAAGTGGGAAGTCATTCTACCTCAATTATCCTTGTAGCTTTTGCAAGTGAACCAGGAAGTCAATTTGCTGAAAATATTCCTCAAACTTACAAATTACTGTACACATCACATCATCCAGCACCTGTTATGGTTTACACATTTAGTTTTAGGAGCTAACCATGTACTTTATGTGACTTGCATATCCAACTTCAGGGCCAATTGATATGTTTGACATGCCAATATGAGAATATGATATCCTGTGGGTAATGCAAGCATATAAAAGTACATTACCCAATATATGTCTCGCCTATAACTGGTGCTGGAAGGGAAGACTTGCAGAACATCTCCACTTCCACAAAATTTTGCACATAGCAGCTGCTCTAGGACTCGGATCCTTCTGTGCAAACATGTAATTCCAATAATTAATAATATGAGATTATTCATCAAAAAATTTGCCAATGCTAAGTTAAGAAAATAATGGTTTATTGCGTCCCTCCTAAATTATTAACATAGTATATTACTGAGCTATTAATAATTACTTATTAAAGAAATATTCGTATGATCTGAAGTAAAACTGATAAAAGCTTAAAATCTTGCACATCCACATTGTCTCATTAATTTGAAATGGATTTGCAGAGGACTCCAATTATTTAAGATTGACTTGCATTATTGTATTATAAATACAAAATGCATCTCAAAAAGTTCTGTGAAACAAAATGCCAACAGAGCGGTAAAAAGTACTAACAACATTAGAAACAGACACAACAGTTTATTCAAACATGCGCCTACAATCCATAATATGAGCTGGTTTGGGGACCACACTCTCATAGAATTAAATGCCACGTTGTAAGATGCTTCATTCCATGCCATCTACGCGCTATTCATCTTCATCTGCAATTAAAAGTACCAGTCCAATAAAGAAAATAAGTAAAAAAAACACAAATATTCAAATAATGCTGAGATAAACTTTTGTAACAAGTCCAGAAATGTAAAATCAAATTTTAAAAATTTCTTCATGACTGATTTTATTTTATTTATTTATTTATTTTCCGGAAGGTTTCTTAACAGATATTAACTGCAGAAAAACAAACAATCTGTAACAATTCTTATACCACAAATGCCATGTAAGACAGATGGCATTGTGCATTAAGATGGTGCAGAAAGAACCAAAGAATCCTTAGAGTAAATGCTATGAAAGATGAGACCCATGAAAAAACCAAAAAAAAAAAAAAAAAAAAAAGGCAACTTTCTATCAAGTCATTCAACCACAACAATTTTTTTTGTTGTAAAAACTGAATTTTTGCGGTGTGCATCTTCATGCAAACTTATGAATTTAATAAGACTTCAAACTATAAGGTTTTATCTCATTGGGTCTCCATTTAGGCACCAAACTATGATTGAAAGTGAGCACTTGTTGGTAACAAATATAAGCTAATTTTAGCAATCTTAATGTATTTTGTTTCCTCTCCCTTTCAACAACCAACATGCTGTACTTGTAGAATTAAATCCTATTGTATAGTTGTGTACCCATTAAAAACTTCCTAATTATAGAATTTCCAAAATGCCTCAGCTGAAACTTCTAACAGTAAATGGAAAATGAAAGAAGCCGTAGACCACAATTCAGCGGAAAAACTCAAAAAAATAAGGAACCCCAAACACTGAGAAGTGCCTCGCGTGTCATCTATAGACTCTATGAAATTGAAATGAGCAAATATGCCTTGCAACTAATTTCAGAGCCAATTTCTGAAAAGGAGCCCGTCCTTTGGTGCAAACTTGTTACAACAAAAGATCAATAAGGGTTAATTACTAAAGTTAGAACAATCAATAAAATAAATATATACTCATGGAACTTGTGTATCATACCAAACACAGTAACACACCCTTCCAAGTCTTCTTAAGACCATTAACACTCAATTTGCAGGTACCAAATCTCCATCAAATGAGAGTTGTTATCCATTTCCCAGGGGAATTAAAAAAGAACAAAAAACCTCATATAGTTGGTTTCTCCTTTTAATTCTTCTAGGCCGATCTTATGCAGTGATTTTTCTTTCTTTTTTCAAACATAAAATATAGCTTGTATAATACTTGTAGACACTGTGATTGTTTTTATTGAGCCAAAAAAAGGCCAGTTCTACTTGGAATTGAACATGAGAAGGACAACCTATTTATTGGAGTAAACAATATGAACTTTTGCCTGAAACCCTATCATGGAGGGTCCTCAGAGATTCTCAGCTTAAAGATCGTGTTTCTCACATGAAGAACCTAGTGGAAAAGAGGATAAGTTCAACAATTGTAACAATTATGAATTATAGGTGGTGGAGACTGTGGTAGTTCCCAGTTTACTTGGCGCAGTGGGGCTCCAAATTATTCGTTCTTCAAGAAGGAAGAAAACTTTATAACCACAACCCTTAATTCACGTTATCCCTTAGAGGTCTAGGAATCTATATTCAAAAGGCTTGTCCGCACACCATACATCTTGCCAAAATACGACATTGGCACCATTCCCCACCACAAAACAAACACATTACGAGAATTCCCTCCCTCGCCTTCATAATGCTCTTCTAAGGACCCATGCCATAATAGATATCCACTTATATAGACACCCACCCTCCCCAAGACACCAAGTACTTATGCGTCGCCACTCTATGCCATAAGTTCCACCTCTCAATGGCAAATATCAACACAATTAACCCAACAAAGCCAGATTGAAGAGCCCACCCTTTTTTGTGCCACCCCCAGGGGACCCCACCCCACCCCCCCCGGGCCGCGCACAGCCACACCACCACCACCACCAAACCCCCACCCCCCTACAAGAAGGAAGAAAACTCTACAACCACAACCCTTAATTCATGTTATCCCTTAGAGGCTAGGAATATATATTCAGAAGGCTTGTCCGCACACCATACATCTTGTCAAAATACGACATTGGTACCATTCCCCACCACAAAACAAACGCATTACCAGAATTCCCTCCCTCGCCTTCATAATGCTCTTCTAAGGACCCATGCCTTAATAGATAACCACTTATATAGACACCCACCCTCCCCAAGACACCAAGTACTTATGCGTCGCCACTCTATGCCAATATCAACACAAATTAACCCAACAAAGCCAGATTGAAGAGCCCAACCTTTTTTGTGCCAGGGCCCTCATTCTTCACTGAAGTGTATATGTACATATTTCCCCAACCAAACACCCCCCCCCCCCCCCCCCCCCCCCCCCCCAAACCAACACCAAAAAAAAAAATTTGAAAGCCTTTAACCAAAAAAGCACACATCATATATAGCCTAGCTAATCCAATCGAGTCATATAAAAATTAAATAAATATACTGTGCCATCAATAATTAACAAGTGAGACTGTGAAGACTAACACGGTGCCCCCCTCCATGCCACTAATTAACCCCCAGCTCAAGAGTATACCAAGAACCACTATCACCAAAACTAACAACAAGAAGGATATGAGAAGCACTGCATTAAACCTCTCAAACTAAGGAATGAACCCTCGGAAGAGCCATGCACCAAGATAAAAAATTTGGACACATCTCCTTCATATATCAATGAACTCCTCCTCTAGCATGTACGACAAGTAATCCCCAATAGGAATGACCTAAGCTTTCTTAATATCAAACTTATGAACATTTTCTTAACTATTGAAAAAGCTCTTAATTTTTTCGGTTTCAAGGAAGGCCTTGCCTTCATAGCTATAGCCACCATAGACTAGCTCGTCCGTATGGCTATGATCAGGCCGGTATTTTCCATGCGGTCTAGAGATCTAACTGACGCTTGGAAGGAGTATGCTAGTATCCTTAAGAGAGAGAATCTGGCCATCCCTACCTATAGCAGGGAAGGAGTTTTTTTTAACTTCCTGCCATATTTGAGTAGGCCAGAAGCCAGAAAAACAGATCAATTCACTTGCAAAAGATCTTGAAAAGAAAGAGAAAGAAGGTTGAGTGATAAATGAGGAGAACGGTTGTTTTCAGGTGACAAAGTAAATGAAGAAGACCCCTGTAGCATTCAAAGGGGAGGGGCTCTTCCTCAGAATGACGATGAGTGAGTTTCTTTTGTGAGGGGATGAAAGAGGGATGAAGCAAGTTGGCCAAGGTCATAAGGTAAGGCCAGAGGGATTGGTGCATCTTTTTCATTGAGGTGGTCAGTCAGTGTCTTTACCTCAATTAGAACCTTGATTCATCAATTCATTTAACCAACTTATGTTGCACCATATGCAAGGGTGCTGCAGAATTCAATATACCAGTTAAACTTAAGAAATTAAAATAAAAAATATATATCTCCGGCCACATGTCAATTGAAACAAAACAAACACGCATTTGTAAACAATACATCCATTATCAGCAAATGTTGTGGAATGTTAAGATAAAAACCTTAAGTTCAAGCAGAAACAAAACAGGAACAACAGAACAAAGTATATTCACCCACATCACTCGGTACGTTAGATGGCACACAAAGTAGAATCACTCAATCCCATAATCAATGTATCATCCAAACAAGCACCCTTAGTGTGTTATCACAACAATAGTCTAACTTCCAAAATTCCACTTTTCAACCCGGAAAAATCTGAAATCGCATTTCAGCTGAATTGACTTCAACAACATAAGGGACTCGGGGCCGATATTGATCTCTCTTGGTGGTGCCCCCTCATTCCTCCCCCAACCCCCCCCCCCCCCCCCCAAAAAAAAAAAAAAATGGCCAAGACCTTAGTGAACAATTTACACAAGCTCTCCACTAAACAGATTGCCCTAAAGTCCTTAATGTCAGATACACCTCCTTTCTCGATACCAGAACAATAAAAGGTGCACCAAAGTTTCCCTCCATCTCCCCATACTCAAATAAGTGCTCAATACCAACTAGCAATTCTAAACTCTATAAGTATTTAAAACTTTTTACGTTGAAGGTGTGTTTTATAGACTTGTTTCCCCTAAAGTAAGAAATTTAAATACAGCATTGTGGGGATAAAAGTTCAGCTACTTGCTCCCCCTATCTCGTTGATTTTCTCTCTCAAGCAAAAATTCCTACCAGGTAATGCCCTAAATAACCTATAGTAACATTACACAAGCTAAGAAACACAATTTCAGAGGTGCTACATTACAAAACAAGCTTTGATAAATCAACAATATTCTTCACATCCCACTCAAAAAATTCATATTTTTATCGAAGAGCACGCATGGAATAATGGGATGCAATATATAGCCAAAATTCAAGTGTAAAATAAAATGCTTTAATTACTTATCAAAAAATAAAATAAAATGCTTTAATCACTTTTTTATGTACTAGTAATTTGATACTTCAAATAATTTACACCTGAAGAAATGCATCCATGCATAAAGAAATTATGAAGACAACAAAAATCCCCAAAACATATAAAGCTTGCTACTTATCAGTGAGAGAGACAAACCGAAGTAACGGCGCTCGTTGGCGGCCTTAGCTTTCTCGAGCATCTTGTCCAGGTCCTCCTGAAGCTTACCATCCCATTTCACCAATTGGTTCACGAACAATGCTCCCAATCCCATCCCCAACACATGCTCCCACGGATCTGAACATTTCAAAGCAAATTTTACATACATATATATATATATATATATATATAAGCGTGTATAAACTTAATCGAAGTGGAAATTCAATTGAAAATGAAATTCAAAATTGGAGCAAAATCATTTCGATTCATTTGCCACGTATTATATTCAAGGGTGAAGAACATTACGCCTCATGTAAGGAAGTTTGCGAAGGGCATTGGAGTACATCTGAGTACCCAATCCTAGCAGAGCTCCGATCGTCACCGCAGTCGCCGGCATCCTCACTCTCTCTCCCCCCTCTCTCTCTCTCTCTAGGTTTGATCGGTTGTGACTTGTGAAATTCATACAAGTTCATATCTGAGTCATGTTGGGTTATAGGGTAACCGTACACTGTGTCTCTTTCTCCATTTTTCATGGCACGCGTTATTGGGTCATTAAGTGAGTTCGAATGCTTTTTTTCGGTTGTGGGTCATTTGGGCTTGGACCATTGGATTTATACTGTAAATAAATGATTCTTTTATTGTGGGCTTTTGATTTATTTAAAAGCTAACTATTGGGCTTTTGGCATATTAGCTTCTTTTTTCTTTTTTCTTTTTTTTTTTTTCAGTAAATTACATTAATAGACTAGTTGTCATTTTATAAAATTTATCTGTCGTAAAGAAAACGATAAAGTGTTATCAAGCATTCGCTCTAAATCTCCAGAGATATTAAAGTAGCAAATGTTGAACGTGTCTAATTTGTCTAAACCCAATATAGTATTAGAGGTATGAGTGAAATATTTTATTATATTTCTTGTGTAAAATAAAACCAATGTGATTTCACATATAATTATTTCAAATCAATGCAGATATGCATTTTTTGTTAAAACTTACATTTGGGGGCAACTTTGACACAAGATCGGTACATATTTTTTTTTTCTAGATATGTCCGATCGACAAATATGTGTGATATTTTAGAGCTATATCGAGACAATAATATATGAAGCATACAATTTTAATATAGTATCTTTTTATTATTGCCATTTTTTTTATATATCATTCTATCAAACTGTTTCTTGTTGATGTGTTTCTTATGTTGTTGTCCCATGTAATATTATCGATATTAATAAAATTTAATGTATTATGTTCTTAATGTTTTTACTACGTATAATATTAGTGAAAATTCCCTAACAACTACTTGAAAGCTCCTCCATTGTCTAGTCAACTTCCCATTCCTTAACTCACACAATTGCTACAAAACAGTTGGTGATATGGATTAAATATAATTCCATTGATTAAGTGGGACATTTTAATTATTTCACATTTAATTATTATTATTTTATTATTATTATTATTTAGTTTTAGACGGATAGTGTAATCTTTTCAGCATTCAGGTCATTGTTTACTTTTAAAAAAATGAATGTTATGAATTTTTCAGAACAAATAAAGAGACTAGAGTTATACACTTTATATGCATATCATTGGGTGTTTTTTCTCACACAATTGCTACAAAACAATTGGTGATATGAATTAAATATAATTCCAATGATTAAGTGGGACATTTTAATTATTTCACATTTAATTATTATTATTATTATTATTATTATTATTATTATTATTTATTTAGTTTCAGATGGATAATGTAGTCTTTTCAGCATTCAGATCATTATTTACTTAAAAAAAAAAATGAATGTTAGGAATTTTTTAAAACGTATAAAGAGTTATACACTTCATATGTATATCATAGGGGTTTTTTCCATCCTTTCCTATACATATATATATATATATATATATATATGTTAAAGAGTTATTAATTTATTAAGTGCCTTATGTTATATTTGGTGAATTGGAATCGGAGAAAATGTAGTTCAAATTTTGTCCTAAATTTTCTTCAATCCCAAATCTAAAGTGCCGATTTGATGCCTCCAAATATAGCACTAGAGTTTGGTAGCAACATGCATTAGAATTGGAATTGAAAAAAATTTAGTTTAAATAAATTTCTTCAATTTCAAATCTAAGGTGCCGATTTGATATCTCCAAATATACTATTAGAGTATTTCATTTCTTTTTTTAGTTGGACAAAAAAGTGTTTAAAATTTTGCTTAATCAATGAATTTTTTTGTTTATCACAAAGGTCTAAAAATTAATAGTATTTTTCAAAATTTTAAAGTAAATGGTTGAATGTTTAACTTCCCGTAGTAACAAATTAAATATGTGAGTTTCTTGACAATAGCATTGCAAAAAGAAAAAAAAAATTAAAATTAAATAAAAGCTTAATTATCCTTCTTAAAATGTAATATATTGGAAATATACACAAATTAACGTTGAAGCCATTTATGAATTTTGTAAGCTACTGTCAATTTTGAATTTAGTAAAGCTACTTTAGTTCTTTTTGTCAACTATATAATTATTGCGCAATAAATGCATACATTTCTATGTTATACAATTCGTATATCTATTCTAACATACTAACCAACCTAAAACATAATCTGTCCTCTGCTTTTGGTTTCTAAGTTAAATTGAAATTGAATAATTTTTAACTGTTTTTAAAAATTTAAAATTAAAATCGGAACCGTTAAGAATGGAACCCAATCCTAAAAAAAAATTCAATTAAATTACGAAGCACGGTAATTTTAATAATATTGTTAAATAATTGTTTTACTTTTTAATATATATATATATATATATATATAATATATATGAGAATACAAATTTTGTGATATGGGTAGAAATGAAACCAAAATCGTAAATTAATAATTTTTAATTTTAAAACCGAAACGAAACTTCAAAACATCTATTAAAAACAAAAATAGGAGTGTAAATTACAAGTAAAAAAATAATATATAAATACTTAAAGGTTATCAAAGTCTCAAGAGAATATTGACCAACACAGTAAAGAATTGAAAGTGTGTCAGTGACTCAGTATCTGTGTGTGTGTGTCACTGTGTGCCCAAAAAGTATATATATGGAGGGAAAAAATTACGCTCTCAAATGTTTAATGGGTTCGCTTTACCGCTAACCTTAGAAATTATGTAACAGTCTACAATAATGATTTCTGGCCCTACATTCTAACGGCTAAAATTAAACGTCTCTCTTTCTTCCTCTCTCTCTTTCTCTCATTTTCTCTCACTGTCTCTCACCCAACTACAAACAACTCTACTGAACAAACTTTATATATCAACACATCTTCATCAATTTTCGTCTTCTCTAAGGATTTTCTCTCGTCCTCTCCTCACAACACCAACAACATTCTCTTAATCTTTTAACCACAAACCATATAATAATAGCGTTTGCATTGTTTTATATGATACATATAAATCTGTTTTTGTGTATATATCAATGAAAGCGTTTCATAAAGAGTTCTAAATTTAGAAATCAAACGCGTATCTGGGCCTAAAAGAGCGCTTGACGTTGTATAATAACCCATAAAACAGCTTTCAATCCTCTCATTTCGTATCAATCCTTGCATTTTCCTCTCTATCACTTTAGCAATTTTCCAATTTTAGAGAGAGAGAGAGAGCGAAATATAGAACCCCAGAGGCGGATATGGGTCGGTGATGGATGAATCAGTTTTTTGTGGCATTCTTGATTTTTTTTCTCTGTCTATTCTCTCTTTTCCCAAATGGGTTCTTCGTTAGTTTTCAGTTTGATCCAAATGGGTCACTTCCTCTTTCTAAAGTTTTCCTGAAAACAGCATTGGAATCTAGTTTTTTAATATACTCTGAATCGAGAATGGCGTCTTCTCAAGTCGAAGTCGCTTCGTCTTCTCCTTTCGGGTGTGTTTTGAGAGATCACAATCGGCGAGATCGATGCAGCAGAGAGAGCAATGTCAGAGCCGCACATGTAGCTTTTCAGAAGAATCTCAAGAACTTTGTTAGAGACCATTTCAATTCCTGCATTTCACCTTCACCAAACGACTCTGATTCATCCACGGACGAGAATTCTGACAATCCCCAAATCAACAACACAAACACTAGCTCGGTTGACAAAGAACAGAGGAACAACAAAGTCAAGATAGATCGTTGGTCTCGAGCTCGAGAAATGGTGTCTTCAAAAGGGTCTATGAATCAGAGAGAGAGTTCTCAGAATCGTCAAATCGACAATGGGGATTCTTGGGTTGGTGAAGAACAGAGAGACAACAACAACGACAACAAAGCTAAAATTGATCATTGGGCACGAGCTCGAGAAATGGTGTCATCGAGAACATCAAAGATTGAGAGGGAGGAAATACCAAACATGGTTGGTGTTTCTTCGCTTGTTCAGAAATGGAGGGACTTGGCTAAGCAAAATCAGTCTGACAGCTCGAATTCTTCTCCTGTTCATCCCAGCAGGACCAATTCTGAGTCGAGCCACATAGAAACTGTTTGTGTTATTGACGAGCCGGCAAGACGTTCTGAAGATGGTGATTCTGTGGATGAAAGGTTTGGTACTCCTACGACAATGATGTCGTTGGAGGACTCTTTCCGGGATTGGGAGTCCGGTGGAAACACCCCGAGCTGTCCACCTTCTGCGCGTGCGCGGGATTCGGATGCTGGAGAGAGGGAGAAGGAGAAGGAAAAGGAGAGGGAGAGAGAGAGGGAAAGGGAGAGGCTCAAAGTGTCTGATATTATTAAGAAGCTGTCATCAACCCCCAACAGCACTCGGAGTTCTTTAAATTCTGCATATGATGATCATGACCGCGAGCAGCCTCTTCTGAATGCAGCATTGTCTCATGAGTGTGCTTTATTGGACCAACTAGAACAACAGAAGGGTTTCTTGCCGGTTGCATTATCACCCCGGATCAGAGGACGCCAGGCATTGAATGATCTACTTGTTCAGATGGAGGGCGATAGGCACAAGGAGCTCGAAGGGCTGGTAGAGCGTCGGGCAGTATCAAAGTTCTCTCAAAAAGGCCGCCTTCAGGTTATGTTTCAGTTCCAGTTGATTAACAGACAGTTTATGAAGGAAATAATTACTTGTTACCATATAGACACTAATACTTATTTGTGTGTCATGGTTTTCATGCAGGCAATGCTTCGGCTTAGATTCTTACGTGAAGCAACGGTTGGAAATCACAGGCATTTGAAATCATTGGGGTCTGATTCAAATAGACTACTTACTCAAGGATCTAACATCACTCTTCTCAGGTAAAAAGCCTTTTGCCAATTCCATTTTTGAGGGACCATCCATGAGACCTTGATCTAAATATGGACCATCATGAAATCATTCGTTCCATTTGATTATTGTACATCCTTGATGGAAATTATTTGCAACAGAGTTGTTTAAGAGAGGTCCTGATTATCGAGTAGATTTATCTATGGAAATGAGAAAATTGATGAATTATTTTGTTTCATGTGGTACATGGAAATCTGAATAAGAAGTAGGCTACTTATATTGCAATCTTTTATTGAGGATATGCCCATTTAAACCTCTATAATGCAATGTGTTAAGCTAGTTTCATGTGCCTGTAGGGTCTGCATGTGGTGTTTCTGTGTGCAAATCCGTGCACGAGCTCATGTATTGATATCTTTTGATCAATAGTATCAAAGTGTCTCTGGGGTGTCATTTTTAATAGTTTGCTTTAAATCGTAGATTGGTTGGGTAATGATGTTCTTTTAATTATTACTGTTATTTGATGCTCATCATATAAACTCAAATGAGTAATACCTATTGATAAGATTTTAAAGTGAAACGGCCATCATGAGGTTACTGATAATACTTGTGAACTGATTAATGTTTGTAGGAGGTGGACTGACTTTACCATTAGGGTGATATTCTACATCAATTCTCTTTTACAGGAAATTGCCCACTATAAGTGACACAGTGTAATCATCAAACATATCAATGTTAGCTTGAATAAGTCATCCATCTTCATGAGAAATGTAGTGGATACAAAAATTGTTTGGTCTTGGGAATTTATAGTAGAACATCACGAATTTAAAAATCATAAATTGGATAAAATTAGTAAGGCTTCAAGCAAGCATGGGATCTCTCGTGTGTGGATGAATGGGGTAGCTTGTCATACAAACTTGATTTAGATTATTTTTAACATGAATCTTTGTTCAAGATGATCGGTTTAGTTTAATTATTTGGACTAGTCATTGTTCAATTGACAGTTTGAATGTCTGGATATGTTAAAGCCGATACATAACTGAACTCTTTCTCCTATTAAATAGGGCTCAACCTCAATCTAGTTTCAAAGTTTTCCATTAACATGAAATCACAATTAATTTCAGGGAGAGATTCAACACAGGAGTTGAGCATGATGCAGCTAATTTGAGAAGTCCTCATGCAGAGGTGGTAAACAACACAGGAATTGAGCATGGCACTGCTAATTTGAGAAGCCCTCGAGGAGAGGTGGTAAATAACACACTAAAAGAGGAAAATTCTTCTCCCTCCAATCAATTAGTTGAGCATGATGCAGCTAATTTGAGAACCCCCCGTGCAGAGGTGGTAAAGGTAAACAACACAGGAGTTGAGCATGGCACTGCTAATTTGAGAAGCCCTCGAGGAGAGGTGGTAAATAACACGCTAAAAGAGGAAAATTCCTCTACGTCTAATCAATTACTTGAGCATGATGCAGCTAAATTGAGAACCCCCCGTGCAGAGGTGGTAAACAACACAGGAGTTGAGCATGGTGCTGCTAATTTGAGAAACCCTCATGGAGAGGTGGTAAATAACACACTAAAAGAGGAAAATTTCTCTACCTCTAATCAATTACTTCAGCATGATGCAGCACGTGCGGAGGTGGTAAGCAACACAGGAGTTGAGCATGGTGCTGCTAATTTGAGAACCCGGCATGGAGAGGTGGTAAGTAACACACTAAAGGAGGAAAATTCTTCTACCTCCAATCAATTACTTGGAGAAAACACACTAAAGGAGGAAAATTCTTCTACCTCCAATCAATTACTTGGAGAAAACATCCATCATAAGGAAGTTAACACTGGGAGGCAGAATACATCCCAAGTACAGATCTTTGTTCTAAAGGTAGAAAATTCTTCTACCTCCAATCAATTAGTTAAAGAAGACATTCATCATCAAGAATTTAAAAAGACCGAGAAGCAGAGTACATCCCGAGTACAGAGCTTTGTACTTAAAGTAGAAAATTCCTCTACCTCCAATCAATTACTCGGAGAAGACATTCATCATCAGGAATTTAGCAACACTGAGAAGCAATGTACAACCCAAGTACAGAACTTTGTATCATCCAGAATAGAAGATTTTCATGCAGAATCTAGTCCATGTTTAAATACTTTATGGCCAGCGACAAGCTATGAGGTTAGCAACCTTGACTTGCCAGAATCTGCCGGGACAGTGACATCCTCAAATGGTTGGGAGGACAATGTAAATTGGGAAGAACAAGAGGCCAATAACCAGAAACTAGTGGGAACTGACCATGACTGGGTAAGAGAGAATTTTCAACAAAGTAATTGGGAAGAACAAGAGGCCATTAAGCATCAGCAAGTAGGCAGCAATCATAACTGGATAGGTGGTGATTCATGGCAAGAGGACAATTGGGGAAAACAAGAGGCCAATCACCAACAGCTGGTAGAAACTAATTGTGACTGGATAAGTGATATTTCTCGCACATGGAACGATTGGGAAAATGAAGATGCCGATCACCAGCAGCTACTAGAAACTAATTGTGACTGGATTACTGATATTTCCCGCCCACGAAGTGATTGGGAAGGTCTCAGGCAAGCTAGGTATGAGGAGATGCTAGATCCTTACTCGAACAATGAAGACATACGGCAACTACTCAACAGGTATAATAACTTTTGCTCTGATTTACTCATAGTTCTGTTTCTTCTCTATTTCCTCTTTTCCATTCTCCTGATAATATATATAAGCTCCAAAAACGTGCAACATCTTTTGTTGAAGAATCACAAATATTAAATGTTCCTCTGTATGTGTTTGTTTGTGTAACTGTATACATGGCTGAGGAGTACGTTTTTGCTGTGAAATTATGGAATGGGGAAGAAATTCCAAAATCTGGATGGATAATGATTTGTGGGTTTGAATTATTGACCATAGTTGAGACACATAAAATGGATGAACAGCCATCATTGTTTTATGCAATAATGATTATTATATCAAGTTCGGATCAACACTTTCCCCATCTTTTTAGTAGTAAGAAAAATGAAGGAATGAATAGCTCCGAATGTGAAGCTGAGTTAAATGATGACATGAATGATTTGATTATTGTGAATACTGAAGTAGTAATCCATAAATAAATAACCTTTTGCTGATCTTATTAGGCATAATAAAACCATATTTCCTTATCCCTGCGACATTCAATTTTTTATAATAAATTGCAAGCCCAGGGGGTGTGGTTAGGAGTAAGTTGACTTTCTAATTTGTGTGTGCAGGAAAAGTGTGTCGTCTTTTCTTTCTAGTAATTTACGAGATACAATGGACCAATTGATGATATCTCGTGTACAACAACCACCACATCCAATTAGCAATCAGGAAGAAGAACAAGAAGAGGATTTGCAGAAGTCTTATTTACAAAGGCAGACACATCCAATGGGGAGTCAGCAAGAAGATGAACAAGAAGAGGAGGACAATGAAGAACAAGAAGAGGAGGAGGAGGAGGAAGAAGAGGAAGAAGAAGAAGAGAGTCCATTTGGGCATCAATATGACGAAGTTTGTGAGTATTTTGATCAAGCTACATCACCAATTCAATCACGTTTACAAACTGTAAAGAGGGCATGTAATCGTGATCATGAAGTCAGTGATTATTCTGATCAAGTGATATCTCCTTCCTTGCCACAACCTTCATCTGCTCAATCTTTCTACCATCCTTCATTTGTGAGTTCTTTTCTCTTTTTTCTTTTCTTTCATTTGTGGTTTAGTATGTGTTTTTTAGTTCCTGGTCAATAATTCTGTGCGTCTGACAGGAAATGGAACTCATATACGATTTGAGAGGACAACTGGAGCAACTCCATCATGAGATATATGAGCTGCGAAGATCAATAAAGAGCTGCATGAGCATGCAGGTGAAGATGCAGCGGTTCATGAAGCAGGAGGCTACAACTGCTGCAAGTCCCTCGGGTGAGTTTAAGAGAAGATGAGCTCATTTCCTTATATTATTGCGGCAGCAAGCAATTTTGTTTTAGTTTTTTTAATATAAATTTACAGCATCTTGTTTCCTCACCGTGTCCACGTCCTATGTTTTTTAGGATTTGTTGTATCAGGCCTTTGTCATGTTGTGTCCATCTCTTGTATAATAGGGTTTGTCTAGTGTGCTGAACTAGTAACAATATCACAAGATAGGCCCAATATCACATATTTACATGGCACTCGATTACACTAGGGTCTTCAAGAATACTCAGATTTAATACTCTAAAACGAATGCAAGAAAGCATTTGATTAAACTTGAGTAGTTTCTAGATGCAGCGTAATTGTTTTCAAGCTGCTTCATATGCTCTGCTTATCTATTAAACTGGTTTTCCTTTTTCTTACCTCATCAATGAAAGAACCTTCCCTTTATGTCTACAGTTCGAGGGGAGATGGAGACGATCAATGGGCCTCCAGGAAAAGGAAGTTGCCGTGTTTGCCACAAAATGCAAGTTGATTCTGTTTTGTACAGGTACTTGCTTTTGAAGCCAAGTTTTATTTACTTTGCAAATTTGAATTGATTTCCGAATTTCAGCACCAGTAAGTAGTACTCATCCTGTCAAGTATCTTTTCACATTCCTTTCAGATGTGGGCACATGTGCACCTGTCTCAAGTGTGCCCATGAGTTGCAATGGAGTAGCGGAAAATGTCCGATATGTCAAGCTCCAATACTTGATGTTGTGCCAGTTCACTGATTCATTCGAGCACACGTGAATGAGTTCTTTGCTTGTGAGGAGGATCGTCTTCAAACTTTTATTCCATGGAACATGGGTTGAAGGATGGATTCTTTTTCCTTTTCTTTTTCTTTTTTCTTTTTCTTTGTGTTTTATGCTTGTGGAATATTATATATACCAGGCCAGGTTAACAAATGTGCTTGTTCTCCACTGGTCTGAGCTTTCTTTCTTTCTTTCTTTCTCATTTTTACACGATAAGTCATTACGAATTTGTTTTCCTTCCAGATTGTCATTTGTATATGTTTCAGAATCAAGAATCATACTAACAGATCTTTATATTTATTGTTCAAATGACTAGACAATTTCTTCGCGGACAAAGCACTGTGTCTATCTTTCTCTCTCTGTGCCTCTCTGGTTATATGAATGGAGAAGTTGAGAAAAGTAGAACTAAAGCAATAATAATGCTGGATCTCAAAGAAACTCAATATGGGCAAAAAGCAGGAAAATGAATAGAAATCACGAGAGTGATAAATACTCCAAACGCTCCCTTCTTTTAACTACATTGAACCAACTATGACTGCTTCGAGACTTGCAAAAGCAACATGAAAGAGCATCTCAACATGTTCACTCTCTGTCTTATTAAATTTCGACACCGAAAGTAATAAATTAAAGTAGTTCTTTAAAGAAGGAGATTTATTATGGCACATGGATTGACATTTAAATGATGCATAGACTTGTTTGAAGGATGTTAGTTGATGTATTTGATTGCTTTTGCAGATAATAAACAACAAGTAAGTTGCTTAAATGATACATACATATACATATATATATATATAACTTGCAACAGACAAATTCCAAACCAAGAACCAACAGAATGGAAGCCCAATTAGTCCAAAAAAGTAGGTTGAGTCTTTAAATCCCAACTAGTCCTAACAAGTAGATTTGTACGTCTTGCCTGTCTCGATAAAAGCTTGAGTTGACAAGTATAAATCGAGCATCTGATTAGATTAATCACTTTGTCCAAGATAAAGACAAATGTTAAATCTTTCGCTAATCTTCACCTTTTAACATCTTGAATTGCCATGAAATTGCAGTAACTATAGTAAGATCCATGAAGGCTCTACATTTATGCTTTTTGAGAACAACTTTTGGTTTGATACCTTTCTTGCTATGTTAAAAGAAAGAGCACGAAGCAAAATTGAAATGAGGTCCTCCTATTAACTACATTGGAGTTACCAAAAAGTCCTATTAAGTAATTAAACCGAATAGCAATTTAGATGGGAGCTTGATCTACATTGTTGGTCCATTCATTACAAAAATAAATAGTCTGACATTATATTTTAAAACATCGGTTTTATAGATTATTAGGTTTAAGTCATTTCCGTCCATATTTAGGCTATGTTTGGTTTATCGTAACATATTTTTTTGGAAATTATTTTCCTCATTTTTTTGGGTGTTTTGTAGACTTCAAGGGTAAGAAATTATTTTCCATATAAATCATTTTGCCCCAAATGATTGAAAATGATTTACCAAAAAAGTTTGTGTAAATCATTTTTCACAGGTTACCTTGGGTCATCTAATCATGTGTATTCTTTTTGAACCTCTATGTTCTAACAACTATCTATTTTAGTCCTCCCAATCTAAAATTCTAAAATTCTACATAGAGTGAGAGGACAGAGAAAGAGATGAAAGAGAAAGAGGGACACAAATTTGGGTTGTTCGAGGAATAGATTTGGGTCGAGAACATGTTCTGGTGTAAAGAGAGAGTGGTGAGAGAAAGTAACGAGAAGGAGAAAGAGAGGGAGGGTTTAAGGTAGATAAGGATACTATTTCCAGTTAGCGAGGAACACTGAAGAAAGAAAGAGAGAATTAATTATGGGTAACATTGAAAAATAAAAAATAATTTATGTCCAAACAAATGGTTTATAAAAATTATGGTATTTTTGTATTAGAGCAATGCTACATCATCCAAATTCGGAGATACCCATTGAGTGGATTGTGAGTGGGAGCGAATCACCTGCTATAATTATTCCTGCAGTCCTTTGCTGTCCATTGTCTTGTGGCATTGGTTTGGCCACGTATTTCTTCATAAAACAGACACTAAGTCCGCGTTTGACAATTACACCATTATTTATAAGTAACATTTCACTACCATTTATAAGTAACATTACATGATCTAAAAAGAAACATCACAGGAGTCTAAAAGTAACATCACCATTTATGTGCATACCTTAATTTAAGAGTAAAGATACACCGTAATTTATAAGTAATATTTCATCACCATTTATAAGTAACATCATAGGATCTAAAAAGTAACATGATCATGTATGTGCATACCTTAATTTAAAGGTGAAGATACTTATAAATGGTGGTGAAATGTTACCTATAAATGGTGGTGTAATTGCCAAACACAATATGTTGAATTGAGACATTACTTAGTCTGTATTATGTGCATAACTTATTTTGTGTGTGAAGATACTTATAAATGGTGGTGAAGAAGGATCTAAACGTTGTCTCAATTCCACTCAAATGCTGCCTTAAGAGTTATTAAATGAAGAATGATGTGGCAAAATATAGGCCACTTAAAACTCACAAGAGAAGACTGAATAAAAAAAACTCACAACAGAGAATTTGCGCCCCGAGTGAGTGGGGGCGTGGGGTCCACGCCACCCATTCACGCATCTGCATCCGAATCCTTGGAATTTAGAGGTGGTATCATTTTTCTTTGTGTAAGCGAAGTAAAAAAGACAAAGTTGGCGAAAGAACATCATATGCAGACTATGTAGACTTGTAGTATGATGGTTTTCTTGGTAATAAACAATTCATTTTGGTGGATTGTCCTTGTCTGATTGACCTGGGTTAACAAATTGAAGTCAACCGTAAAGGAAATTCAAAATTGCTGAGATTGATGAGCAAAGTTTTGGAAATGAGATGAAGAGAGGTTTATTCTAACATCTAGTCAGCTAGACAGGAAAAATTCTTAAACTTGATGGTGAATTTCCCAAAAAATCCAATTGACATAGCTAAGTTGAAAAGAAACAAACCCATAGTCAATCACAGAAAAACAATTTTCTTACTTGATTACAAAACACAAATTAATAATAATAATAATAAGTGGAAAACACTAATTTTGGCGGTGAGTGTGTCACGGCAAAATCCTACTCCAATGTCTTTTTACATTGACCTGAAAATTCTATGATTCAGTATTATTCGGTACACTTTAAATTGACAATGCAACACATTACATCGCGAATACAACACATATGCAACAATGTTATATGAAGTAACACTTGTACAACACACTTGCATCGAAAGTACAACTCATGTAATATATTAATTCGAGTTAAAATCATTAAATCGAGGATAAATGAGAGTGTAAGTTTCTTACTAATAAAGGGGAAAAAAAAAAAAAAAAATCAAAGAAAGAACAGTGATGAGCTGCAAGTCTGGAACATTACATTAGGTTGGGCTTGGCCTAGTTACTCCCGTCACCCATCCGAAATCCTAGGTATCATTTTTCTTTGTGTAAGCAAAGTAAAAAAGACAACTTGTTTCTTGGAGCAACCACTTTTAACTGAAATTAGCAAGACAAAGTTGGCGAAAGAACATTATATGCAGACTGTGTAGTATGATGGTTTTCTTGGTAATGAACAATTCATTTTGGTGGATTGTCCTTGTCTGACTGACCTGGTTTAACAAATTGAAGTCAACCGCAAAGGAAATTCAGATTGCTGAGATTGATGAGCAAAGTTTTGGAAATGAGATGAAGAGGTTTATTCTAACATCCATTCAGCTACACAGGAACAGCAATTCCTAAGCTTGATGGGTGAATTTCCCAAAAAATCCAATTGACATAGCTAAGTTGAAAAGAAACAACCCATAGTCCATCACAGATAAACAATTTTCTTACTTGATTACAAAACACAAATCAATAATAATAATAAGTGGAAAAGACTTATGCAAACAAGTACTAAAATTGAATCCAAACAAACTAGGTATTGAAAATTTAATTTAAGCATACGTGTAATGTTATATTTTGAGACTTAGCAACAATCAACATACTCACACTAATTTTGGCACGGCAAAATCTTACTCTATTATCTTTTTACATGGATCTGGATATTCTGGGATTCAGTACTATTTAATACACTTTAAATCAACAATGCAACACATTACATCGCGAATACAACACCCGTGCAACAATGTTATACGAAGTAACACTTATTCAACACACTTGCATCGAAGGTGTAACACTCATGTAATATATTATTTCGAGTTAAAATATTAAAATATCATTAAATGGAGCATAAATGAGAGTGTAAAGTTTCTTACTAATAAATAAAAAAAGAAAAAAAAAAAGGTCAAAGAAAGAACTGTGATGGGCTGCAAGTCAGGAACATTACATTGAGTTGGGCTTGGCCCGAGTTAATCCAGTATATGTTTGTTTGGGTTGGGCTACCTTGTAGAAACATTAGATTATCTCAAATCCAGAAAAATAGTGTATTGTTATTATATAGTTTTGAATCTTTTGTCCTGTTGTTTATATACAAACCCTTTAGTTAATCATAAACATGCATGGTTTTAATAATAATCGACAAGACTCGCATCCTCTACATTATAGAAAAGTAACCCTTTATTTTATTAAAAAAGTATTCATTATAGAAAAGATACCCTTTGTTTTATTCAGTATTTCTTCTAAATCTCTAAATAAAGTACCTAAAAAAAAAAACCTCCCTTTAAATATTCCTTTTCTTTTTTCTTCTAATTTTTTTTTTTTTTAAAAGGTTGGGGACTTAATTTTTCTTAAGTTTGTCATAGGGTAGACTTATTTATTTAATTATTATTATTATTATTTTACTAGAGTAGTTGTCACTACCTTGGATATATGTGACTATATTTGGACACATGACAGGATTCAATGTCCATCAATTTTAATTCAAGTGGATGAATGTGAGGCTAGCTTCAATTGGGAACAATTATTTGTAGGACTTTAGCCTTTTCAAGTTGGGTTTTTGACAAATGGTTCCACCAATTTGGGATTTGTTTAATAGTAGACTTTTATTCAATGGGATAAGATAAAATCATAAAAGTTGAATTCAAAATTTTCAACTTGAAATTAACCCCAGCATCCACTAGCTTCCTTGAACTCACTCACAATCTTGATTATATTTTCAAGAATTTTTTTTTTTTCCCTAAATTATTTTTAAGCAAAATTGAATAATTAGATTAAGAAAAAGGACCCTAAAGTTCAAGACAAAATATTTTTTTCGATAATTTCCCAAACTTTCCATACTAATTCAAAATGACCAAATTGGACATTGCTAGAGAAATTCGCTACATTCTAAGACAAGACTCCTCAATAGCTTTTAGAAAATATGCTTCAGAGTTTGTATTTTTTTTAATGTTATGTTTGGGAGTACCAAATTAATATTTTGGATTTAGAATTGGAAGATATATAGTTTAAAAATTGTTCTAAACTTCTTCCAATTCCAAATCCAAAATACAGCATTGCCAATACATCTAAAATTTTACCAGATATTTAGTTAACATGTAATTCGCTTTTCGTTTTAATAATTATAAAGAAATACTCAGTTTTGATATAAGGTCTCTGCGAAGAAAGACTTATGACTTATTTAACCTTTAATATTTTACAAATTTGAGTATTCTAAATCTCGAACTCACACTAGTAGTCCCAATCCTCAAGTCTTCTACCATTAAATCAGACAATAACTCTCAAGATAAATAATAATAATAATAATAATAATAATAATAATAAAAGAACATGGTCAAATAAACACAGCTTATACTTGGTAAAACACTAATTAAGCAGTAATATATATATATATATATATATATATATATATATATATATATAACAGAATAATAGTACTGTCACTTACTGTACTCAGGTCTTCTTTCTTTATATCTTGCCCACGCTATCACCAAGCCCATGACAAGTGCAATGAATCCAAATTCATTCATGCCCATCATTAACCTAGCCATTGGACCTATCTTCAAAACTCATGAAAATGATATGTCATCACTACAAAATAAAAAATTGTCCAATTTGTGTGCAGAGAAACTGTGCTTTGGACGCACGATTCACAGTGTTCAAAATCACTTGAAACCCATTGTAGGAAAGGTCTCCATCAACCACACAACTCCTTCAATGATGCTTTTGGTTTTTTTATCTTTAGTATTTTTGGTAAACGCCTCCTCCAAAATTTTTGACAGAGTTTAGCAACGGTGTCCACCTTGCAGTGGTTCATGCTTCTCTAGTGATCGCTCGCCCAACTTTTTCTGTTCCACGAACCTCCACACGTGGTCAAGCTTGAGCCGTCGTCGACCTAAAAGGTGCCATAGTCATCAACACCTCGTCGGTGTCAAGATACCATCTAATCATATACAAGTTGGTCACTTTTTGAACAATGACACTCTTGTCAAAATTGTGATCCAACCATGGCTTTAAAAGGTTCAAAAAGATGACGTTGCCCCCTTAATATTTAAATCATTTTTTATTATAAAATATCAAGACTACTGAAAAGTCAAAGGACAAGTTGGTCAATTCATTGGGTGTGTCTTTGTCAACTTTATCAAAATTTAGGGATACCATTGTTCAAAAAATGGCCAAGTTGTAAATGACTATCATTATGACAAACCTCGAGGGATATGTTTAATATAAGAAGCAATAAATGTTACATTTGATCCTTATGGTACTCAAATGTGACAAGATTTAGCTTTATATGACAAAAATGGCCTTAATTTAATAGACTTTTGTCTAATGTTTGTGCATTGAATCAATCCCTAAAATTTAAAATTGGAGAAAATTTAGTTTAACTTTCGTACAACTTTCTCAAAAAAATTCACCATAATCAATTAAACTGTTTATGATGACTTGGCTTTTGTCAAAGAACATATCGGTTGTACCGCTGATCAAAATCAAACATTTCAAATTGTAAACTTGCATGAAATTATTTTTTTGGTTAAGGGTTTGCATGAAATTGTTAAGAGGGAGAGAGAGAGTGATTTTAAAAGAATTTACAGCTCAATAGTCATATATATGAGTCATCCAAACTATCAAAGTTTTAGATAAACTCAACAAAAAGAACAGCATCAACCAAAACCAGGGCCTGCTAGCAAGATAGATTGATATGCATCAGATCCCAACAGACAAACCAAGTTTTCAATCTAAACATATGAGCTGTGATCAGGACAACACCATCCCCACATATCATTGGAACAAATATATATGTATATCTATATGGATACAAATATATATGAGTGGTTTCAATTGTTCATAACAATAAGACAACTTCACTATATGATTTTTGTACATGCAATAATGCATTTTGAAAGGCTTCTATTACAAGAAGATGCTAAAGTTGTAGCCATCACCTCCCAAAACAAACATGACATTGATTTTCATGAGTTAAATTGTCAGAAAATGTTTCATGTCTTTCATATATTGTGATGGAAGGTCCAAAAATGACAGTATATAGTGCAAATAGATAAGCAAAAACACCACCAAGAAAATTTCTTAACTAATTTTTTTATTTTTTTTATTTTATAAATCAGTAGTAAGTTCTTGTAAAGCATATATATATATATATATATATATATTAATTTCCATCAAGTTCATCTATTTAATTTGAAATCAAAGGAAAGCAGACGAAGAGGTGGTTCCTCCATGAGAGAATCAGATAATTTGAATGGCATGCCTATTCGGAATTGCTTTATAAATGGCATGTTTGGTTTTTTGGATTTGAAGTTGTTTTGAGTAATGTTTGGCTATTATTATTATTTATTATTTATTATTTTTTATTATTATTATTTTAAGGACTCGAGTCTTAAAAGAGTTTATTTGAAGAAGCTTGCTTCTTAAAACAACTGCTCATTGCAGCACTTCATTTGATAATAACAGACACTGGTTAAGGACTGACGATGGTTTAAAATTTTTACTAAACAATTATTTAAAAAGTGAAAATGATTAACAATGGAAAACAAATAGTAACGGACCGAAATCCAATTAAAACAATTCATTTCTCTTGATAAGTTCTTATTAGGTGAGAGTACTATATTCTCGGTACCCAATACCTATTCCTTAGACTATTTATTGCCGACTAATTGTTTTTTGTTTTTTCATGAATAGTTCTAAACTCGAACTAATTAATTAGGAATGAAGATATAATAATTGATGATTTGACTTTAATGTCCAATTGATGAGAAAGGCCAGGAGGCTTCACAAGACAGAATTAGGTCATTACGTCAAGCATGTGTTTTGCCTGGGGTTTTGTCTTGGAAATGCCTCCCATTATTGATGCAAATATGTTGGAGGAACACATGGTTTGTTTATCTTCTAGTTGAAGCTGAATGATACAACTTACATAAATTGGTTTAATAACATATGATGATGTATGCTCTCACAAGTTGTCTTCCATTTTATATGATTAATTCTAATTAAAAAAATTCAAGGACTCTTCAAATATTAAGCACTTGACAGAATTTTAAATTGAGTTGCTTCTTTGGTAACTAAAAATATAACCAAGCCTTTCTAGAAGGAAGATGTCCAATATATTGGAGTTCTTAAAAGTGATGAATGCTTGATGGTAAGCATTTTTTTTTTTTTTTTCTTTTTCTGAACTATATATATATATATATATATATATATATATATTCATTTAATGGTTAATTTGAGGAGTTGTGAACTTGTGATATAGAGTGGGACATAACTAAATTTATGTAAATAGAGAATGATGGCATGATGACACTATCATATTTAATGACGGTATCCCCCACTCTCAGTATAAACCAGTTAGATGCTTCTAACTTTTTACCTACTTTATCAATATTCTAATTTGAGCTATGGTCACAACTCATGTTATTTTCATTGAGCCGAAATAAGGTACCATAGCCATTTCGTGTGGCACCCACATCAAATGACTATTAGCAACTCGATCTCCTATTTCGTATTTTATTATAATAATCATTTTTATTGTCGTAATAGCAAAAGTTTGAGTTGACAAGTGTAACAAGTACTCGAGTCTCGCTTCTGCAAAAATAATGTCCTAGATTAGATTTAGAGACCAATCCTTATAGGTTGGACCAAAAATAGGTAAATGACATTAATACTTGTAGTTTTACTTCAATTTTGTTATTGAATTGATGGATAACCTCACTTAGATTCGTACTTCTGACTTTTTACATTCTTTATCAATATTTTAATTTGAGCTATGATAAAAAATCATGTTATTTTCATTGAGCCGAAATAAGATACCGTAGCCATTTCGTGTGGAACCCATGTGGGTCCTATATCAAATTGTTATTAGCAACTCGGTCTCCTATTTTGTGTTTTAATATAATAATCATTTTTCTTGGTGTAAAAGCAAAAATTTGAGTTGACGAGTGTAACAATAAGGGCCTGTTTGGTATCTACTTTGTTTTTGTTGTTTTTGTTTTAGGTCCGCTACAGTAGCCCAAATGAAGCCCAAAACATGTTTGGTTAATTATGTTTTGTTTTGCACAGTTGTGAAACATTTCAGTAAAAAGCCTCAAAACTTGAAACGCCAAAATGGTGTTTTATCTTGTTTCAGCCCTGTTTGCCCAAGATTTCACTGTAGCGGAAGAAGCAGCCGGCCCAACTTAAAACATACTTACTTCAGGTATATAAGCAATTTAGGTCATTTTGGGTAAATTTTTCTCTCTCCTCTCCCAATACTCTTTCTGCGATTCAAGGGCGATTTCAGAAAATTTCATCATCATCGATCGAAGTCGAGCCCTCAATTTACTGGATTTGATCAAATACAACACCTATGGAAGCTAGATTTGCTGGATTCAAACTTGAAACATATACAACACAGATCACACAGAAACAAATCAGTATCGTCTTCATCTTCTTCCTTTCAACCAGTAACCCTAGTGACACATGATATATTTTACTTTAGTGCTCTGAAATAAAACCATGGCTGCCAATGTTTTCATAATTGGAAATTCTGAATTATTCTTGGTCACTGAAGTTGAATATGCAATCTAACTCAGGTAGATTCCACTCTCGGCAAAGCCAAAATTTTGAAACCATTTGCTGAAAATAAAAGCCCCAGTTTCAAAGCTAGAAGATTTTTTGAAACCTTTTACTGAAATTAAAACCCCAATTTCTGTAAAATCTAATCTGGATACAAACCAAACCCAAATCCAGAACAATGGAGTCTTCATCTCGCGTTGGCGGCCTTGTTCGGAGCGTCGGTAATGCTTTCTCTACCTTCTACATCCACAAGCGCAGCCTCGACCAAGCTCTCAAACGCCTCATCAAAATCCGCCACAAATCCCCTCCCTCCGCTGCCGACGACGCCAATCATTTTGCCTCCGATGACGACGACCACGAAGATCACGATGGAGGCGAAGAGATTGACAACTTCATGTTAGCTGAGGTCTTGAGATAAGGCTGACTTTTTTGTTTTGTTCCTTTTTTTTTTTTTTTTTTTTTTTTGCAACAGTTGTAGTGACCAAACGGGTTTTGCATGTTTCTGTTTCTAATATTATCACAACAAAATATTATTCCCAAGCGTGCTTCTGATTTCTTTACAAAACACTTTTATAACAAAAACATTGTTTCTGTTTTTGGCAAAAGCAAAACGCCAAAAACAAAACGCATATCAAACAGACCCTAAGTTTGAGAGTCTCGCGGCAAAAATAATAACGTCCAAAATTAGATTTAGAGACCAATCCTTATAGGTTGGACTAGAAATAGGTAAATGACATTGATACTAATAGTTTTACTTCAATTTTGTTATTGAATTGATGGATACCCCCATGTTTGGATTTTATCCTAATTTTGCAACGAAGTGGTTAAATAACTCTTGATAAGGATATGATAAACTAACCCATCATACAAGCTATAACTCAACTGTTGATGACCCCACACCACCGCTTAGACATGTGCTTTGTTACAAATTGCTTTAGATTCAAGGTTTAGAATTTAGATCAGACATGTCTCCCCAAAAGAGGGGATTGGATTAGACCTCTATAACCACAGTTAGAATTGAAAAACTGATGTCCAAACAAGGCAGAAAAAAGATTAGATTCATGGCTACTAATTTTTTTGGACATTATATAGATTAGACCTCTATAACTACAGTTGAGTATTGAAAAATTGATGTTCAAACAAGGAAGCAAAGATTGCATTCATGACCTCTAATCAAATTCTAAATCAACATCAAATTGAATCCACTAGAGACCATGCATGCCTAAGCCCTATTCTTTGATGCTAAAGACAGCATCTTAATCTCATTCCCTTGTGAGCATGATTAAGCCCTAATCTCTCCGATTCTCGGCCGGCATGCCTTTACTTAATTTTTTAATAATGGAATATCTTTTGCAGAATTAGGATCATTGTACATAACCCTCATGATCTTCTAAGCCAGCAAGGTGAATAAGAGTGAATAGATTAAAAATGGAATGTCAACCAAGTCTAAACCCTAAAATAACCATATATATAAAGGCCTTTATTGAATTCTTATCACTTTGTATTTGATTAGTTCTAACAACTAAACTATTCAACTAACCTCAGATTCTAACATGTTATTCTTATCTGATTAGGATATTGGGAAAAAGTTAGAGAGAGAGAGAGAGAGAATTCCAAGCCAGCTCTAAAGAATAGAGCAATGATTGTTCTTTTCTGGCCCCTAACCTTCAACCCCACTCCAAGTTGGGCTTTGGGAGGGCTGGCATGTACTCTTGAGCAGTAAAGGCACAAAGAGTAGGGAAAGAAGGGTCCGGGAAGGCTGGCAGTGGCACCACCACCATCCCCACACTTCCCCCCTTTTTTCTCCTTCACTATACATACATATATCCATCCATACACATATATATACACATATGAGTAATACTACAAATCACGATCGGCTTTTTTTTTATGACCCTTCCAATAAATAGTGGCCAACAACTTGCCAGTGACCTAACGGTACCAAACTCTTACTTCTCAAATGGAGGACAGGAGTTTGATCCTTGATGGAGGTATGTATGTGTGTGTGAGTATCAATTAAGAAAGAAAAATAGTGGCCAACAAAAACTCTTTGTCAACAACGTGATTATATCAATGATTGATACATTATAACAAAAATCAATTAGGTTTACATCATTTTCAAATATATATATATATATATATATTATCTACACACAAGTAATGCTACAAATAACGATCAGTTTTTTATGCCATTTCAATAAATAGTGGCCAACAAGAACTCTCAGTAATAAATAGAATCTCCTTACCTTAGCGTGAAATATTAGTGGATAACAAAAACCGATCTCATTAATATGTATATAAACCTTTCCCAAGGCGGAGAGGGTCACTGTCATCCTCGTGGCCTCGTTAACAAAAGATAGCGCCCCTCACAAGAGGGTGTATGGCAGACCTCAACCCCCCCATGTTACAACTTCCCCAAACCTGTCCCCACCTTCCCTTTTATAAACCCCCACATCTTTCTCAAACCCCTCCTTAAGTCCTTTCATTTCCTCCATTGCCTCCTCTCATGCCTTTCTCTCTATCCCAATAGCTCTGTTTTTCTCTCCACATTCCTCCCAATAAATTAACCTTTGTTGCACTATAAAAACATTCCAATCTCTCCTTAGTCCCTACAAAGAAAGAACACCAAAAATATGTGTTCCTCCAAGTCTAAACTCCAAGGTAGAAGTGCTCACATCACTTCTCCAATCTCTCATATCAATGGCCGCCCGGTCCTGCAGCCGGCCTGCAACCGTGTCCCTCTCTTAGAACGCCGCGATTCGCTCAAAAAGACCTCCCTAAAAATCCCAACACCACCAATTCAACCTTTGTCATCATCACCAACTACTACTACTACTACTAATGCTACACCAATTAAGCATAGTGTGAATTCAACACCCCCTATCTCTCCCAAGCTAAAATCACCGCGACCACCGGCTACTAAGAGGGCCAATGATCCAAATGGGCTGAACTCTAGTGTGGAGAAGGTGGTGTTGACACCAAGGAGCGCCACCAAATCCGCGGCTTTGGTCAAGAAGCCGAAGAAAAATGGTGGCGATAATCATGGAGTTGGAGTTGCACCTTCACTAGAGACCTCTTCTTCGTTGAAGTACTCTTCTTCTTTGATTGTTGAGGCACCGGGAAGCATAGCCGCGGCAAGGAGAGAACAAGTTGCAATAATGCAAGTGCAGAGAAAGATGAAAATTGCTCATTATGGAAGAACAAAGTCTGCCAAGTATGAAGGGAAGGTTGTTGATCCTTTGGCTACTGCTACTACAATTGTTAAAGAGGAAAAGAAGTGCAATTTTATCACCTCTAGCTCAGGTATGCAAAAATTTTGGCAAATTAATCAACACATTTTATGAAAAATAAAATAAAAATACAAGCTAAAGTTTTGTGCTTATGGTGGTGTTTTTGCAGATCCTATATCTGTTGCATACCATGATGAAGAATGGGGAGTTCCTGCCCATGATGATAAGTAAGGCTCTCTCTCTCTCTATATATATATATATATGCCAACACATGTATTTATATATATGATACTATTCAGAAATCATGAGATTGATATATATGTTTGTGCTTATGTCCAGGCTACTATTTGAATTGCTAGTATTAACTGGTGCTCAAGTCGGATCAAATTGGACTACAGTCTTGAAGAAAAGGCAAGAGTTCAGGTGGGCGTGCTAAATTTCAAAGCCAGAACTCTGTTCTTTTATATTTTTATTGGGTAACTAAAATATATATATATATATATATATATATATATATATATATATATTAGCAAAAAAGAAGGGATATACAAGGTTTTACGAATTTGGATCCCTCCAGTGCACTGATGAGGAAGTATTACTCCACGGGAGAGTGGACCCCACATGTAAGATGGGCCCCACTCTCCCTGTTAACTAGACCGTCCAGTGCAGAGGATCCAAGGCTAAGAAACTAGCTCTGGAGTGGAGAAAGACAAGTTTAGAAACCAACAGGGGTTCCAAGGCTCTTTCACACTCCCTCTTTAAAAAATGTTGAAAGAAAAAGAAAAAGTATGAATCATATGTTTTAACTCTTCCTTTTGTTTCTTCTTTACAGGGAGGCTTTTTCAGGCTTTGATGCAGAAACCGTGTCAAAATTTACTGAAAAGAAGATGACATCCACCGGTGCTGATTATGGCATAGAATTAAGCCAAGTCCGAGGAGTCGTCGACAACGCTCACCGGATTCTTGAGGTAATTAAACATTATTGTTCAATAACACACCACCCTCTTTTAACTCTCATTTTAACACCCTGTTCATTTTTCCACTGTGGTGTAGTATTGCAAACTCTGAATAATTTGGGGAACAATATTTAATGCAAACTGTAGACTAGTCTGCATTAATTATTCTCTGATTGGAATTAAATGTCACACTTGTAACTCAATTTAATTTCTGAGGAAATTGCATTTTATAATGTCACATATATAAGATACAATTGTGTGGTCACTAATGTGGAATATTTTTTTTAACTCATGTACAGATTAAGAGGCTTTTTGGATCATTTGACAAGTATCTGTGGGGATTTGTGAACCACAAGCCCATTGCCACCCAATACAAGTCATGCTACAAGATCCCAGTGAAGACCTCAAAATCAGAGGCCATAAGCAAGGACATGGTGAGGAGAGGCTTCCGGTTTGTGGGCCCCACCGTCGTGCACTCGTTCATGCAGGCAGCCGGCCTCACCAACGACCACCTGACCACCTGCCCGCGACACCTTCAGTGCGTGGCGTTGGCATCTCAGGGCTCGACTGCAGCCCCAGCTCTATAGAATAGTAACATGACATGAGATGGAAGAGAGGACCAATGAATTAATCATATAATAAGCCATAATATAGTGTGACCTAAGTTTCATAAATTAGTTTAGCTGATCCTCTAACTACACATAGTACCTTTTTTTTAATGATTTAGTTGTGTGCAGTGATGTATGATATTTAATTATTGTAAGGTTTTTTTATTGATGATTAGGAATATGAGAGGAATAAAGAAAGGGAGTGTTTGTGTGGAGGGACAGAGAGCATGTGCAGGGTTGGGGATAGGCAGGCAATGGCATGTGGTTGGTGCCTATGATTTTCATTTTCTTGTGAGTTGTGACCACATCCTCCTCCATTATTTGCATTGCTTTAAACAGGCTGTGAAAGGATCCTAACACATCAGAAGAAGAGGGGTCATTAGGCCAGCCCTACCATCACCGTTATTGCCTTCAGAATTGGATAATAATTCCTATACATATGACCCTATATCTATTGATTGATCATCAAGAGGAGAAAATGACTCACATGCTTGATGGTGACTCAAGGTCTAGCTTCCATTCTCCTCGGGTCAAATAGTGCCATGTGCCACAAGAAATCTGTCCCAAAGGAGAGCGTGCAGGACAGACAATATCTACACGAGTTAGGACAGATCGTGACAAAAATCCTATACTGATTTTCTATATTCTGACCTTTAATTTAGTGGGAATGTGTATACGATGTCTTGTGTGTGTAACATAAGTTAGTGTGAGGGTTTTTGAGTGCCTTTTTTTTTTTTGGGTTGGATTGTATGAGTATGTACTGTTTGATCACTATATGTATACTTTTTTCAAGATCTTTTATTTATGAATGTATGGAGCATCAGTTAAGCATCTTTCTCTCCATGTGCTCTAAGTTTACTTTACACACTTTGTCTTCCTTTTTCTTGTGTCCTGCAGATGGCATAAATACTATATATATGATGACAGATGGTTATGCTTCAAAATGTACCCTCTGAAAAGAGAGGAATCTTAGGCTTATCCATTGGCTCAGGGTACAAAGCTGTTAATTATAACTTGTTATTTATTATTGTTGACCTAACTGGCCTCAACATGTCATTGTCTTTGCAAGGAAGAATACATGATTCCGTCTGTAGTTTCATTCACATTCACATGAGCTGTGTCTTTTTTTTTTTTTTTTTTTTCAATTTCCTTTTTTATCAGGGTTATGCGATTATAAAAGTTCAAGTTGGCAAAGAGGATGTACGAGCAGTCAATTTGTGTAAAATAATGTCAGAAGCTAGGGATATATTTGAGTTAGTTTTCTAAGAGTAGTTTTTATACTCAAATAATTAAAAAAAAAATTAAATAATCCGAGAACTCATCGAACTGGCAGTTATTCTAAACATAATCCTACGAAATATGAGTACAAAGAAATATTTAGTTCAAAGAAAGCTTTTGTATCTCTCTGTTCTGTTTTCAACAACACATTGCATCTGGATCAGCCATGGATAGATGTCCTTTCTCTTATTTCTTCACATAATTCACCAAAAAAAAAGAAAAAAGACTGACGAAAAAGAAGAAAAGAAAATGTCACATTTACACGCAAAAGGGTTTCGTTCATAAGTAACTGGTATAGCAAATACAATGTTAAAACCCGTGGCACAAAAGATGAACAAGTCATGGAAACAAAAGTAGATCATCAAGCTCATTGTAGGCTTTAAAGTGTATCATGACCATGGTTCACAGTTTCGATATCGTTCATGGTAGCGGTCAAGGGAGGAACTACTAATGGGCTAACCTGGGTTAAAGCCCAGGTCCAATTGAAAAAAAAAAAAAAATTAGTATTATTGTTCCTATAAGCCCATGTACTGCTCTTCCTCTTCCTATCAGCCCAGCCCAATCTATAGTATTTCTATAAATAAAAAGAGTTATAAAATTTACAAAGCTCAAATCTTAAATATGATCAAGCCCACAAACCATAAACATACCCAATCACAAAATAAATCATAATAAAATATAATAGGACCCAGCCCAGAAAATCAAACACATTGTTAGTCTTTCGAAGAAGACCTAAACTCTCCGTGTGTAAGGCACTAAGGCATAGGTGGATGGATATCATGAATTATTATTGTTAATCCAGTGAAATATTGAAATTTTTTTTTTTTTTTTTTTTTTTTTTTTTTTTTTTTTTTTTTGTAAAAAAAAAAATAATAAAAAAGGGGCTTTGTTGATGACTTGATAATTTTTTGTTAAATTTGGTAATTTACTATATAATGGATTAATAACTAGTCAGGGGTGGAGCACACAGGTCTTACTTTCTAATGTGAATTTATTGATAAGGAACATATATATCTTTCATTCTTGTAGTTGTTTGTTTTAATACTTGTATGAAACAAACTTCAATGGATTTTTGACTATGAAAATATGTTAGAGTTTGGAAGTATAAATGTGTTAGAAGGTTGTAGATTATTGGGTTTAATTGAATAACTGATGCATGATAATTATGTATTTAAAGTATGGATGACACACTAAGCAATCATGAGTTTAATTATTTTTAGCCCTCCCTACTTTGCAATCCTGGCTCCGCCCCTGGTAGCGGTGTAACGGATTCCGACGAATATTCGTGTAAACCGGTCGAAGCATGGATGACAAACTAAGCAATTATGGGTTTAATTATTTTTAGCCCTCCCTACTTTGCAATCATGGCTCCGCCCTGGTAGCGGTGTAACGGATTCGGGCGAATATTTGTGTAAACCGGTCGAATCGGCCCATTCATTTAGGTATTTAACGATATCAACGATACGGCAAAACATATTAGCATGATATACATATTGCATTCAATCCAAATGTTAATCTTGGGACTCAATCCCTATAACCATGGAACTTCCTTGCTATTGGGATTTTTGTTTTTGTTTTTGTTTTTTTTGTCCTTTCTCTGCATCCATTCCCCTATATCAATTATATCAGAATGTATGTAGAAAATTATAATTTTTCTTTCCTACACACACACTGCTGAGCAGAATCCCGGAAAATTTTCTTTTTTCTATTTTGAGTTCTGTCCAAACAACATGTTACAACCTCCTGTTTTTCCTGCCACTGATCCCAACTGCCCATGACACTCCCATCACTCCCAAGTAATTTACATCAATGCCTTCCATGTACGCCCCCTTCAGATCTGTCTCATGACAACTTCAACTGAACTCCATAACATCTTCACCTGCCTGACAACTCGCATCATTCTCTTTTTCCCAAACACATAAATGCGAGACAATCATTCCACATGATGTCCTGACATGGGAATGGGCACTCTATTTACCAAATTAGATTTTATTAATGGGACCGTCGAAAAAATGGACGAAGTGTTTTGGGAAATGATACTTTTAGCCGAGCATTTCAACCAAAATGTTGGCCGAAGTAATCTGCCAAGAGTCTCTCTATTGCATCCCGCGGCTGAGATGCCGGGCCTACATAGCACAACTCTAGTGTTATATATGCAGAGACAACTCAAAATTGCGGTGAACACTGTTGCCACAAAAGTAAATAGGAATAATTATACTGTATATTGCTTCTTCATCTAATATACTACAAACTTATACGGCTATTTGCAATAACTGCGCATATCTGAGGGAAAGAGTTTCTAGAATTGAGGGAGAGAGATATATATATATATATATTGATATATGTTGATTGTTTATTTTTCTTGATTAAGTTTTATGGGTAGTTTTGTTGAGCTAATGTGCAGATTACGGTTGTTACATCTAATATCCCTATATTTTTAAAAATTATTTAATTAAATTAATTACCTTTAAATAAATTTAATGGATTTATTTATTTTAAATTAATTATTTGTTTACTTGTTTATTTGATTTATTAGTATGATATGTGCTTGATTGTTAATTAATTTGTTAGCATGTTGTTTTTTATTTGTATGGTGTGACTTGGTTGTATGATTCTTGTTTGTGTTTATGCTACGTGTATTTAGTTGTTTAATTAATTATTTCACTTTATTATTTAAGATTAATGGACTGGGTTGGAATGATTTGGACCAAAGAAGTTGGTCTTAGCCTGAAAAGGAAAGCCTAAAACATTTTGGGATGATTTATTTCCCATTAATGTTTGATTATATATATATATATATATATATATATATTGTAAATTATCTTACTATATATTTTATATAGAGTTGGGAGTTAGTATATATATGGAAATATACATATTTATAGTAGCATTGTATGGACTAATTATTATATATATTTAATTTATAAAATTTGTATATATAGTGAGTGTATATATATAGGACATATGCACAAATATGTATATATATATATATTTGACTTACATATATTATTTTAATTTAGAATCCTATATGATTGAGTTATTGACTATGTATATGTAGTTATATTTGGGTGTGATGGTATTTTAGTTTATATATATATAATGTGTATATGAAGAGAGAGAGGGATGGCGAGAGTAATAGAGAGAGAGAGATGCCGAGAGTAATAAGAAAACTAAGAAAAGAAAGGGAAAAGGAAAAAAAGAAGAAAGAGAAGGAAGAAAGGAGGCTAAACTATATGGGAGACCAGACTTGCGGAGGACAACCGCGAGGAGCCAGAGTTGCCGATTAGATTTGGGAAGCTTGTGACGTCGGTTTCGTTTCGAAACCTTTATGCAAGTTCTTTTCTATTTTTTCTTTCAGAATCCATAAATTCTATACCTTGGATTTCAGAATCATAGACTAATATCACCTAGATATAAGATATAATGCATGTGAAGAAATTAATGTGTATATATACATATATATGTATGATTATGCTGAATTTAATTAATTATTTAATTAGTTAGTTAGACATTAAGACGTGTCGTGGAACAGACAAGTTCAGGTTAATCTTTATGGTATTGTATACATATTGTATTTCATAATTATTTTAGCCAGTTTAAATAATGTTGTATTAATTGAGTATTGACCAAATAATTCATGTAACGTGTTATCTGGGTATTGTTGATGGCACTGGTGGTTTGATGTCTATGAGGACATACCTATTGAGACCAGTGGCTCAGATGTACCTCAGCCCGTGGAGTCGTTTGCAGAGTTGGATGGGTATGGGTAAATAATTTATTCAAGAAATTTGGGGTCATAAAAGTGGGTGTGTGGCAAAAATATAAGTTCCCAATATTAATGCCAATTGTAAACATATATACAAGGCCACGCCTTATCTAGTCTTTATTTGGTACGTCTCATGCTCCAGTAAATATTAGGTGTGATGGGATTGAATATTATAATTAGAAAAGTAATTGAATTGTAATTAAATTATAATTGTATTTGCACTTTTATAACAAAGTTAAATTTGTAAAAAAAAATTAGAAAGGTCAATGGGTGGTCGATTTTACCACTTTAATAGAGGATAAAAATATTATTATTAAAGTGTATGGTGTAATATACATGTTATTTATTAGTATAAATGGTAGTGGTTGATTGGTTTTATCATTTGGTGGAAATTGAATATAGTGTTATATATTACCACACATAAATAAATAAATATAACCTAATCAATTAATGAGTTGTTCATTGATATTTATCCTATTTATGTATGTAGTAGGATATTTATTTAAATTAATTATATGCTTATAACTTGCATGTAGTGCCTATGTATGATTTATTTAATATTTAATTGTAAAGTTTGATACATTGTTAAATTGGGGGCATGAATGAGTTGCTAAAGGTATAAATAAATTGCCTTATTAATTGTATGAATAAAATTCATACATGGAGAGTATGGATGAATTGCTAATTAATAGTATGGATAAAAATATACTTTTGGGAGGCATGGATGAGTTGCCAAGACATAAACAGATTGTCATTTAATAGATATGGTTAATTTGCCAAAATATAAATAAATTAGTTGTAGAGGCATGGTTGAATTGTTATAGTATAAATAAACATACTTCTAGAGGCATGGTTGATTTGCCAAAACATAAATAAATATTTATGGAGGCATGTATGAATTGTCAAAGTATAAATAAATTGCTAAATAAGTTAGATGATTAAATATATATCTATGGCTATTGTGTTTACAAGCTGGAGGTGATAAATATTCTTATATTAGAATAAAGTGATGTTTAAAGGATAATATATTATTTTATATTATCAATAAAATAATATTAGTGAAGGTATGGATGATTTGTCAAAACATAGATCTTTGCTATGTGATCTTTGTGACGACCCTGTTTTTTAGGCTAGCATGTCCTGTGATGAACCGTAAGGATGATCCGATAACGGATCCGAATGCAGAAGCGAAAACGGAAAACAAGACTCTAAGAAATCAAAGTGACCTTCCATGAGGTCGTGGAACTTAACAAGAACTGATGCGGAAGCAAAAGATTGAAAATATGACAAATAAGCCCCCAGGGGCAAAATAGTCATTTCTGAAAACTGTAGATTCGGGTGCCACCGAGTACACCGCTGGAAGGACAACGAAAAACTAATCAAGATGGACTCAAGAATCGCATGATTCGGAGTCCGGACGAAGGAGAAACGGCATGACGACAAAAAACGGACACTTAAAGCTTTAAGGGCAAACTAGTAATTATCCAGAAATATCCGAGTGTAATCGAGCACACCGTTGGATAGACGACGAAAAATTAATCAAGTTAAAAAAAAAATTCACTTAAATCGGAGTCCGGACGAAGGAGAAAAGCCCAAAAGAAGAATTGACGTCGCGGCGGCCCGACAAGGGGCTATGACAGCCCCATGCGCATGCCCATGTGTGCGCCCACGCACGCCGCGCGCGCGCCGGGTGCACACATGGCTGGCAGCAGCCCATAAAGCTGCTGTGTGGGTTTTTTTTTCAGAAAAATCTGGAACAGAGGCTGAATTTGGAGGCCTAGATGAACTCTTTTGCAAAAACACAAAGAAAAAACCCCCCTCAAAATTGAGTTTTCTACGTGACACGTGAGAGAATTCAGGAAAAACTCAATTTAAAATGCCCAAAATGCCCTCCCAAGAAATCTGGTCCAGAGGATCGAAAAAGCTGCTAAATTGAAAAACTGAGAGCTGAACTTCATAAGCGATTTACGATACTAAGACGACATTTTCTGGAAAAATACAAAAAAGAAACCCCCACTAAAATCATGTTTTCTATTCAACCATGTTGAAAGAAGGAAATAAAACTGAATGGAAAAGTCTAGAATGCCCCTAGATCAGAATATGTAACAAAAACGCAAAATGAAATCGTAGGAGGCTCAAAACACAAACGATGAGGTTTTGCCCGGAAACGACTATGCACGCAAACGTAACTTACCTATTTAGACGCGCTACAATGGTTCATGGCTTAAAAATATAGCCGATACAAAATCCGACCCCCCAATGGGCAAAAAGGCAAAAATGGACTTGGAATGGAAAACATGGAATCCAAAAATGTAAAATGGAGTCAAATGACCATTTGACCCTTGGCCACACTTCATACAAGATTTATAAGTCCCTATAAAAGAATCAAAATGGAATTCCCACACCCGATGCAACCATGGTGAAGCAATGACTTGCGATTTTTCAAGGTTTTCATAACATTTCATGCAATTAAAAAGTTGCATAGAATACAATACACATGTCATTGGCCCCCGGCCTCATCTCATACATATCAATTACATTGAAAGGAGTTTACTTAAGTATACATTACATACATGGAATCAAATATACATATTTTGACATATAAGTCTACAAAATGACATTTCATGCTAACATTTGCATGAAATGGAAACTTGAAAGCTACACGACATCCAAAGAATGTTAGGCGTCACGAACCAAGTTTTCGTACCTGAAATATGTCCCAGTATCGTAGGGGTGAGTAACATAAAGCTACTTGTAGGAGATGAGCATGCATCAACCTAGCATTTTACAAATTTATCACCTTAAGGTGAAACATGTTAAAGGGGCTCATGCCACCTAATGTCTATGTCCAAGTGAGACTCGGGGAGCATCCTAAGCTACCTTAGAGTCTAAGCAACAAGAATCATGATATACATACGTGTATGAAACGAATCATGGTTGGAATAATCCAAAGAACACGACAAGAAGAATGCTTGAGCATAGATTAACATGAATTGCATTTTCAATACAATTGAATTAGGTCTAGAATGATCCATACAACATGACAAAAGCATATTTGAATACAAGTTAACAAGAATCACATTATCCATGCAATTCAACAACAAAAGAGCATGTTATACAATGCAACAAGGTTTAAGTTCTCAAAGCCATCAACTTAGAATCTAAAGCACAAAATAACAGTAGTGGTTCATGCCACCTAACGTCTATGTTATAAATGAATCAATAGGATCAATCCTAAGCTTTATTAGAACGTCAAAACACGATTTTCAATATTGATGCAATTTAACTAACATTGGAACTTCCAATACAGCGCATAAAGCACAATTTCGCAAAGTTAACATCCTGTAACTTAAAATGAAACGACAGATAAGAAACAACAAGTTACAACATCATCTAGTTATCAACTTAAAAATGAAATGCGAAGTCAAACAAAGTGGATACTCAAACGTCACACCGGATCAGACCGACAACATAGTTACTTTAGGGTTACTAACCCATGGGTAACCTCCCTATGTGTGCACTAGACTATATAGAGGGACTATCCCCCGTACTAAAACCACGTCCTAGCCATAGTCAAACAACGACATCCCCAAGTTTTCAAAATCAACAAGTTGTGCAACAACGCATATATCAACAGGAATATGTAAGATGATCAACTATCTACTAAGCACAACCAAATTTGGAAACCTATACAATACATGCTCTAAATTTACAACTAATATGATATGATGAATGTCGAATCTTCAATGTGCGATTCGTTACACGCTATGCATGAAAGATGTTAAATACGAAGTGTGCAAATCATTACACAAGGCAACAATATATTCAATAAGGAAAACATATTCTCATGAGTATAAGCATAGTAACTATGTCATCCAATGCTCAAAACATAACCAAATGAATATACAACAAGTCCATGTCCAGGATTTTGATATAGAAACGACTTTCAAACACAATTAAATCCATGGCTCAATTCGATATAATTTAATTAAATAAAAATAATTAAATTCCCTAGATTCTAATTCAATTCCAAATAACCTCAAATTAATACATATTAAGGAGCATGGCATAGTCATCACCTATATCCATTCTAAAACTCAATTAGGTTATTGGAACAACAAGTAGAACTCTAATTAAATCATGCTAATTTAATTACCAAGGTTCTAAAGCAACTTCAAATGGTCCACAATTAATATATACTAGTAATCAAGTCATGGCCAATACAAATATCAAGTCAGAATTCAAATAGAGTGAATAGTATACTCGGGGCAAATCAATTAATTAAATTAATTAATAATTACTAATTTTCAAAACGCCTCCAATTGCTTTTAAATTCAACTATGTTAGAGAGCATGCTAAGGCCTAATTTAACATGCTAACACATATCGATTTCAAGCTAGTTAAGGCTATGTGAATTAATTTTTCACCTAAGATAAATATTAAATAAAATCTTTAATACTTATTCAAATGTTCCAATTTTAATACATGACAATGAGCATATCAAGGGGCAATATAAAATCATGCTACATGTTTAAACCAAGTCATGAGCAACCGGAAAAATTAGATCCCGTACAAGAAAAATAAATAATAAAATCTCTAGATTTTATATTTAATCATGCAAACAAGTAGTATAAGCATCACAAGCATGCTATATAACAAGAATTTAAACCTAGAACATCTCCTACCTCAATTTGAGATGAAAATCCCAAAGGCCCACCAAAATAAAAGTGCTCCGAATTCGACGATACCGAGAGGTTTTGTCGGGGACAACATCATGAACAAGAATCCGTAAGAAGCCCCATGAAAATCTTAACTTGACTCCAAGCCCGAACTCGAAAAATCGTCAAAAATGGATTCTAATAAGGGCAAAAGATAAAGCACGTCGAGGGAAGCAATAAATGCTAAGGCCGAAGGATTTCTACCAAGGAAATCAAGTGGAGGAGAAGAAAGAGTGAAGGCAGCCCCTTGGGCTCCCATGGCTGCCAGCCAAGAGGAGGAAGAAGGCCTGAAAATCTGATTTTAAAAATTAGGGCAACCAATTTATAGAAATCTCAAAAAGTGCCCCAAAAGGGCCCCGCCAGGTTCGGAAAAGTAGATTTTGAGCAAACGAGCTCAAACGGCAAAACTTTGTGAACAAAAAAGATTCAAAATAAGAAAATATGAACAACGGAAGAAACGGCGTCAAAAACTGAGTCCCGAGCAGAAAGTTATGCCCCGAATAAGTTCAGCGGCTACCGGGTCCAGAAACTCTAAAACTGGAGAAAAACAACTAGAACGGAATTCTATGAATTTACAAGTCAACAAAAAGTGAAAATGAATCCCGTACGAGGATTCAGGCTCCAGACAAGACATTTTGCAATAACTTTCGTTAATTGCACAATGGCTCCTACAAAAAGGGTTAACTGCGAAATTGTCCCGGAATGAAAATATCTTCCAAAAGGTATTTTCTTAGATGCCCCTGAAATAAAATATCTTCAAAATATATTTACGAAAAATACCCCAAGAAATGAAAAAGATTCTAAAGAATTGTACATCCATGCCTCTATGGACACCGAGAGCAACCAGAATACTTTCTTGCAAAAGTGAAGATACGTATTTCGAGGAAACCACTCAAGATGAAGACACGTGAAGTCAAAAACTAACTCCGAGCAAAAAAAGTGAGGTTGTGCCAAAAACTGACAAACGGAGATAAGACGAAATAGGGAAAATGATAGAATAGGGAAAAGACGAAATGGTGCATAATGTCCGAAAAACGAAAAATGTGAAAATGACTCGGTCCTCAAAGGAAGTTGTCAATCCAAGAAAAAGAGTCTCAGGAACCAATTTCGAGCACTCGAGATGACACTTAGCGACACGAAACAGAGCTCAGAAAAGAAAATTAAACGAAAAAAATTCATTCGTAAAATTTCAGGAAAGAGGAAAGGAAGGCAAATGACCTGTTCGTTATAATCTTTATAAATAAAATCATACATTGGTGGATATTGGGATTTGGATTGAAGGAAAATATTTCTTAAATTATTATTTATTATTTAAATGGTTAAATAACTGTTTAAAAATAGAGTTTAAGTTTAAAGGAATTTTCTCTTAAAAGGGAAATGTATTTGATTGTTAGTTTAAATATGGAGGTAGTTTTATCATTATTTATAGTCTTAGATTTCAAGGAATATATTAATGACCTTATTCTTTATGTATTTATATATAATATATATATGTATCATCTTATATTAAAGGTTAAAATTTTAATTAGGATGATTTTAGTTAGAGGTGTTTTATTTATCGGTTTTCAGAGGTTTGGTAGAGGAAACTTGCTCGTGGGTCTAACCCATGATTTATTTTTTAGGTTATTAGACACTACATGTGTTGAAGCTTCATGAGGTTCAAGAAAAGTTGCGTTTTATTTCTTTGACAATCATTGTAATTTGCCTTTTCTGCTTGGGTAGATTACATGCTTTTACGGTTTTGTCACGAAATTGCCAAAGGGAGAGATTGTGAAATATATATATTTTGATGAGATTGTGAAAAATATATATATTGTATATTGGTTAATTTTGTTATCAAAACAAGTCCGATCGAGTTGTAATTTTCCAGTTTACAATTTCAAGCTTGAAGATCAAATGCGGATTTGAAGAAGTTCAAGTGTTCATGGTATACTACTGTAATGTTATGCTTTATTATATATATATATATATATTAAATGAAAAAGCTGGTGGAGCCCACCCTTATCATAAGTGACCAAGACCCATTTTTTTCATTCAGTCTCTCTCTATACGCGACAGCTCTCTCTCTCTCTATCACTGGTTTTTTTTTTTTTTTTTTTTTTTTTTTCTTTTTCTTTTCCACATCAATTAAGCTTGATCTCTCTTCCATTTTGGGAATTTGATTTGCCACTTAAGGCAAATTTGATAAGCTAGTTGAGGCCTTCATTTTGATTGGAGCTGATTTCAATTTGGAGCATCCTTGGATTTTGAAATTTAGAGCAGAAAATTGGGGGTTTGGCATCTGAGTGAGGTAGGAGCATTTAATCCACAATCTCTTAGATTTTGGTGAATTATTTTTCATAATTTGTGTTATAATATGCTCAATTGGTGTATACTTCATGCAATATTTGTTATGTGTTGTATATGAGATGTGTATATATATGTTAGTTGTTATGTGATAAAGAACCATGTTAAAGTGATATTAAATTTAATGTCTATTGTGTTTTAAAATGCCGAATTTTATGATTTTGAAGCATGATGTAAATTTTTAGAATATTTCTATGAGGCATGTATATTGTAAATATTTGACTTGTAAGGAATAAAAATTTCTTTATTGGCATGGCATTAAGATGCATAAGACATATATGCATTCATTGGGTAAGAATAGAAAAAAATTGATTTGAAAGAAATGAAATGGATTTTTGGAAAAAGGTTTTGAAGAGGATTTTTTTTTTTTTTTTTTTTTTTTTTTTTTTTTTTTTGCGAAAACCCAGTCACCTAGAGCTTACCTAAGGGCCGTGGTGTTAGTGAGGCCTAGAGGGGACTAGGGAGATTTCCTTAACGTGGTTGAGTTATTTGGGCCCCAAATGACGCCACGGGGTTACCATGGGTCAGGGACAGTAGCCAATCCTCCTTTCGTGCAGCCATGGGGTCACCATGGGATGGGTTTCACTAACGGTTTGGAAATAATGATGGAAATGGTTTTGAAAAATTGGGAGCGACATTGCATGACATTGCACCCATTGCATGGCATATCCATTCATGACTTGGTTTATAAATGTGATATTGTGGTTATTTTTCCCTGGCATACAATATCCCCAATTACTTTGTTTCTATTCATTGTTTGGATTCACGAGGTCTCAAGAGGTGTGCTTTAGGCAACTCTTACTGAGCTTTATGTTCACCCTAATATTTAACATTTTTTTTCAGGAAATGGGAAAGAAGTGGTGGATGACGTTCCACCACAGGCCTAATTTGGATTAGAAGACCATTTTGCTATTTTTGTATTAAGTCCCATATTTTTTTGTAAAACCTTAGTTTGTTATATTCGGTATAGAGATTTGTGGACTCTTATTATTGTAATTATATTTATGGGCTGTAAATTTAGTATAAGTTGTCTAAACGTTGTAAGACATGGACTTTAGATCTTAACCATATATTTTTGGGACTGTAATTGTGATATTTGGATTAGATGGCATATAGTTGTTCCACCATGAGCTGAACTATGTTGAAGCATAATGAATAGATGAAAGGAATGTTAAAATGTATTATTTGCATTGTGTATTGGGACATGTTAGATATATTTTTAAGGTCCAAGAGAGGCTATTGCATTTTTATGCATCTAAGTAGGTTGTTGTAGGACCCTTTTTAGCAGAGGTCATGCCGAAATTTTTATATATATATATATAATTAGTATCATTTTAGGGTCGTTATCAGAGCAATGGTTCAAGGAGTCATTTACTTGTTATGTGACTATTTCCTAAGGTGTTTTGTTATTTGAAAAGCATGCTTAACTGTTTACTTGTTTACTTGCTTACGTATTTATATGTTTATACTAATGTGCTTATTGCATAGTTTTGCATGCTAAGTGTTTGTGCGGTATCCTTTTATGTTGAGTTGTTCACGGTTAGACCTTAGTGTTATCGTTATTGAACTGTTTTTTTTGTTTTATAGTACGATGCCGCCGTGAACGGAACCTAGAGGTGTTGACTTTTTGCCGACAAGAGGCGATGTTAGAGAAAGCTCTAGCTCCAATCCGGCGGAGCAAAATGAAGAAAATACAATTCTTAGGGATTTGATTACCCCAAGAGGTGTTTCCACTAGAAGGAATGATGTTGAGATGCCCATTAAAGAAGGCGAAGGTTTGGCTGATTTGGCACTAAACCGTTTGTTGCAGAGAGCCTTGAGGGCTACAATTGCTACTCATCCGCAGCCGGTACCAAAGATGTTTGAGGGTGGTGCAGATCCAATAGTAGCGGACGACTACATGGACCAAGTGGAAACCCATTTGACTTCTATGGATGTGACGGATGATCATTTCAAAATCATCCTAGCCACTTACAAATTTTCAAAGGATGCCAAGTTTTGGTAGAAGTCGATCACAAATCAGTATAAGATTGAAGAGATGGGTTGTGATAGGTTCAAAGAGTTGTTCTATGAGAAGTATTTCCCTGCTCCCAAGAGGTGGGAACTAAGGGACCAGTTTAATGGCATTATCCAAGGCAATATGTCAGTGATAGAGTACAAGAATAAGTTCACCTCTCTCTTTTGCTTTGCTCTAGAGATGGTGAGCAATAAAGTTGAAAAGACTAGGAAATTTGTTTCCGGGCTTGATTACAAAATGAGGCCGCTGATAACGGCACAGTGCATCAAGGTTTATTCTAAGGCAGTGGAAAGAGCATTGATGCTAGAGGCGGAGGCCAAAGATAAAGATGCAAGAAGGTAATAGTGGAAGTAAAAGAGGAATGCATGATCATCTTCGGAGGGACCTTCATGGAAGATGTAATACCCCTAAATTTTTAAAGGAGTAATTTATATATTTTATTTCATTTTATTTATCTACATGGCTATTTGAATTGTTAATTATTTATTTTAGGGTTTTAATTTATTTGTCATTTATATGTTAAGTATTTAGTGTTATTTTATTTTATTTTATTTTTATTTACTTGGCTATTTGAATTGTTTTTGGAGTGTGTAGTTATTTGTTATTTTTTTTAATTAATTATTAATTATTTAGTAGAGATGTTTTAGTTAATTGTAAATTTTCTTTTTATGTAATTTTATTTATTTTTAGTTAGTTGTATGGATGGGTAGTTATATATAGATATATATAAATAAATATATAAACTGCATTAATGTGTTATATATATATATATATATATATATATATATATATATATATATATAAAAGATATATAAACGAATGCATGTGTATATATATATTAGGTATATATGCACCAAGTAATGTTAAGGTAAATAAAGGTATCTTTAATAGTATTATTTAACATTTGTTATTTGTATTTTTTTTCAATTCTTAAACTATTAGCTTTAGATGGCAGATGGGTATTAGTATAGGTTTTTAATTATTATAGGTTTTTGGAGTCTGATAGTTGTGGGTACATTAAAGTAGGTTAGTATTATATTCTATTTATATATATAAGGTAAAGTAATATAAATCTGGGCATTGAGGAAATCACGTAACAGAGAGGATATTACAGAGACGACAGCGAGCAAGAGAGAAAAGAAATAGAGAAAAGAGAAAAAAGTAAGAGAATAAGAGAAAGAACTTGTGAGGCCGAAACAAGAGGCGTAGGAGTGAGGTTGTTGTAGGTGATAACCGGAGTAGCAAGGATAGTTAATGGCGACCCGAAGGCCGCCAGTGTCAAGGGAGATCAGAGACGAATAGTGAAGAGTTTCAACTCGAAACTCTAAGGCAAGTCCTTGTTCTATTCATTTTCTTTGGCTTCATGTTCGGTCCATCTCTAGAATGATTCTAAGGTTAAAAAATAATAATAATAATAAAAGAAATTTGTTTGACTGCAAGAATTAATTAGGTCATTACGGCATAATTTTCTTTTACTTAATTACTTTTATGAATTTAGTTGTTCTTCTTGCAAGATTCTTGAATTTTAGTTGGTTTATTCATGAATTGTTGGGTCACTATGACTTGGTTATAAGTCTTAGGGACCTTAGCTATGGGGTTTTAAGGGAGTGTAGAACCGGATGTTGGTGAAGAAGCTAACAGGGATGTACAGGCCTTCAAGTCGGCTTCGCCGACTTAGTGATGTCGGGTAGTATTTCCTTTAGGCATTTAACAGTGGGTGTTTATTTAAGTTTTTGGATGTATTAAATTATTATATGTTGGTTGGTTGTTTTATTTATTTATGATTATTATTATTATTATATTTTTTTCGTGGGATTTGGACTTACAACATTTAACTTTGGGGAAATAAGTTGATAGATCTCATTAAATTGTTATACGCTGGGGTGGGATGTAGGATAAGCTTTACTTGGTATGTAAGTTGCTAGTTTTGATTTTCGTCGTAGCATTTATTACAAATAATAGTATGATAGTTTAATGGAATCCTACTTAAGTTGCAAATTATGTAGATAATCATCTATCAAATACTATAAGGATGTATTATTTATTGTAGAGATTATTATGTGGTATTACTGTTGCATGCGTTAAGGAATATAACCTTTCTTGCACTACCAATTATTTGTTCGTATATCACTGTTAGAAGTTTACAAGTTATGTCTATGATTTTTGGAGGAATATATGTTAATTATCATGTATATATGCTGGTAGTTAAGGTTTTACTTAAGTTGCAAGTTACTTGCATAATATTTGTGATTAGTTTGTTATAACAATTGCTACAGAATTTAAAATGACAATAATCATAAATGAGACAGTGGATGTAAGAACTTATGTATACTTGTGTACACGTGTATGATAGAGGACCATTGTCAAGATATGATCTTAGCAGCACCATTGTCAGGATATGGTTTGCTGATACATACGGGCTGACTAATAAATCTAGACCCATACATTTTGGTCATACTATTGTCAGGATATAGTATTGATCTTAAATTGTACCATTGTCAGGATATAGCTACAATTACTTACATAAATATATTTTTATTAGGTACCATGATACGAGCTTGAGATCTCGTAATTGATGGGTAGGATTGGCATATATTGCTAGATGAGATGGGTAGCTGGATCTAGGGATATGTGTGCCCTGGTAGAAGAGGTACTCGTAACCACCTTGTGTGTGCTTGTGTGAGACCTATTATCTGGTAAAGGTTGTCTTATGATCCAGTGAGAGTCTATAGTGTGTATACTTATATACATTGACCTACATAGCTATTGCATGAGTCGGACTAAGATGGATCGTTTATCGGGTCTCTGTTTGGGATGTAGAAAGGGCTTATTCGTGGGTTTTGACCCACCTTTGTTGTTATCTTTTCAGGTCCTCGTCAGTTCCAGGCGTAAATTCAGTTCGTGCAGAATAGAGGCCAGACTTCATCACTCTTCCGGTGTCATAGACGTAGGACCTCCACTATGTTTTTATTATTATTTATTATTTCTGAGTAGTTGGGATTTTTATTAGGGGTCCACCTTGTATGGATTCCCAAGTTGTACTCTGGAGGTTTTATTGAGGATTAATGTATTAGAGGATTTATTATTTAATTATTAATTTAGATTTCCCTTTTTGCGTTATTTATTTATTTATTTATTTTTATTACTCTTGTATTCTGTGCTTGTTTATTATTGATTGGCTAATATCCCCTGGTTTTGTGCTCGGACCTGATCAACCCGTGTTCCAAAATTAGGGAGTATCACAGTTGGTATCAGAGCATTCCAGGTTCAAGTGTATCTAGGGTTTCGTTCGTAATAAGACTTCCGCGTAGTGTAGTCTTTTGATTAGAGCCTAAGTTTTAGGGTTCATTGTATTCCTTTATGGTCTGTTAGATACGTATTGACATCTATCTTTCAATGTTAACTGAATGATTAACGTTGGAAGAAAACGGGAAAGAGAGCAGGTCTGGAGAATAAGGCAACAAAGGAGAACGCCACGTAGGCAGTAGAATCTCCTACGACGTCAGCGGATTGCAGAGGAGCAACAATTGCCTTTGTTTCAAGAGAAAGAGGAACATGTTCCTATAATTCTGGAGGAGGAGCAATAGATTCAGGAGTCTCAGGATCAAGACCAACATCAGGGCAAAGGTCTAGAGTATCCTCCTCAACTAGTTAACATCATTGTTCAGACTGTAGTAACAGGCGTAGTAGCTGTACTTCAAAATTAACCACATGTTCAGCAGACACCTGTACCAGTACCGGTAATTCAGGCTAATTCTTGGGAAAAGGTTAAGAGTTTTTTTCACAAAGGGAAGCCCACCTGAGTTCTCAGGCTCCACCGATGTGGCAATGGCTCATCAAGGATAGGAATTCCTGGCTCGGGGACAGGCACCACAATAGTTGCATTTTGGCAGGGTGTATAACCATATGCCACAGGACGTTCAGACTCTTTAGGCTATTGAGGGTATGTTTCCTGTACACGGTAGATATGGGCATATTTTGTTTGGTACAGATACTGCACATTCATTTGTACCCAGTATATTTGTTGCCTTATCTAGGATAACTACACAGTTATGTGATTGATCACGTAGCATTGGTACACCTATAAGGTGTTACTTCTATTTTGCATGAAAGTGATGGGCTTGTGACACTAGATATTGGTAAACTTAGATTTCTAGTCAACCTATTGGTCTTGGACATGCATTCTTATGATGTGATACTTGTGATGGATTGGTTATCTCATTACCATGCTCAGGTTAATTGTCACGATAAGTCTATTGTATTTGTTATACCGTGTCAGGATATATATATTTTTGCTATGCCACATTCTAACGGGAGATCGAGCACTCATTTATTGTATATTGAGGAAGAGTCTGCAGAGGAAATTACTGTAGCACTGGATAGTATACCGATTGTACAGGAATTTTCAGATATATTTCAAGAGATTCTAGGGTTGCCACCGAGTCGAGAGATAGACTTCATGATTGATTTAGCTCCAGGTACTACACTTATTGTCAGGGCACTATACAGGATGGCACCAATGGAAATGCGGGAGCTGAAGGATCAGATTCAGCAACTTCTTAGCCAGGGTTTCATTCGTAGAAGTACTTTACCTTGGGGAGCACCAGTGTTGTTTGTGAAGAAGAAGGATGGCTCATTTCGCCTGTGTATAGATGATGAGAACTGAAAAGTGCACTTTTAAACCCCTTAAGCTCGAGTATTCTAGAACTTTTATCTATCTTATTTTCCCGTTTTATACTAATTTCGTGTTATTTCCCTTTTTAGGTCAATAATGTTAAAACGTGCTAAAAATGGTTTCTTAATACCTTTTTGGAGTCAAACTAAGTCTTGGAGAGAATCTGGAGTAAAATGAGGCTGATTTGGAGCAGTAGATGTAACAACCCAGCCAAAGCGGACAATATCATACCATGTTGTGGAGTGGGTCATTACAGTAGATTACAGGGAATTGAACAAGGTTACTATTCGTAACAAGTATCCTTTACCCAGGATCGATGACTTATTTGATCAGTTGAAGGGAGCTACATACTTCTCCAAGATTGATTTGCGATCTGGCTATCATCAGCTTCGAGTTAGGGAGCATGATGTTCCTAAGACAACATTTCTAACTAGATATGGATCTTATGAAATTTGGGTTATGCCTTTTGGGTTGACTAATGCGCGAGCTGTCTTTATGGATTTGATGAACAGGGTCTTCAGGGCTTACTTAGATCAGTTCGTCATTATTTTCATTGATGATATTTTGGTTTATTCTAAGTCAGAGGAGGACCATGCTAGACATCTTCGCATAGTGTTACAAACACTTCGTGAGCATCAGTTGTATGCCAAGTTTGAAAAGTGTGACTTTTGGCAATAAGAAGTAAAATTTTTGGGTCACGTGGTGTAAAAAAAGGGAATAACGGTGGATCTAGCCAAGGTCTCAGCTGTTTTAGTGTGGGGATAACCTACCTCACCCATTGAGATTTGCTGTTTTCTGGGACTGGCCGGATATTATCGTAGATTCATCTAGGGGTTTTCCAAGATAGCAGGACCACTCACCCATCTGACTAAGAAGGGGGTACTGTTTATCTGGGATAAGCATTGTCAGACTGCATTTGACATATTGAAGAGTAAGTTGACTTCTGCACTTGTTCTAGTTACTCCCCAGAGTGGGATAGAGTATCTTATCTACACAGATGCTTCTTTGCAGGGTCTGGGATGTGTTTTAATGCAGGAGGAGCGACTGGTTTCTTATGGGTCTCATAAGCTTATGTCTCATGAGCTTAACTATCCGACGCACGATTTAGAGTTAGCAGCTGTAGTCTTTGCCTTTTGCATTTGGAGGCATTATCTGTTGGGGGAGTCTTTCAGACTATTCAGTGACCATAAGAGTTTGCAGTACCTCTTCACGCAGAAGGAGTTGAATATGAGACAATGTAGGTGGTTGGAGTTTATGAAAGATTACCACTTCTCTATACAGTATCACCTAGGGAAAGCGAATGTAGTGGCAGATGCACTCAGTCGCCGACCTAATGCCAGTTTTTCTGCAATGTTTGCTACAGAATGGAATGCTTTGAAGACTGTAGATGAGTTGTCTGATGCTTTTGTGTCATGGATAGCAATTACACCTACTATCATCCATAAAGTACTAAAGGCACAACTTATGGATCAGCAGTGCATTGATAGAGTTACGGAGTTAGCTTCTGGTGATGTTCCATTTTACTCTGTCAGGGCAGATAGAGGCTTAAGGTATAAAGGACACCTAGTAGTACCTTCTGCTGATGATTTAAGAAAAGATGTGATAACGGAGGTTCATAAATCTAAGTTCTCTATCCAACCCCGGTAGAGATAAGATGTATCAAGATATGAAGTGATAGTTTTGGTGGGCAGGTATGAAGAGGGACATAGCCATCTTTGTCTCCAAATGTAGTACCTGTCAGATGGTTAAGATTGATCATCAGAGACCGCCTGGTTCTTTGCAGCCACTTCCTATACCGGAGTGGAAATGGGAGAGTATCTCTATGGATTTTATTAAGGGATTACCCAATTCCAACAGGAATCACAATTCTATTTGGTTCATTGTTGATAGGTTGACCAAATCAGCTCATTTCTTGCCTATACGCACTGATTTCACTTTAGAATAGTTGGCGAGGCTTTATATTGCAGAGATTATGAAGTTGCATGGTATACCGATGTCTATTATATCAGACAGGGATCCGAGCTTTGTATCGGGATTTTGGGGGAGTTTCCAGTAAGCTTTAGGTACCCATCTTAGTACTGATTATTATCCTCAGACTGATGGGCAGACCAAGAGGGTCAATCAAATCATGGAGGATATGGTTCGTTCCTGTGTCCTTGATTTTAAGGGCACCTAGGAAAATTATTTGCCACTTGCAGAGTTTGCCTACAACAATAGTTCTCAGAAGACTATTGGTATGGCACCGTTTGAGGCATTGTACGGCTGACCATGTCGATCTCCTATTTGTTGGTTAGAGGTCGGTGAGAGCAAATTTCTAGGTCTTAAATTTATTAAGGATACCTCTGAGAAGATTGCTCTTATTCGTGACCGTATGCGCACTGCCCAGAGTAGGCAGAAGAGTTATGCAGATTCTCGTACTTGCAGTTTAGAGTTTCAGGTGGGGGATCAGGTGTTGCTCAAAGTGTCTCCCATGAAAGGCGTAATGCGCTTTGGGAAGAAGGGGAAGTTGTCACCGCATTTTATCGGTCCTTTTATGATTACGGATCAAGTGGGACCTTTAGCTTACGGTTAGCACTTCCGGATCATCTACATTAGGTCCATAATGTCTTCCATGTATCCATGTTGCGAAAATTTCTGCGAGATGAGGATCGCTATTAGCATATAGATGTTGGCGAGATTAAGTCGTAGCCGGATGCGACGTATGATGAGCCACCGTGTCGTATTCTTGATCGTTGTGATCGGTGCTTCACAAGAAGACTATTCCTCTTGTGCGTGTACAGTGGAGCCATCCTAATGAGGCCGAGTCCACTTAGGAACGGGAAGATGTTATCCGTTCAAAATTTCCAGAATTACCGAAATAAGGAAAAAGGTGAATTCTGAGGACGGAATTCCTTTTGTTAGGGGAGAAGAATGTAATACCCCTAATTTTAAAGGTGTAATTTATTTATTTTATTTCATTTTATTTATCTACGTGGCTATTTGAATTGTTAATTATTTGTTTTAGGGTTTTAATTTATTTGTCATTTATATGTTAAGTATTTAGTGTTATTTTATTTTATTTTTATTTTCTTGGCTATTTGAATTGTTTTTGGAGTGTGTAGTTATTTGTTATTTTTTTAATTAATTATTAATTATTTAGTATAGATGTTTTAGTTAATTGTAAATTTTCTTTTGATGTTATTTTATTTATTTTTAGTTAGTTGTATGGATGGGTAGTTATATATAGATATATATAAATAAATATATAAACTACATTAATGTGTTATATATATATATATATATATATATATATATATATATATATATATAAGACATATGTAACGACCCTGCTCCTCATGGATCCGGATCATTAAACGGGTCCTTTCCTGACCCAAAATTATCCGAGGGTAATACGGTAATTTCACCTTAAATTTAAATATCATGGTCCAAAAAGGACAAAATGGTAATTTGCCACGATTCAATAATTTGAGACTCAAAGGGTATAATGGTCATTAATTTAGATCACATAATAAATAAAATAAAGTTCGGGGCAATATAGTCCTTTCGGTGGTTAAAATATAATTATTGCACTTTATTGGGCCATAAAATAAATACGTGCAACATTTATTGGGTACCAAAGTGTAATTTGGAAAACTAAAATTTAGTTTAATTAAAAGGCAGAAACCAGTCAACGTATGTACACTATACGTCGACTGGTTTGGGTTATGAACAGTGGAAATACCCACTGCCGAGATACTAGTCGACGTATGGGGAGGCATACGTCAACTGGTTTGGGACGTGATGCCGGTCGACGTATGGGAAGCCATACGTCAATTGGTTTGGGTTATGTGCAACAACCACTCACTATGAAGATACCGGTCGACGTTTAGGAAGCCACACGTCGACCGGTTCTGGGAAATTTTCACTTCCACTTCCCACTGTCCTGTGTAACCCATAAACACCAACTTTTGGTAATTCAACTACCCACGCCACTACACTTACGTGTCATTTTCAATACCTTCCAACATCTAATATAATAATAACAACAACGAAATAACGTAATTTGCCCCACGTTACTTAAAAATACACCAATTGATTTTGAGTGAGTAAAACTTAATTACATTGCCCAATGGCCATATACACAATAAATCCAAATATTTTACATGTTGCAAAAATGATGCATTTTGAGTCTACATCTTTACAAAATTAAGTCCAATTACAAAAGCTAGCAAAAAGACATTTCCTACTCCAAGCTAAGGCTGAGTGGGATTACCATCGGCTACTTCTTTTCCATGACCTGAAAAATGTAAAATATGATGGCGTGAGCAATATGCTCAGTAGGTGACACTCAAGACACGTCTTTTGTGTCCCCGTGAATCCAAGTAAAGAATAGAGTGATAGGAATCAGGGTCATACAAAGTCGGGAAAATACAACATCGTATCCAAGCTCAACATTAACAATATAATGCAATGGAATGCAATGCATGTCAATGTCACTCCCCATTTTCAAAACCATTCATCCATCACTTTCCAAACTGTTAATGTAACCCCCTTTGGTGACTCCGTAGCGCCGAGAGAAAGATTGGCTACTGTCCCTGACCATTGGTGACTCCGCAGCGTCATTATGAGGCCCAGATAGCTCAACTACGCTAGGGCAATCTCCCTAATTCCCTCTAGGTTACATTAGCCTACCGGCCCGTTGGTGACTCCGCAGCGACCGGGTTTTATCAAAATACTTGTATCAATACATTCTTTCCCAAAACTTCCCATTTCGTTTCAAAAGCAATTTCTCCCATTTCATGCAAACCCAATGGTATGCATAAATGCACTAATGTCATGTGCATAATCATTATCTCACAACTAGCTCAAATTTAGTCATCAAAGCATACATTCACAAGAATTCCCCAAAGAGTATACAACATGCTTTAACACAATAGAAATATAGCATAACGGAATTATAAATTCAACACTTAGGCATGTCCTTCATACATCATTCATAGTATATTGGCAACACAATGAACACAAAACTCAACATATAGCATGCTTTTATTCAATCAATTTAATACACATTCACATAAATTCACATATTCTTAATTAAGTCATTTTAAACTAAAATCAAAGTAATTAAGCATGCTAAGGCACAATTCAAGTAGATTAATTCACTAAAGCGCAAGAACTTCGTGGATTAAGAACCCCTACCTTGATTTAGAGCAAAATCCTTAAAATGGGTTCAAATTTTTGAAGGCCAAGGGGAGGCTCAAAGTTGAAATTGTTGATATCAAAGCGTAGAGCTCGCCGTGCTCTCCATTTCGCCTCAAACGGCACTCAAAATCACTAAGTGTGGAGTGAGAAATCAAAGATCAAAATTTGAAGCCAAAAGAGAAGAAAATGAAAAAGAAATGAGAAAGAGAGAGAAATGGACGGGAGGAGAGAAATGAAAGACTAAAAAAAATGGTCTCTAGCCACATGTGGGATTAGTGGCGGGCCCCACAAAATTTTCTTTTATTATCTCTTTTTCTTTATGTCTCCATTTTACACTTCATACACATTAATGCACCACATACAAATACCACTTGATCCACATAAATAAAAATGTACAATATGCAATTGGACCCAACCACAATCCCATACGCAAACGTGAAAAGATGAAAATGCCCTTGCGGCGACAATTTTTTTTTTTTTTTTCAAAAAAAAAGAAAAATGACAAAAATCGGAAACGTCATAATATATATACGGATGCATGTGTATATATATTAGGTATATAAGCACCAAGTACTATTAAGGTAAATAAAGGTATCTTTAATAGTATTATTTAACATTTGTTATTTGTATTTTTTGCAATTATTAAACTATTAGCTTTAGATGGCAGATAGGTATTAGTATAGGTTTTTAATTGTTATAGGTTTTTGGAGTCAGATAGCTGTGGGTACATTAAAATAGGTTAGTATTATATTCTATTTATATATATAAGGTAAAGTAATATAAATCTGGGCATTGAGGAAGTCACGAAACAGAGAGGATATTACAGAGACAGTGGCGAACAAGAGAGAAAAGAAAGGGAGAAAAGAGAAAAAAGAAAGAGAAGAAGAGAAGGAACTTGTGAGGCCAAAACAAGAGGCGTAGGAGGGAGGTTGTTGTAAGCGATAACTGGAGTAGCAAGGATGGTTAACGGCGACCCGAAGGCCGCCGGTGTCAAAGGAAATCAGAGACGAACGGTGAAGAGTTTCGACCCGAAACTCTAAGGCAAGTCCTTATTCTATTCACTCTCTTTGGCTTCATGTTCGGACCATCTCTAGAATGATTCTAGTGTTAAAAAAAATAATAATAATAAAAGAAATTTTTTTGATTGCAAGAATTAATCGGGTCATTACGGCATAATTTTCTTCTACTTAATTACTTCTATGACTTTAGTTGTTGTTCTTGCAAGATTCTTGAATTTTAGTTGGTATATTCATAAATTGTTGGGTCACTGTGACTTGGTTACAAGTCTTAGAGACCTTAGCTATGGAGTTTTAAGAGTGTGTAGAACCAGATGTTGGTGAAGAAGCTAATAGGGATGTACAGGCCTTCAAGTCGGTTTTGCCGACTTAGTGATGTTAGGTAGTATTTCCTTTAGGCATTTAATAGTGGGTGTTTATTTAAGTTTTTGGATGTATTAAATTATTATATGTTGGTTGGTTATTTTATTTATTTATGATTATAATTATTATTATATTTTTTCGTGGGATTTGGACTTACAGCATTTAACTTTGGGGAAATAAGTTGATAGATCTCATTAAATTGTTATATGCTAGGGTGGGATATAGGATAAGCTTTACTTGGTATGTAAGTTGCTAGTTTTGATTTTCGTCGTAACATTTATTACAGATAATAGTATGACAGTTTAATGGAATCCTACTAAAGTTGCAAATTATGTAGATAATCATCTATCAAATACTATAAGGATGCATTATTTATTGTAGAGATTATTATGTGGTATTAATCTTGCATGTGTTAGGGAATATAACCTTTCTTGCACTACCAATTATTTGTTCGTATATCGCTGTTAGAAGTTTACAAGTTATGTCTATGATTTTCAGAGGAATGTATGTTAATTATCATGTATATATGCTGGTAGTTAAGGTTTTACTTGAGTTGCAAGTTACTCGCATAATATTTGTGATTAGTTTGTTATAGCAATTGCTACAGAATTTAAAATGACAATAATCATGAATGAGACAATGGATGTAAGAACTTATGTATACTTGTGTATACGTGTATGATAGAGGACCATTGTCAGGATATGGTCTTAGAAGCACCATTGTCAGGATATGGTTTGCTGATACATACGGGCTGACTAATAAGTCTAGACCCATATGTTTTGGTCATACTATTGTTAGGATATAGTAGTGACCTTAAATTGTACCATTATCAGGATATGGCTACATTTACTTACATAAATATATTTTTATTAGGTACCATGATACGAGTTTGAGATCTCGTGATCGATGGGTAGGATTGGCGTATATTGCTAGATGAGATGGGTAGCTGGATCTAGAGATGTGTGTGCCCTAGTAGAAGAGGTACTCGTGACCACCTTGTGTGCACTTGCATGAGACCTACTATCTGGTAGAGGCTGTCTTATGATTTAGTGAGAGTCTATAGTGTGTACACTTATGTATATTGACCTACATAGCTATTGCATGAGTTAAACTAGGATGGATCGTTTATCGAGTCTCTATTTGGGATGTAGTAGAAAGGGCTTGTTCGTGGGTTTTGAACCACCTTTGTTGTTATCTTTTCAGGTCCTCGTCAGTTCCAAGGGTAAAGTTAGTTCGTGCAGAACAAAGGCCAGACTTCATCACTCTTCCGGTGTCATAGACGTAGGACCTCCACTATGTTTTTATTACTATTTATTATTTCTAAGTTGGACATTTATATATTTCGTTTTTAGTTCGGATTTTTATTAAGGGTCCACCTTGTATGGATTCCCAAGTTGTACTCTGGAGGTTTTATTCTTATAATGAAAATTTATTGGAGATTAATGTATTAGAGGATTTATTATTTAATTATTAATTTAGATTTCTCTTTCAGCGTTATTTATTTAATTTTTATTCCTCTTGTATTCTGTGCTTGTTTATTATTGATTGGCTGATATCCCCTGGTTTTATGCGCGGACCTGATCAACCCGTGTTCCAAAATTAGGGGGTATCACAGAAGAGGAACAGTCAGCACGACCAAATTCTACTATTCCTAAGCCAGCTGGGTCAGATAAGAGTGGGGTTGTTTGTTATCAGTGTCAGCAGCCTGGATATTATAAGTCCAAATGTCCTATGAACTCGTCTAGAGCTTGTTGTGGGTGTGGCCAGTAGGGCCATCTGATTCGGGATTGTCCTAGTCGGGAAGTAAGCACCGGTAGTGGCAGAAGGTCACAACAGAGGCCGTCACAGTCGGCTACAGTTCAGTCAGGTTTTAGACCACTACCACCACAGCCTGTCATGTCTTCTTAGGGTTCACGGCCAATTAGGAGGGATACTCCTACTATGTCAATGTAGCAGTCAGGTGTTCAGGTTAGCAGTTCTCAGGCACAGACACCACATGGACGTGTTTTTGCACTTGCACAGGCCGATGCATCTTCTGGGCCTATGTTTTATTTAACTCTAGTGCATCTCATTCCTTCATTTCATCATCATTTGCACTTGCATCAGGGTTAGAGGTCAGTTTCATGGATCGGGCGTTATGTGTTGATACGTCAGTTGGGGTTTCAGCGTCCTTGAGCCGAGTTGTGAGGGATTGTTCCATTGTGATAGCCGGGCGAACTTTTGTGTTTGACCTTATCCTCCTAGAGATGACTAACTTTGATGTCATTCTCGGGATGGATTGGTTAGCTTCCTTTCGTGCCACGATCTACTGTTTTAGAGGTAGAGTCATAGTTTACATTCCTGAAGGAGACTGTTTCTTTTTCATGGGAGATCAAAGCAATTCCCAACCTTCATCATTATATGGAATTCGTCGACGGAGTCGTGGTGATTACTTCTTGGCTAGTCTTCTAGCAGAAGAAGATGATGTTGTGAAAGAAGATTATCCTGCAGTTGTTTGTGATTTTCTGGATGTGTTTCCAGAGGATTTGACAGAGTTGCCTCCACACTGAAAAATGAAGTTCACTATTGATTTGATGTCTGGTACCGCGCCGATTTCTATGGCACCGTATCGTATGGCACTAGTTGAATTGGAAGAATTAAAGAGGCAGCTTGATGATTTAAGGATGAAAAGTTTCATCTGACCAAGTGTGTCACCGTGGGGCGCACCGATCTTATTTACTAAGAAGAAAAACGGTTCTTTGAGGTTATGCATTGATTACCGGAAGTTGAATCATGCCACCATCAAGGACAAGTATCCTTTGCCAAGGATAGATGATTTGTTTGATTAGTTGAGGGGAGCCAGTTATTTTTCAAAGATTGACTTGAGGTCAGGATATTATCAGTTGCGGATTAGGGATGAGGATATCCCAAAGACAGCGTCCGTATACGGTATAGACATTATGAATTCATTGTTATGCCTTTTGGCTTGACTAATGCTCTAGCAACATTCATGGACTTGATGAACCGCGTCTTTCACGATTACTTGGACCAGTTTGTGGTAATTTTCATGGATGATATTCTTGTGTATTCACGATCTCGAGAGGAGCACGAGATCCATTTAAGTATTGTATTGTAGATTTTATGGAAGCACTGATTGTATGCCAAATATGAGAAGTGTGAGTTTTGGATACAAAAGGTGAAGTTTTGGGGGCATATTGTTTTAGAAGGTATAGTATCGGTTGATCCATCAAAGATAGAGGCAATTCTGAATTGGGAGCAACCCAAGAATATGTTTAAAATCCGCAGTTTTCTTGGTTTAGCGAGTTACTACCGAAGATTTGTGAAGGATTTTTCTCGCTTGGCAGCGCTTATGACCCGTTTGACCCGAAAAGGGATTAAGTTTGCATGGAATGAAGCCTGTGAGTCATTCTTTCAAGAATTGAAGACAAGGTTGACTACGGTTCCAGTGTTGGTAATACTTAAGCATGGCTTAGATTACGTGATTTATTGCGACGCTTCATGTGATGGTTTAGAATATGTGTTGATGCAGGATGGTAGAGTGGTGGCTTATGGGTCTCGACAGTTGAAGACTCACGAGCTTAACTACCCTACTCATGATTTAAAGTTAGCGGCAGTTATATTTGTCTTGAAGTGTTGGAGACATTACTTGTATGGTGAGAGATTTGAGGTGTACTCGGATCATAAAAGTCTCAAGTACCTTTTCTCCCAAAAGAACTTGAACAACAGACAGAGGCGATGGGTTGAGTTCTTGGAAGATTATAACTTTGATTTGTAGTATCATCCGGGTAAGGTAAATGTAGTAGCTAACGCTTTAAGCTGGAAATCTCATGGGACTTTGGCTAGTTTAGCCATTCGGAAGTAGAAGATGCTTGAAGACTTAGCAGAGATAGGATTGTGTTGCTATGATGACGATGGCAGTGAGTCGGCATTCTTGTTTAGTCTCGTGGCTCAGCCTACTCTTGTTGGACGAGTGATTGAGTCACAGAGACAGGGTTCAGATTTAGATACCATTCACACTTTGATCACTAGTGGCGAGACCGTGAAGGATTGGACTTTGCATACCGATAGAGGTCTACTGTTCAAGGGTTTCTTGGTTGTTTCCACAGGATGTCATGAGGACATCTTACGAGAGTTCCACACTTCTCGCTTTGCAGTTCATCCAGGTGGTACTAAAATGTATCACAATCTGAGACGTCAGTATTGGTGGAATGGAATGAAGAAAAATGTTGCATAGTTTGTAACTAGATGCCTTACCTGTCAATAGGTGAACGTTGAGCATCAGAGACTAACCGGTTTGTTGCAACCATTACCTATAGCGCAGTGGAAATGGGAGTAGATTACTATGGATTTCGTGACAAGTCTTCCTAGATCACGAAGGGGAAATGAAGCCGTGTGGATCATTATTGATAAATTAACCAAGACGGCTCACTTTTTGCCTATTAAGGCAACAGATGATGTGGAGGCACTTGGTGCTTTTTATGTAAAGGAGATTGTAAGGTTGCATGGAGTTCCAGTAACTATTGTTTCGGACAGGGATGCCAAGTTCATTTCAAAGTTCTGAGAAGGACTTCAAGCAGTGTTTGGTTCAGCATTGCATCTGAGTACCGCATTTCATCCACAGACGGACGGCCAGTCGGAGCGCATTATCCAAATCTTAGAGGATTTGCTTCGGGCATGTGTACTTGATTTGGGGGGGCAGTTAGGAGGATCACCTTCCACTTATTGAGTTTGCCTGCAACAACAGTTATCAGGCAAATATTCAGATGGCTCCATTTGAGGCATTGTATGGCAGACCTTGTAAGTCTCCATTTTGTTAGACTGAGGTGGGCAAGACAGCCGCCTCAGGACTCAACATTGTACTCGAGACTACCGCGAAGATTAAGTTGATCAGGCAGAGATTGCTTACAAATCAGAGCCGACAAAAGAGTTATGTGGATAGGCGGAGATGGCCGCTATCCTTTGAGGTGGGAGACCACATTTTTCTTCTAGTTTCTCCACGGAAGGGGTTAATGAGATTCGGAAAGAATGGCAAGTTATCGCCACGATTCATTGGACCTTTTGAGATCTTGGACTGGGTAAGAGAGGTTGCCTACAGATTTGCTTTGCCACCGCAGATTGACAGAGTCCATAATGTCTTTCATATATCGATGCTACGGAAGTACAAGCCGAATCCATCTCACATTTTGAGTTGGGTTGATGTGGACTTTGATGAGGATGTTTCTTATGAGGAGGGACCAGTTTAGATCCTTGACACACAGCAGAAGGTGTTGAGGAACAAGAAGATATCATTGGTAAAGGTTCTATGGAGGCATCACGGCGTGAAGGAGGCTACTTGGGAGCTTAAATAGGAGGTTCGCTCCAAGTATCCAGAATTATTTTCTCCCTCAGGTATGGCTTGATTTTGGGGACGAAATCTTTTAGAGTTGGGGAAAATGTAATGTTATGCTTTATTTTATATATATATATATATATATGTATTAAATGGAAAATTTGGTGGTGCCCACCCTTATCATAAGTGACCAAGACACATTTTTTTCATTTAGTTTCTCTCTCTGTACGCGACAGCTCTCTCTCTCTCATGGTCCTCTTTTTTTTTTTTTTCTTTTTTTTCTTTTTTTTTTTTTTCTTTTCCACATCAATTAAGCTTGATCTCTCTTCCACTTTGTGAATTTGATTTGCTACTTAAGGCAAATTTGATAAGCTAGTTGAGGCCTTCATTTTGATTGGAGCTGATTTCAATTTGGAGCATCCTTGGATTTCGAAATTTATAGCACAAAATTGGGGGTTTTGCATCTAAGTGAGGTAGGAGTGTTTAATTCACAATCTTTTAAAATTTTGGCGAATTATTTTTCATAATTTGTGTTATAATATGCTCAATTGGTGTATACTTCATGCAATATTTGTTATGTGTTGTATATGAGATGTGTATATATATGTTAGTTGTTATGTGATAAAGAACCATGTAAAGTGATGTTAAATTTCATGCCTATTGTGCTTTAAAATGCTGAATTTTATGATTTTGAAGTATGATGTAAATTTCTAGAATATTTCTATGAGGCATGTATATTGTAAATATTTGACTTGTAAGGAATAAAAATTTCTTTACTGGCATGGTATTGAAATGCATAAGACATATATGCATTCATTGGGAAAGAATGGAAAAAAATTGATTTGAAAGAAATGAAATGGATTTTTGGAAAGAGATTTTGAAGAGGATTTTTTTTTTTTTTGTTACGAAAACCCGGTCGCTTAGGGGTTACCTAATGGCCGTGGTGTTAGTGAGGCCTAGAGGGGATTAGAGAGATTTCCTTAGCGTGGTTGAGTTATCTGGGCCCTAAATGACGCAATGGGGTTACCATGGGTCATGAACAGTAGCCAATCCTCCTCTCGTGCCACCATGGGGTCACCATGGGATGGGTTTCACTAACGGTTTGGAAATAATGATGGAAATGGTTTTGGAAAATGGGGAGCTACATTGCATGACATTGCACCCATTGCATAGCATATCCATTCATAACTTGGTTTATAAATGTGATATTGTGGCTATTTTCCCCAGCATACAATGTCCCCAATTACTTTGTTTTTATTCATTGCTTGGATTTATGGGGTCTCAAGAGGTGTGCCTTAGGCACCTCCTACTGCGTTTTATGCTTACCCCATTATTTAACATTTTTTTTCAGAAAACGGGAAAGAAGTGGCAGATTACGTTTCACCACAGGCCTAATTTAGATTAGAAAACCATTTTGCTATTTTTGTATTAAGTCCCATATTTTTTTGTAAAACCTTAGTTTGTTATATTTGGAATAGACATTTGTGGACTTTTGTTATTGTAATTATATTTATAGGCTGTAATTTTAGTATAAGTTGTCTAAACGTTGTAAGATATGGACTTTAGATCTTAACCATATATTTTTTGGACTGTAATTGTGATATTTGGATTAGATGGAATGTGGTTGTTCCACTATGAGCTGAATTATGTTGAAGCATAATGAATAGATGAAAGGAATGTTGAAATGTATTGTTTGCATTGTGTGTTGGGACAGGCTAGATATATTTTTAAGATCCAAGAGAGGCCATTGCAATTTTATGCATCTAAGCAGGTTATTGTAAGACCCTTTTTAGCAGATGTCATGCCGATTATATATATATATATATATATATATATATATATATATATATATATATATAATTAGTATCATTTTAGGGTCGTTACAACTACACTCCGGGATGATGAGAACAATGCTTTAGGAAGTTTGGAGAGGAAGTGAGAACATTTTGGAAGAGTTTGGAAGTTTTTAAGGAAGATTTTACATTCTGTCCATCTTAAACTGGTTCTCATATTCCTAAACTGGTTCAACATCAGCAGAATTAGAAAAATTCAAAACTAGAAATCTTGAACCGGTTCCCAAATTCCTGAACCAGTTCAAGAGTCAAAGGAAGCCTTCAAAATACCTTCTGACCATCTTGAACCGTTCCCAAATTCCTGAACCGGTTCAAGAAGTCTTGATAGCCTTAGAACTTCAGTTTCCTTATTTTGTTTGATTCCTTTTTGGACTAGATTTCTTTCCAAGTCCTATTCACGAAATTTTATATATTTTCAGAGGCATTAGGACATTCTAAACTCTATATAAACCTTGTTAGTCATCTAGGTTTATTCATGACTTTAAAGAACATCAATTATATATTTTGAGAAAGCCTTTAGAGATATATTTTTAGAGACACGGCTTTTGCATACAAAATTTAGATTTATTGAAAGCCATCTTTGAGAGATATTTTTATTCAGAAAATCAATCTATTTTTTTTTATTTTATTTTTGAGAGCACACACATAAACACAAGAGTGATTTAGTAGTGTTGTTCTCTATCTCATCGGAATTGGAGCATAATCAAAGAATCAGAAATTCCGGAAAAGCAGAATTCAATCGTTCTTCGTCAAATTCAGATTTAGAAGAAAAGGGGTAAAGCGGTCACACTTTGAAGGGGTCAGAGTATTCGTGGAGTGTTGTTTGATCTACCTGTAACTCTTCTATAGAGATCGAGAGTGAGCCTGAGGTCGAGAGCTATTAGACAAGGGAGTCACAATGTCAGGGGTTGTCAGCAATTGATTTTTAGTAGAACGATATGGTGTGAGACTCAGTCAAAGTTTGGCATACTTTACTTAAAACATAGTGGATCGTTTATTTTAGAACTGCAAAGTCCAACGAAGTTTTTCCTGTTACAATTGGTGTTACAATTGGTCTATTCTACCAATTGGGGTTTCCTTGATAAAACCCTAGTGTCATCTCTCAAACTCTATTTACTTTACTTGCACTTTATTTTTGCTTCGTGGTTTGATTTTAATTTTATTTCAGTAAAATTAAAAATAAGTAAAAATTGGATAAAAGAGCAAATTAAATCTATTCACCATCCTCTAGGTTATTTGTCCATATTATATTCCACAACCATTCCGCTGCGCACAAACTCTCAACAATAACTTCTCTCCATACTCAATTTTTGTAATTCTCGACCTATCTCACATAGTTCATACATGGATTGTTTCATAATGTTAAAATAATCTAAATGCCCATAAAGCGATTATTATGAAGTTTACAGCCCCTTCATCCAAATGGAAATGAATTCAACCTCACACTACTTCATAAAATCTCGAATCACCTGAAAATAACACCCAAAAATATGTATGTGGCATTCACAAAAATGCATGAAGTATCGGAATCGGACACAATAATCAAACATGGAAATATGGGACATTCATTCTACACTTGTGGTTAGAGACGCACTAAACAAGTATACCATCAATAACTAAAGTTTAAAGTATATGTGCAAAAAGCCTCCTCGTTATGTATTTTTTTTTTTTTTTTTTTCCCTACATCTATCGTCTCAATCAACTGATTTTACCCTAATGAATATAAGTCAATATATATGAATTTCTAGCCTTATTGCTGTTTTTTAGGTTGGAAGATTTGATATCCTACACTCAGCATACCACATCCTACACATGTCCCTGAATCCACTTAAGAGGGGCGTATAGAGAAATTGTTAGACCCTTTGATTATTTTGTCAAGTTGACAATCTAAAGCCAAAAGCTTCTCTCTAAAATGTGACTAAGAAAGGAAGTTGGAACTGGATTGGAAAAACAATTTCGTTTTTCAGTATTGGATAAGTAGTTGGACTTGAATCTCAACTCGTTGGACCTTTACAAAGTGCATTCTTTTCTCTGCGCAAGTTTAACCCAATGGATTCCAAATTGAACCGGTTGGACTTGAACCGAGTGTTAAAATTAAGGAATAAAGACTTTATGATACCCTGAAAAAACCAACGCACTCTTGACCAACTTAAAATATATAAATGTGCGATATGTCCTCACTTACCTACCTTGTCTAACTGATATTCTTATGGAATTAGAGTATGCTTGCACATTGTAGTTCCGCTTTCGACATCGAAACTCAAAGATTAAATAAAAATTACAACACAATAGGACACATATCCAAATTTGCCAATTACAAAAGTCATAAGTCATATGTTCCATTGCTGTCATTGTAGAAGGGGATTGCAACCCAATTATGGCTCTTCAAGCTTGTGAGGAGTCTAGTTACCGTTTTGCCTGGTGTCCGAAATGCGTCTCTATCTCTGAGATGGAGTAATGACGTGGCTCATGAGATTAACAGAATTGCTCTTCAATTTGAGTTTGGGTTGATATTCCCTCCTCGGTGAGAAGGGCTTTATTTGTGAATTCTTGTTTGTGTTTTTAGTTTTTTGTCCTAAAAAAGACTATTAAACTGTTTAACCGTTTCCTTGTGCTAAGAGTGCTTGCTTTGATTATTTTGATGGAAGTTTGTACATCTGTTTCTTGTCATTTTCTTTTGGGGAAGTTTTTATTCAATAACTACGAGAATCTAACTCTAAATTCAATAACTATCTGAAACTTGGGTTTTAATAAAGGAGAAAGTGAACGCAAAGGTCAGAAGACCTGGCGCCGGTAGCCGTTATCAAAATAATATATAAGTAGAGATAGAGGGAGAGATCAAAATCTAAATTCAATAACTATCTGAAACTTGGGTTCGCTTAGCTGGACTTTTTTTAAACCCAAGCATGTTCCTAAACGTTGCTGTTAAAAGGCTATTTTTACTACTGCAGAGGCTACAGCAGAAAGGCCTACGCAGAGGATTCAAACCCCTTGTTATGATATATGGTGGTTAGTCTCCTTTTCTAGCTAGTGACTGAAAACCCTAACCCTAGGCTGTGGAGGTGATTGTAATTCAGGTTTGTTCAACTCTTTGGAACTTGTTCTCAGTGATTGTAATTCAGGTTTGTTCACTTGTGCGTTCTCGTTCTTCTTCTTCTATTCTTAGGTGTCTGGAGTTTCTTCTCTCCTCCTCCTCCTCCTCCTCGTCTAGACTTTCAAATTCTCACGTGTGTAATAATAATAATAATAATAATAATAATAATAATAATAATGAGAAATTGTATAAAATCCCCTTTTACTTTTAACCTTTCTTGAAGAAATTTTTTTGACATAAAACTCCCTAACTATTTAATTTGTTACAAATTGGTGTTATAATGATTAAAATATCCCTTAATACAAAATTAATAAAATGGTGCCCCTTAAATTAAAGTTAAAAAAAATAACTCATTTGGCATATTATTATTATTATTATTATTATTTAAATGTTTTTTCTTTAGGAAAATTCCTGAAAATCATAATTTTTCAATTTTTTCTTAAATTTTTATTTTTAAAAAAGAAAAATAGAAAAGAAAACCTAAAATAAAAAAATGGTGTGTAATTTTCAAAACTTTCGTCATTGGGAAATTTTTTTATCATTATAACATCATTTTAATGGTGCGTAATTTTCTAAATTTTCTTAGAGTTCATATATTTTTTTTTTTAAATAAAAAGGAATAAGAACCTAGAATAATTTTTTTTTTTTTTTTTAATTTTATATTAAGGGGTATTTTTGTCATTATAACATCAATTTACAACAAATTTGATAGTTAACAAATTTGATAGTTAATAGAATTTTATATCAACTTTTTTCTTCATAAGGTTTCTTGCTAATATTACTCCGTACAAAATTTGTTTCCTTTCAAATCTTTTTTCCATTCTAATTCCTTTTCCAATTCTAATTTCAATTCCCATAGGATATGGTTCCAAACAAAAGCTTAAACTCAGACACTCTGGTCTCAACTGTGTGCACGCTTTCTGGAATACAGAAATTGAAGAACTGGGGACGCAATGGAGGTCCTGAACCAGAACCTACCTGCAGAAATCCAAATGAACATACTCTCATGTCTTCCGGTTAAATCTCTTCTGCGATTCAGGTGCGTTTCAAAACAATTTCGCTCATTAATTTCTGATCCCTATTTCGTCAAATTTCATCTCAATCGGTCACTTCTCTCCAAAAATTATCAGAAAGTATTTCTCAGTAGTTTCCCTCCCCAATCAATAG